>NC_053166.1:5698635-6003635 GCF_016835505.1 Polypterus senegalus | reverse complement strand
GCTATGCAGCAGCCATGTCCCGGATACGTATGCCACCTTCATACTTTTTAACAATCAATTCAAATTTACGCGAAAAAAACACAAAATCACGTGAAAATTCACAGAGTTATAGTGCGGGTTGTTCACTGAATGCTAGCAACTGGCGTACTGACGCTCCTGGGCAGTCGTGGCTTTATCTCGAGAGAAGTAAACAAGGGTAGCGCGTGGTGTTCTAGCATACCAAGCAAATTTTTCAAGTCCAAACAGGACATATACCAAGTTGGACTTATTCTAAAGTGGACGTATACTGAGGTACCACTGTATTATTATTTATTTATTTATTTTTTTATATTCAAAAGCTGCTATTGACTGCCACCCCTGCTTGATAAGCCACTTGTCCTGCAATTGCACAGCATCTTGTATGAAACTCAGTCACAGCAGCAAACTTCTGATCCTAGAGTTTGAAACGAGTAAGTGACGTGATGTCCATACCCGTAAAAATACAAAATACAAGCAACTTCTGTAGAAATGTATGAAAGAGGAAACAATCTCCCTAACTGTGGCTCGGTGACTCTTTATACATATGGTGATAAATGGATCATCACTATTTCCATTACCCTAAAAAACAATCCTCATGGCTGCATTATCTGTGAGTCATAAAGGTTCAATATTTCACTGACAGTATAATTTTAACAGTAAAGTGCTAAAGTGATCTGCTGTCCATCGTAGTTGGATGCAGCCAACAATTCTCAGTACATCTTTCAAAAATGTGTAAAGAATCTGAACTCTTATTAGCCATAGACCTTTCAAAGCCACCAAATAATAGAACATCAATGCCAATTTTTTCATCACTTGAGTTGGACTCTGCTGTCTGTGAAAGCTGTTGAGCAACCATCAGCCTGTTTGGATTCAGTTTTTGACGAAATTATGTTGTTAAATAAAACATTTTAATGTACTAATTTTTGTAATTACATTTTCTAATTAATCTTTGAATATGACTTGATGTTAAAACAAAAAAAAATGATTAGAAAATTTAAAAATGCTGAAAGGTTTCAAAACCATGAATGCTACCTGTATGCATGTTTGATTCTCAAGTTCATAAAATGGAAAGATGAAAAGGCCCATTGCTTTATATTTTTAAGTCCAGAATCTCAACAGGAGACACAACTCAAGTAATGCAACTGTAGTTTTTTTTTTGTTTCCCCTCTTCAGGGACATGTAACCTTGAGACTGAACCAAGATAACAATCGTGAAAATAAAAGGTGTTGATGAAGTTGAGTATTATTACATTCTGACTAATGCCCTGATAAATCCAAGGTTCACAAATGACATGAGAGTTACTGGCTCAAGCACTCTGGGTAAATTGCAGTAGAACAGCAATATAGATAGAAAGGGCAAATATTTTGTATGTGCATTTTGAATTTTTTTCTAATTTAATGTTTGTATTGTAACTCTGTATGTGTGTTGTGCTTAGAGCTTTTTCATAGAAAGTTCTTGATAATTTATGAAAAAGACAAGAACAAAAAAGAGAAGAGGATGTGAAAGATTTAGCAAGTTTACACAGAATTATGCAATCCTTGCCCTTTACATGCACTTTTTAATCTCTTACCTCTTTTCCTGCTTTGTAAAAAGCTGACACTCTTTCCAGGCCCTGGTATTTATAAAGGGTTGATGTTAGGGGCCTGTAAATCAGGCCTTTTTTTTCTCTCCTTCCTTGCCTTCCAGTCTCTCTTAATGAACTCTGCTTCTGTGAAATTTCATTTTAGGTTTTGTCAGACCCTCCAGTTCATTGGTTGTAAAGACTTTTGTGAAGTAGAAGAAATTGAAGGCACGGCCGTGCTGGTTTAAAGAAATAGAAATCAACATTAGTTTCATAATATGACTTTGTCTGGCCACATGAAAAGACAAGATTTTGTTTCTCTGCACTTGGGGTCGTGGCTGCTACTGTTCTCCGTAATCTCCTCTCACAATTCACTCACTAGTAGTGTGACAGGAGCAGGTAAAGGGGGGTAAACAACCAGGGGGCGAGACACGGTTGTAACTGGCACATAGGCAGTGTAGCTAACCTTCTGAAAACTCTGCCACATGTGCAGTAGTTTATCAGACAAGACCAGACACCCTTGCAATACAGAACTTTCTTATAGAATACAGCATGCTGTTCAGCCAGCACAGGTGTTGTGAGCCATGATGGTGTATAGTTGTAGCCAAAAACAATGGCAGCTTTCTGCTTTTTCCTCAAGTAATGCACCAGTTCTTCCAGAAAGTTATTGTATTGAAAGATGTTTCAGTATTCTCATAAGCATTCTGTTGTTTGCAGTGGAACAACATCAAAAGTAGCAAGCAAAAATTATAATCTTATTTTAATCAGATATCCAAAAATGGACTGGGGGGAACAATGCTTAGCATTACCACTGTTTGAACTTTTGAGAAATGTTTGGTTTCCCCTTTAACTTGTAAGTAAACTCGCCTGTGATGAGCAATCAAAGAGGTGTTCTCTTCTTTAAATGCTAAATTAGTTTTCCTGAAACAAAGATGTGTTGTGCTTTACCAGAAAGCTCCAATTTGGTCTCATCTGTCCACTGGACATTCTTCTCTTAGGATTATTTTGTCTTGCTGAGGTGCGTTTTGGTGAACTACGGTCAGTTGGTCTTATTTTTGGCTATCAACAGTGAGTTCTCCTGGTTCTCCCACCACAGAGAAACAAATGTTGTCTTTTGAAACTGCTGTGCCTTGTTTCTGCTTGAGGTCCTTTCAACCTTTAGCACAATTCAAACTGTCCTCCTCTTCAGTCTTTGATCAGTTTTCCTCTTGAGTCTTCACCCACAGAGATTAGATTCATTGCCACGGTCCTTACATTTCTTTGCAAGATTTTGTATTGTGGAATCAAACATTCAGGTTTCCTGAGATTGTCCATATTGTGTTAGAATTTTTTGACTCACCTCTTCTTCAAGCAATTTTTGTTGCTGTTGTCCATGCCCATCCAAATTCACACCACCATATTCCGCGTGGTACATGCAGACTCAAAAACAGCTCAATGGGAAACAACTTGACTCAAAATGGTTGACCGTGACTGTCTTATATTGCAGACACCTGCAACTAATCACAAGTAAGTTTGCTTACAAATGAAATGAGGACTATGTCTAAACTTCTAAAAGGTGTCAAAACGTAGCCCTGTCCATATACAGTATGGAGTTGTATGTGGAGTAAGATTGTCATTTCTTCCATTCTTTTTGTATTGTTCCATTGCAGACAAAAGAAATGCATATGTGACTACCGAGGTATTTTCAGTGTTAAAAATTTTCTGGAGGAGATAATATGTTGTTTGAAAAAAATGCAAAGGTGCCAATATTTTTGGCCACCGCTTTAATCGCGACCTACAGATCTGAGCATGTGCTTCAGGCCACGATGTTTATTGAAAAGGCTGTCAATGACCTCCTTTCCACAAGTTGTCTGAATTCTTTGTAGCCCAGATAAACTGTTAGTTCATTACATCATTATGAACTTAAAATCTACCATATTAGACTTTCAGCATTTCTGAATAACCTGTTGCTTGAGAGACATGAAATAATAAATAGGTTTTCAGATACAGTAAGATGCTATAAGACAACCCAAGACAAAGAAACCGTTTTATGTTGTGAAAACCAGGTAGCATTACACAACTGAGTATCTGTGTGTATGAGTTTTAAACTCGGTTAAATAGTAAAACTAAATAAACTATTCAAAAAATGAACACTACACAAAATCATATGCTCAGATGTCAAAAATACTGTCATCTAATTGGCTAAAGAATTATTCCCAAATTCACCAGTAATTTATTAGAATTGAATAATAATGGCTGCCTTTTCTGCTTAAGAATCACACAATGCCTTCTGTCTACTGCTGCAGATGTTGGTCAAACACAGAAGAGTACCCCAAAAAAGGATGTGGTAAAATCTATTGCATCCGTAGTGGTTTATTGAGCACTACCATAGGAAATGAATGGAAAAAAAGTTTAGGAAGTCTTAGATGACTACCACACAGTGCTTCCTCTCCTTTGACCTACCGAACGTGGTCACTGCTGCTTGTGACACTCTGTGCTTTTAACTGTCTCAAGAGTGTACAGCTTCTGATGGGCTTACTTACGTGACCATAATAGTTGTGTTGAAAACTATTATGGTCAAGTCAAGCTGGGCAGCATGCACCGGTACAGTGCGTTGCTGCACCCACCACACGACAAAACAGCTCGGGATCCCGGTCGGCAACCCACCAAGGCAGATGCACGGTCAAGTCCCACCCTCCAGAAATGACGCTCTATCTGCCACAGCCAGGTGTTACGTGGGTGACCTCTTGGCCTGGTCCAGCCACTTGGGTCCCCAACAATGAGGATCATACGAACTGGATCACTCTCAGGGAATTGTGCCACATGGCCATAGTGGTGTAACTGACACTCCCTCACAATGCAGGTCATGTGCCTCATTCGGGACCCCATGAGCAACACAAAGGATTTTCCAGAGAGACACAGTACCAAAGGAGTCCAGTCGTCTTCATCTCAGGTCACTGGATAGCGCCCATGTCTTGCAACCATATAGCGTTTTACAAAAGAACTTGAAATTGGAACGGTCTGTTCATTTTGGCCATTGATGTAAAAAAGTGAGAGTGAGCTCCTTTTTGGCCTGCTTTTAAGTCCATGTGTGTGGTTTTGTTTTCTTGAGATTTATTTCCAAATCATTCAGGCTACACCCTTTGACCAGAGCAGTTACCTCATTCTTGAATTCAGAGTCCTCATATGTGATGAGACTGACAAGAGTGCCGTCATTCACAAACCTTTCCCATTCTCGTGGAATCTGCAACTAGAGTGCAGTTGTTTCTCTATTTGGAATACAGGAGTGGAAGTTGGGCAAAACATGTGGAATATCCATGCTTAAGGGGAGGAGCTTAGCGATTGCATCCTTGAGTTTCACCACCTGCCTCATTGAGCTCAATAGGACTCTGCCTTTAAATTTCACAGTAGTTTACAACTTCAGAGGATCCCCTAATCTGACAAGGAAATGTTTATTTACGTGTCTGCTTCTACATTTTCTAGCATTCGGAAAGCTTTTTTGGTGCTGCCTCATGTGCTTGTTTGGGGTGGTACTTTGGTGGAAATGCTTGTATTTCTGACATGTAAAAGTTTGCCTGTGGAGGACTATCATGTGTAAATCTGCATTTGAAGGAAATGGGTTTTTACAAGAACAAGCACTTTACATAAGCATCAGAATTCTAACATTAATTCATCTGGCTAAAGGTCACAATAAGTCAACTAGTCTTTACAAAATGACAGCCTCTTATGATTATTAATGCTCACTTTTGTCACTGAAAGAGCAAGACACTTCCCCACTTTATAAACATGTAGTATTCTATATTCCCTGAACTGTTTATATATAATATTACGTGTGTTATTTGAGTGCTTTTTAAAAACTGGGACACCAGATGGAGTGCAGCATAACACATGAAAAACACTAGCAGTCCAACGTTTTAGAACATCTCAGTTTTTCTTTAAGTTTAATCAGTTGAAATTTCAGTGAATAACCTAAAATGTTGAAACGGTAAGCAGTAAACTAAAAGACTTTCTTCCAAGATGTTATTATGGACCAATGAATCTAAATTTGAAATCCTTAGTTCATCACACAGGATGTTTGTACGACATTGAATTGTGGAAGAAAGGATTGGTTCCTCAGTGTGCGACACCAACTGTCAAATACTGAGTAGGAAGTGTGATGGCCCCCATGGGATTCATTCGCTGGAGGCAGTTAATGACTTGATAAAGTGACTGGCATTCTGAATCAAAAGGGTTACCGCCATTTGACTGTTACATCAGTAAAATAGACTACATTGAATCAAAAGATTGAGTAAAAATTTGTATTTTTATTTACCATTGTTTATTTGTTTTATGCCAGTGTAATATTGTCCACGTAGTACTTTAGAAATGTTCCGAAATGTCCTTTTTGTTTCAGTTTTTGCTGACCTAAACTTAAAATTTTAAACCTTTGTCAGTTTACTATTTTCCTTTTCATCATTTTTTAAAAAAAGGCCATTCAATGCATTTCAACTGATTACATTGTGGAAAAAAAACTGTAAAAATGGATGTGTTATGAAACTTTAGACCAGTGCATATTTACCCATTTGAATAGGTAATTGGTCTCTTTGTTAGGATATAGCGGGTTGGACAATGAATGACTGACTGACTGTTACTCCCTCAAAATGGCTTACTAAAGTGAATTGAGAATGTTACTCCACTGATTGTACACAGCCAACCCTGTTAATCTAGACATCACTATATATTGACCCTCGACTTGAGAGTGTAGTTATCATCAGAAGGTTTCAAGGCAATCACTAAGCCTTGATCAAAGGATATTCCAGAAAAGATTTATATTCATATTCAGAAATGTGATTAAATATTTTCCCTTCCTGATATCCTCTGCTTTTGAATATTTGTCACAATGAATGGCTTCAGATTTTTAGACAAAAGGCAATCTATCTCTCTATCTCTATCTATGAAGACTTGCCATTACTGAAGAAGCTATGAATTGTGCACTTTACTAGAGTACTTTTTAAGAATAAGAGTGTCTACCTATCTGTCTATAACCTTAAGTGTAAGTCTTAATGTAAGTTAAGCAGCTGGAAATGACCCAAAACACCAAAACCAAGCCTATCTCTGAAAGGCTCAGAGATACAAAATTAGTCAAAGTCCCGACATGAACCCATTAGAGATGCTGAAGTAAGCAAACATACCAGTGTTTGCGAGTTGGAGCAGATCTGCAAAGAAGGGTTGGTTAAAATTCCTTAACGATGATGTGGAAGACTTAAAAGTAAGCATTTAGCTGTGATTATTGCTGCTTAAGGGTGCTGTAGCTAAATATTGAAACTATAGGGCAATTACTTTAATCACACAAGGGTGTTGGGTAACTGTGTTTCTTATATTAAAAAAAGTAATGATTTAAAACTTGTACCATGTGTTCACACAGGTGCAATACTGCAATTTATTGTGTAAAATATACAGAGGATCTGACAAAGGGGGCAAGTACTGTACAAAGAGATCAGCACACTTTCAGGGTGATGAAACAGAAATAGCGATGCAAATGTAATGCACTGACTTTTCTTTTGTTCTGTATACTGCTGCCAAGACGCTTGACTGCATGGCACAGCAGTGCAATGAACCAAACTTGGCTGTTAAAGTTGTTAAGCAGATTCTCCTTATTCATATTTAGTGAAAGAACAAATGCTCCTCTGGCATACCTTCTGAACTATAAGGAGTGTCCCAAACCAAAATAACAAGCCTTATACTAGCTCAACTGAACATCCTTCTGGGAGCTTTCCAGACATCACCTGCAGCAGTAAAGCTCTCGATGAAAGGAGGAAATGAAAGGTTTAGCATTAGGGCACACTGCCAATTTGTCCATCGATTTATCGTCAGCTAAGCCTCAATTGCAGAGGACTGTTGGATGCAGAGAGGACTGATGCCGTTGTTTGCTTTTGCCTTTCCTCATAAATGTTGAAATATATTAGTTAAATGATTGTGCCTTTAGATCAGTGGTTATTAAAATGAATGCACAAACTAAAAATAAACAAATGCTTCCATTAAAATATTAACCAGTGCACTTCTGTTAGTTTGGGGGGAATACAGTACACTTAGAAATGTACTTCTCTCTTCTTTAGTGAAATTTTGAGGGAGAACAATTACTCTGGGATCTCCACAAATTATCTCTCTGTCTATCTCTATATCTATCTCTATACAGTATCTATCTATCTATATATATATAAGTTAAATACCAGTGACTCATTCATCACGAAATCTCCCGAACCATGAGGACTTGGTACTTGAAATTTGGAATGTAGGTTACCCTTAGCCCATAGGTGCTCGCTAAGAAACGGTTTAAAAAATTTTGTGGTCCAAGCACATTCTGTCTGTATGTCTGTCTGCTTTTCATGAGAGAATTACTTAACAGATTTAGATCTGGTTGTTTTCTATAATTTTACTTGAACTTTCCAGTTGATTTTTGCAACTTCTCTCATTGCTCTATGTAGGTAAGTACCATAAACCGATGTATTTATGCAAATCCAACAGAGTGGCTGTGGGCCGACAGCAGGGGAGCAGGGTGTTAGAGTTGATCGACATCTCACCATGTGTTGGAGCACACCTCGCCTCCGCTTAGCTAGCAATACCTGTTTCTTCAACAGACATTATCATCTACAGATTGTTAAGGAGTAACGTTTGACATTTTTTAGAGAGAGATCAGAGCGCCATGTGTTTTAGAGGGTAGCTGCTGAATGGCAGAGATATCACTGCCATGTGCTTTTCTCTCCACACAGGGGAGACACTCCCGTCATAGCTGAACACGATCAGATACAGTGCTAACGTCTATTGATTTGTAAAGTTTCTCCTGTTTCATTACTATGTCAGCGCAGCCACGGGGTACAGCTAGTGTGTGTGTGTGTGTGTGTGTGTGTGTGATATACATACACACACACACACACACACACACAGAGTGGATACAGAAAGGGTACGGAAAGTATTCAGACCCCCTTCAATTTTTCACTCTTTGTTATATTGCAGCCATTTGCTAAAATAATTTTTAATTAATTTTTTCCCTCATTAATGTACACACAGCTCCCCATATTGACAGACAAAAAAAAGAATTTTTGAAATTGTTGCAAATTTATTAAAAAAGAAAAACTGAAATATCACATGGTCCTAAGTATTCAGACCCTTTGCTCAGTATTTAGTAGAAGCCCCCTTTTGAGCTCATACAGCCAGGAGTCTTCTTGGGAAAGATGCAACAAGTTTTTCACACCTGGATTTGGGGATCCTCTGCCATTCCTCCTTGCAGATCCTCTCCAGTTCTGTCAGGTTGGATGGTAAGCGTTGGTGGACAGCCATTTTAGGTCTCTCAGAGATGCTCAATTGGGTTTAAGTCAGGGCTCTGGCTGGGCCATTCAAGAACAGTCACAGAGTTGTTGTGAAGCCACTCCTTCGTTATTTTAGCTGTGTGCTTAGGGTCATTGTCTTGTTGGAAGGTAAACCTTCGGCCCAGTCTGAGGTCCTTAGCACTCTGGAGAAGGTTTTTGTCCAGGATATTCCTGTACTTGGCCGCATTCATCTTTCCCTCGATTGCAACCAATCGTCCTGTCCCTGCAGCTCAAAAACACCCCCACAGCATGATGCTGCCACCGCCATACTTCACTGTGGGGACTGTATTGGACAAGTGATGAGCAGTGCCCGATTGTCTCCACACATACTGCTTAGAATTAAGGCCAAAAAGTTCTATCTTGGTCTCATCAGACCAGAGAATCATATTTCTCACCATCTCAGAGTCCTTCAGGTGTCTTTTAGCAAACTCCATGCGGGCTGTCATGTGTCTTGCCTTTCCTCTCCTATAATTTTACACATTACGAACCTAATACAGTAGAACCTCGGTTCATGAACGTCTCTGAACACATACAAATCGGGTTATGACCAAAAAGTTCGCCAAACTTTTGCATCTGTTCACGCCCACACACTAGGTATACGAACGAGCCAGTTTCTCTTTTGGTTTGTGTGCGCCGATGATTTCCGCATGTGTTCAGTCTCTCCCTGTGCATTCCCTGTGCAGCAAGAGAGAGAGAGAGAGAGAGAGAGAGAGAGAGAGAGAGACACAGGCACGCACACGCACACGAGAGACAGGCAGCCGCACACAAGAGAGAGAAAGAGAAACAGGCGCACAAACACACACACACACACACATGCCAGAGAGGACTGGCCACATAATCCACTGTAATTATGTTTTACAATAAAACAGAAAAATAACTGAAAAAATTAACTTAGCAACAATAAATAGACTACGCTCTTGCTCGCAACTTGCAGTTCTTGTTGCCGATTGATGCGTGTGTTTTTTTTTTGTGGTGGGACGTCGGATAATACAGAATGTTGGATAAGTGAAGGTTGGATAAGCGAGACTCTACTGTAAATATATATACTATATATATAATAAATTTAAATATATAATATAAATATACAATGGAGCAGTCTGCTCATGCTCAACCACTAGATGGCACATGCATACACATCAGATTTTTTTGGTGCTTGCATCCATCTTACTACGATAGACCTATGTACAGCAAATACTGCCATGTAGCGATACTGATGGAGAGAGCATTGAAACGAAGCAGTCGCCAGGGCTCAGCAACTTGCAAGTGAAAGACCTCAGCAATGGGGGGCAACGCTTGATGTTTTCAGTAAGACATCTGTCTATCTGGAGGTATTTTCTCAAGACAAAGATTAATAAGACTGATAGGCCAGTGATATGGCGAAGATACGGTATTGCCAGTGTCGTCTTATGAAAGCCAATGGGGCAGCACTCTGTACTGCGTAATTCTTAAGAGTTAGCTGATTCCTCTCCAAGTTTACAAAGCTTTCTTTCAGATAGGTACATTACAAAAACATAGACAGCTTGTAATTATGAGAAGTATTTTATTTTCTTTTATGCCATGTGTTATGGATAAATATTTTAGTACGTATTTTGTTAGTTAAAAATATGCATTTTAAGGAAATTGTATTTATTTTAGTATTTTATGGTCACTGAACATTAAACCTACAGAATTTCATCTTCTTAATAAAAAATAAGCAATTAACGCCTGTGGTCGATACAGTATATTAATTGTAAAAGTACACTTTAACCTTGTTAGTGTTTAATTTTCTCACATAAAAAACATGTAAAAAGCATTGCATTTTTTGGCTTGAAAAATTACTAAAAGTACAATGTCTGAAGTGTAAAAACTATAATGATTGAAATAATTGTGTATAATAATATGAAATGAATCATTATCATGATAATAATGATGATGTTTGAACAGGAAAACATCTTAGGTGTACAGTCATTTACCCGACATCGTTCAGCATAACAGTTCATCTCAACGATGCTTTTGATCATGTGATCATTAAAAAATAACTTGAAGTAAGTTCAGTGAATCTTGGACGTCAAAATTCCTGGCTGCCCCACAAAATCAAAACACAGTGGTGCCGGTTTGTTTGAAGCAGGGTCAACACAAACGCAAACGTCACACTTTCAAATTCATCAGAGTCTCTTTTGGTTTCTCTGTCCATTTGAATTTCACTGCCTGAAGACAAATTTACTTTGTCATCACTGCTGATGAGAGACTCCTCACTTTTATTGCTGCTATCACTGATAAGGGTGTGCAACATCTTGGCTGCTGAAAAACGTTTCTCACCAGATGCCATTATATCTTTATGAAGAAGTGCTTATACCACTGCCCGAGTAATGCTTGGGACTAACACTGTTAGCACTGTTTTCACAGCCTGTGTGACACTCCGGTCTGACACTAGGGAGGTTAATCTAGAACACAAGGATTTTATCAATCTGGTTATGTAGGAGATTTAGTGTAAAAATTTTTTTAAAGGGAAGAAAAATCAAAATCAGGAATTGGCTGATCAAGTAACATGAAATCAGTATTGGCCTAAAAACACCTGATGGGAGCATCTCTACTGCAAACGTGAGGGCTGTATATTAAGATTAGTCAAATGAGCCAACGTAGTGTCAGTCCCAGTATGTCACAGTAGTCTCTGACAGCACATCTTCTATTTGAAATAATTCCAAAACAGGCAAATCATGAAAGAATGAGAAAGAAGTTCAGTAAATTTTTGTCAAAGTGCAAAGGTTACGTCAAATTACAGATCTATTTAGAGTGTAAAATTCCAATTATGTTAGTTTCAGTTCAAGAATAAATAATGTACTCTATGAAGAGGGGGCTTTCATTTGATTGTTGATGACTAGGATGATAATCACCCTACCAAGGTGCTTGTGATGTTTGTTGAGGCTGAGTTGATTCTGTAGTAAAGTGGTTGGTTAGAAATTTTAATTATGGTAGATAGAACAACAAGTCAGAAGATTTTTCTTTTTCATTTTCTTTTTAGTGATTCTGGTGTTTGTTCGGGTCAGTGTGTGTGTATGTCTGTATCCATTGAACTTGGACAAAAAGTTGTTTCCATCTACTTTTATGTGAATATTTCCTGCATAATGTTAAATGAAATTGTATTGGCTCCAGCAGACCCCCGTGACCCTGTAGTTAGGATATACCGGGTTGGATAATGGATGGATATTGAGTATGTAAATGCTCAAACTGCCACCATAGTGTAATGATTTGTATAGGATGGTCCAGATCTAATTATGCAATTTTCAGTACGCTATAACTTAAGTTTATTACATAGAAAATTACCCGAAAAATCCCGGACCATCGAAGTGTGCGAACCGAAGAATTGCCTTCGCACCAAACTGTAATCGTCCCTGCATAAATCAAAGTCATCCAGATGATCTGGATCTGCATAATTAGATCTGGACCACCATGTACATCTCTTCTACCATATTGTATTAAAAGTAAGATATCTCATATACTGTATATTCTAGGGCAGTGCTTCAAAGTGTTTTCTATTTAGTAGTACAAAGTAATCTTTATAAGAAGCTTAATGACTTGCCCAACAATTATCACAAGGCTTTCTGTGGTTAAGAGTAATTTAACAGGCGCTGTCTACTACTGTTGTGCTGAATTTAAAAGTTCCGTTCTTGTTTCCGTAACAGTACAGAACACATATCTCTTTCCTAGTGTATGTACAGATGCCCCTTAGAATGGAATACTGCATTTAATGTACATGTTTAGCACATTAATGATTTACAAAACATGAGTGAGCAGTGGTGTTTGTTCTTCATCCAATCTGCTGCTCATATAGTAATACCTCTTTGGGGAGCCCTCAGATGACATCTGCGCAGGAGGTCTGGGAGTGACGACAAGGTTAATGAAGTTAGCCAGTGATGATGAGATCACAATCAGACTGGCACAAGACAGGGAGGGCACAGATGCCATTCTCACTCATTTGCACAAGTGTGTTGATGTCGACTTTGAAAATCAATGAGCACATATTTATTCTATTCATATGTTTGTTCAAACAATTTTGGAATAAGTTACCAGCAATTTAAAAAAAAAAAAGACTTGTCAGGAGTGACTGATTGTGCCTGTTTAGTTATCTTACTTGAGTGACTTTCATAATTTTTCTCTGATCCCTGGTGCAGGCAAGTAGTAGTAATTGAGGTGTGAAATTATTTCCAGAGAATACCTGTACTGTGTGTGTGTGTGTGGTATTTTTCCCCGCTCTTTTTGACTTGGATTAGCTGGTTTATTTGTACCTGAAATTAGTTTTTAACGTAATTGGCTCACTGCTTCTTGTGAGCAGTTAAAGGTTTAGATTTTAATGTCAAGCTTTTTACTATAAGCCCACTCACTTTTTTTTTTTCTTTCTCTCTCTCTTTCTTTCTTCCCAAACCCCCAAAAACAACCCCATGTTCCTCAGGTTTGGACCTTATGGAATACCAGTGACAGTTTTTCCAAAACGTGAATACAGGGATAAACCTGAATCTATGCATCTAAAGAATGAAGTATTCCAGACCGAAAGCAAAGAAATTACAGGTGCCACTCCAGAGGAACCTGCCAATAATCCTCCTGCCCCGACTAACCTGTGGACTTCTAAACACCCTCCTCTGTTCCATGAAGGAGCCCCATACCCTCCACCTTTGTTTATCAGGGACTCTTACAACCAATCAATACCTCAGCCCCCTCCTCGAAAGATTAAGAGGCCAAAGCGAAAGCTCTACAGGGAGGAGCCTACATCCATCATGAATGCGATTAAACTTCGACCACGGCAAGTCCTTTGTGACAAGTGCAAGAATACCATCATGGCTGATAAAAAAGACGTGAAAAGGGGGCATACTACTGATTACAGAGGCGAGGAGGGCAAAAGGAGACGAAGCGAGAATGTCGCAGCTGTAAATAAGAGACTCCGGACTGACCATAAAGTGGATGAGAGAGGCAGGGGGAGTGAGGGGCCAAAGCGTCATGGCGCAGTGGTGAAGGTTTCTGGCGTCTCCCACTCGAGAGGCAGGGTGGTCCGAGTGGGGACAGCGACAGTCTCTCGGACAAACAGCTCTCGTGTGCAGTTAAACACCAAGAAGGTTTTGCAGAACAAGAATGTGGACCACTCAAAAGCACGAGAGGTGTTGAAGATGGCCAAGGAGAAGGCACAGAAAAGGCAGCGAGAGCGTGGTGGTGGGGGTACCAATGCCGCAGTTTCGAAGGTCCATCATACTCGTCGGCTCCAGAACAGCGGCAGCAACGCAGCCTCTCTCCCTCCAAGGATACGCATCAAGCCCCAAAGGTACCGTAATGAAGAGAATGACTCTTCCTCTTGTAAGGTGGGCTTCGAGAAAGTACAGGGCAGCTGTAAAGGGGTGCCCAAGACTGCTACTCCCCGTTGCACCTCAACTCGCTCCTCGGCAGGTGAGGCCACTTCTTCTGAAAACCAGAGCCCCACTAAAGGCCCTGAGCTCGAGGCTGCAGTTGAGAATAAAGAACTGGTAGTGCTGTCTGAGGAGCGGGAGGAAAAACGGGAAAAGCGGGGCAGCAAGGGCAATATCACAGTTTACATGAGCCTAAATCAGAAAAAGCCAGACTCCTCTAGTGCTTCGGTGTGTAGTAGTGATAGTGCAGATGACCTTAAGTCCTCCAACTCAGAGTGTAGTTCTACTGAAACATTCGACTTTCCTCCTCCTGGCTCTTTGCACACACCCTCCACTTCCAGCAGTGCCACTGCCGCCACTGCCACCGCCTCCTCATCCTCCTCTCCGAAGGACGGACAAAAGCTCAGTAATTCCTTGCAAGCAAAAATCTTTTCCAAAAATGTATCAAAGTGCGTGACTCCAGATGGCAGGACCATATGTGTAGGGGACATTGTGTGGGCCAAAATATATGGCTTCCCTTGGTGGCCAGCCCGGATCCTGGCGATAACTGTGAGCCGGAAAGATAATGGCCTTTTAGTGAGGCAGGAGGCCCGCATCTCTTGGTTCGGGTCACCAACAACATCTTTCCTGGGCCTGACACAGCTCTCCCCATTTTTAGAAAACTTCCAATTGCGCTTTAACAAGAAGAGAAAGGGTCTGTACCGTAAGGCCATCACAGAGGCGGCGAAGGCTGCCAAGCAGCTTACTCCTGAAGTGCGGGCCCTGCTGACTCAGTTTGAGACGTGAATGCAGCAGAACAGGAAGGAAGGAAGGAAGGTAGGCAAGCAGGCTGTGCCCCCAGATCTCCATTGTTCCTGACCCTCATCCTCACCAACCTGTTAGATCTACCAGGGGGTGGGACAGGGAGGGGGTGGGATTAGCAGTGGTGGCATGTTCATTACTGAAATGGTCACTGAGAATTGGAAATGTTGTCAAATGAGACACTCGCATTGGTCTTGAGAGCTAATGAGATGCCCTCTCCTCCCCGATGCGTGTGGGTTTGGTTTTTTTTTGGCAATAGTGTTCATAACTACTTTTAAAAGTCATGAGTTAAGAGTCCTCAGTGACTTTCCAGTGACTTTATGGTACAGGTGGATTGGCCTTGAAAATACAAGATAAATTAACAGTCTTGCATACGAGAGAAATGACGTATAAGCAGTCATTTCCAACAATAATACTGTAATCACTTGGCACATTTAAAACACTACGTCTTATTTTTATCTCTCTACTACATCTAGGAGTTATAAAATGTGTTTTATATGTAAATATTGACAAGTCTGAGTAAATTAAATGAAAATCTGTTTAAAGATTTGACTTTTTCGAATCGGAACATACTGATAGTGAGAGACCATAAGCCCATATACCATTTTGATAGCTCTTTGCTGCCCCTTCTTAAATGTGACCTGCTGGTGTGACAAAAGTGAGTTTCTGGAATAACCACTTTTTCACTTTGGTATAAAGTTTGTTTCAACCCAAAACCCCCCCTTGACTGTTGTTAGATTGTACCTAATGACCCCGCCAATCAATATAGAAAAGTCAGATGCTGTCAGTGTGCATTACTGGTAATTTGCTGACTGCACACCTGACACTTGCATTCCTAATCAACTGCCAACTTTCATTTTAATAGATCCCATTAGAGTTTAGA
This sequence comes from Polypterus senegalus, assembly GCF_016835505.1. Taxonomy (NCBI): domain Eukaryota; kingdom Metazoa; phylum Chordata; class Cladistia; order Polypteriformes; family Polypteridae; genus Polypterus; species Polypterus senegalus. The sequence continues at coordinate 5,987,675 of NC_053166.1, read as the reverse complement.
ACATGCTGAAATCTTGAGGTAGGTTTTTGCTGCTACTTTATTTGGCACTTGATGTATGTGAGACCCTGGTCAGGAATGCTCACCTAGCACTGCTAACCCTGTTTGGGCTCGTCTTCCATCCCTGTGTTCCCCTTAAACGGTGTTGGACAGGCAGGTTAGTCCATTTTCATCTTTATGAAAGGTTATGTAAAACCTGCGCATAGGCCACCATATTCATGAATATGCCCATTTTGCACTATTTCCACCCTGTATTTTGCAAATGAAGCAAATACGTTTAAAAATAAATAAAAGAATGCAATAAAAATGTACTTGGCACCTCCAGGTTGTCCTCTGAAATGTTGGTGGCGTTTATTTGAGTTAAAGAACATCTTGTTCAAATTAGCACTTAACATTTAAAGCTGTGTCCACATGCCCTAAAAGCAAAACAGCTGCACATGAAACACTAAGCCAAACCTGATACAGGTGCTGCGCCCTATCGAAAGACATTAGTGTGTAGCGCTGATATTTGCTTTTAGGGAGCACATGATCCACTTTTTAGGTTTTCCATTATGCCACAGACATTTTTTTCTAAGAATGAATTGACTGACTGAAAATTATTTGTTTTAAAACGAATGACAAACAACATTTGGTAGTGTCTTTGTAGAAAATATTTTACTGGAATACACGATGAATGTTGGTGTCATTGAGGAGTCCTTATGTTGGTAATTAGTTATTTGAGGAAGGCCTTGTTACTAGAGGTGTCCATATACTTTTTTTTGTTGGTTTCTCCACTTTTCTACTTCTCACATCTTCTACCTGTATCACTCTGATGGCTTTGTGGATTTTGAGACACTTGATTTCTTTCACCTTCAGGGTCAACACAACAGTGTGTGTGGTGTGCTTTGGTTTGTTTTTTGGTTTTTTTCTTCATAATAGAAAGTATTGATTTTGCTTTGTGTCAAAGGAGATGCTTCCCTTTCAATGGGCCTGGTTCATGGGGGCTGAATTTAACCCTAATAATTCTTCAGAGCAGCTCAATATTGCTGGGAGTTTATTTATTATTGTGTGTGCATGTTTACCTACTTGATTTAAGAAAAGGTAAGGTGATGTGTTGCTGCCAAAGATAGGAACATTCTAATCTGTCTAGTTTCATTTAGACAGAATGCAAGAATATATATATAAACTGCTTGAAGATGGTGGTGGGGTTGAGGATGAAGGAGATTTTCTGCCTGGCCCCCCTGCGCTTATCTTCTCCCCTTTTTTTACTACTCAGGAAAATTTCAGGTGGGAAGCAGTAAGTATAACTTGATTGCCTTGCTTCCTTGTCGGTGGGAACATTGTGTATAGCTTGAGCCAACAGGCGTGCAGTAACTCCACTTGATCAGGCCATCATGCATACAGTCTAAGGCTAAGCAGAACCATTCCACATCTCTTGACTAAATTGGTAGTCTCTGATCGGTTTGTGGTCTCTACCATTCCATGTGCGTTATCTTGCCCTTCTTGATAAAGGAAACAAGCCCTTCCCAGAAGCATTTAAAGGCCACCGTGTGAACAAACAGCACTAGATATGTGTGAATTGCAAAGAAGGTTTCCTTTAAAAAATATTTAATGTGTGAAATTTCTAGGTGCAGGGCTGAGGTCTCGGCCTACTATCTGAAATGATATTTGAGCTGAGAAAAACACAGTCTGGTATATTTCTCACTAAAAGGTATTGCTGTTTGTTTTACTTTTTATTACTTGAAGGGAAACTTAGTTTTCTGAATGCCATGCCTGCCTATAAGTAGTCATTGCTATTTGTTCTCAGATTTTATGAAAACATTGAAAATAACTGAAATGCAATTTTTTTCTTACTATTCTGAGTTTGCTTTGTAACCTGAATGAAAACCTTGTAGGTTTCTCAGATTTCAGTTTTTTTGGGTCTACATGACTCCTTTTTTTCCCTCAACCGTTAATATGTGCCTATAATACTAGATATAAGGAAAACAAATTCATAGCTAAGAGCTTAAAATGAATGATATTAAGGGTAATGTTGAACCCCGGGGTAAAGCCCTGCTTTGTAGACTATAAATATGAATCCATTGCACTAACCTTGTAAGGTATCAGATGGGGAGGTTCTTACTGTCTGCAACCAATGCAATTTGCAGTGTTGATTTTGTTTGAATTTTCATCCTCCTGTAGAGTTTAGCGTGATGTTTTTTTATGAATATGGTCACACTATGAATTGCAGTGAACTACTTGACAACAGGACACACATTGATGTGTGCTGAACATCCAAATGTTGGATTATTTATAATGGTCACTGGCCTTGTTGTTTTTTCTTATCTGTTTGCAGATCAGAGAATGCTGTATATTACATGAGCATTTGTGTAAATGTCTTCTGATGTATAAAGATATGTAAATAAAAAGTTAACTACAATGATCTGAACCAGGTGTCCTTTTTTTTTTTTAAAGATTTTTTTTATTGCATGCTTATGCCACTTTTTTATTTTTATTTTTATTTTTTTTTTTTAAACCCTCTCTTTTTTTATTTTTTTATGCTGTATGTCGTTTTACCCGAGGGATGGTAGGGTGGGAAGGGGTATTGCAGGGGAAGACTCTGTACTCCTGGAAGACGGGCACCCCGTCAAGTGTAGAAAACTGGTGCTGGCAATGCAGCTAGTGTTATTAATGAGAGTGTTTTGCTTAAATGCACCCTGAAGAATAATCTCTGCATGAATGCGAGTGCTATATGCATGTTGCAATATTTAGCATTTAGGGGAGGAGATTTTTTTATTTATCTATTTTTTTTTTTATTTTTTTTTTACTAAAATCTTTGTTTCTTTACTGTGTTTTATATGATGATGTGTCCCCTGCAAGATGGTTTGGGGTAGTGCCAGCACAACCCATTGGGCAGCAAGTTAACAGATGTTGCTCCTACCTACAGAGAGGACATTTTAGACAATTTTAATAAAACTGCATAGATTATTCTCTTTCCTGCAAACAGAATGTTAAACAACATGAGCTAAAAGACAGTGTTGGTTAGGGAGAATGGAGGAGAGATGCACAGAGTCCAATTTAAATATTGATTGATTTAACTGAGGGCAGGTACTGACTTCAACAGTTTTCATACATTTTATATTTTGAGTTGGATCACTATTGAAAATAATGTCAGCTTAGGCCAATATTACCACAGGCAGCAACATTTCTCAAGTCTCATTTGTGTTCCTAATTCATTTTTCCCCAGGTGAATGGGTCCTTTTCTATCCAGTTTCTTTAGACTTAATCTGCTGTATTTCATTGATCTTACTTGACAATACTGACCCTTATGAACTTGTCATAATTAAAAGTGGCCTGATGATGATGATGTGCTATTCACTGCTGTGCTGCCTTAAAGCTCCAAAATCGGAGTTCATTTCCAAGCTCCAAAATCGGAGTTCATTTCCAAGCTCCATTCATAGTCTCTGTGAGGCGTACACACTATCTCTAGTCTGTGCAAGTATTTCAATTTGCTCAAACATCTCAAGTCTAAATTATCCCTGTATGTTTGAATTTGCATTGCCCTGTGTTAGAAAGATGCTTCGTCCAGGGGTGGCTCTGGCCATCTGTGATAGAAAAAGCTGTCTCAGAAAGCGGATAAATGGGATATTTAAATGTTATCTGGAGATTGAAGCTATCATGCCAAGTATACGCAAGTCTTTTTTTTTATTAATAATATTATTAGTAATATTTTTGCTAGTGTGAGTGCACAGTGATTACTGCTGCTGTCTCAAAGATCATTGTCTGATGGGCGTTTGTGCCTTCACCCGAGTCTGACATGAACCCAAAGCCATAAATGGTTAATTGAAGATTCCACATTGGCCCAGTGATTGTGAGTGGAGTGGACTCTTAAGATGGACTGTAGTACAAAACTACAAAGAGGTTTTGGCTTGCGGCATTGATTCTAAACTGGATTGAACAGGTTTGTGAATGTAATGATGTGGTATTATTGTGCTCAATGGAATTTAGTTTTAAGTTTTTATTTTTTCATCAAAACGAGGCATTAAGCCAAACTTAAATGAGGAGGCATATACATAAGTAAGATGATGTGTGATACTCAACAGTGGTGCCACTCTTTAAGGATCAATTGATACCAGCAAGCATTTATCACAATGCCACAGAACTGAAGGATTTCCCCAACATTGGCCTTTAGGAGGAGGAGGAGGAGGGAGGATAGATTACCACAATGCTGACTTCCTAATAGTCATACCTGAATTATTACAGGTCATGAAACCAGTGATGCCATCTGAGAAACTGGCATGAAAAGCCTTTACATAATACAAAGTATTTCCTGCACTGGCATTGTTTTATCATTATAACATAACCAGTAAAATGCTCAAATATAAATTCAAGTAACTAATCTGAAACAACACCGTGAACAGTATTAAAGACTAAATAAAATTGGCGATTCTCAGTGGATGTAGTCCAACCCTGCACTTGCTAGTAGTTGTAGGTCTCCTAGCACATCAAATGAGTTATCAGAATTGGAAGGATAGCTTGAAATAGACATTTGGTTTTGCTAAAGCTGCAGACTGATATCTTTCTAACCAATGGATGGGGATTTATTAATGGAAGCCGCAGGGCTTTCTATGGTCTACTTCAGAGACGGTGAACTCTGGTTGGAAGCAAAGTACGATGAAGGGCTGTGAGGATGGTAAGTTCATTGTGAATGTTCCTTGAAATTACTAAAATGGCATCTCAGGTGAACTAGCAGAGTGTCACTATAATAGTAGCACTGCATCTAGAGATGGGCACATATACAGTTTGGTGCATCACCAGATATACTTAAATCAGTGTTGTCTTTATATTTAGTCATTCTGTGTTCTGACCATTCTTGGGGTGTGTGTGTGTACATGTATAAAAACAAAATTCTGTAAGACGCCAAATTTTCTGATGGGGACAATGTCTCTCTCGTACATAATCTACGCTCATTAACCCATAATGTATATATGCTTTCAAAAAAGGATTTCATCTTTATTCCTGTTCTTCTTCTTGCTGCTCCTGTTAGGTAAAAATCAAAAAATGTAATCTCTCATTCCGAGAAGTATTCAGACTCTTTGATAAGGCACCCCAAATTGTGGTCAGGTGCATTTTATTGACTTTAATTCCTCTTGAGATGTATCTAGAATGTAATTTTAGTTGAAATGACTGGGCCTCATTTAACAGGTACCTTTGTACAGTGGGTACGGAAAGTATTCAGACCCCCTTCAATTTTTCACTCTCTGTTATATTGCAGCCATTTGCTAAAATCATTTAAATTAATTTTTCCCTCATTAATGTTCACACAGCACCCCATATTGACAGACAAAAAAAAAGAATTTTTGAAATTGTTGCAGATTTATTAAAACTGAAATATCACATGGTCCTAAGTATTCAGACCCTTTGCTCAGTATTTAGTAGAAGCCCCCTTTTGAGCTAATACAGCCAGGAGTCTTCTTGGGAAAGATGCAACAACCTGGATTTGGGGATCCTCTGCCATTCCTCCTTGCAGATCCTCTCCAGTCCTGTCAGGTTGGATGGTAAACGTTGGTGGACAGCCATTTTTAGGTCTCTCCAGAGATGCTCAATTGGGTTTAAGTCAAGGCTCTGGCTGGGCCATTCAAGAACAGTCACAGAGTTGTTGTGAAGCCACTCCTTCGTTATTTTAGCTGTGTGCTTAGGGTCATTGTCTTGTTGGAAGGTAAACCTTCGGCCCAGTCTGAGGTCCTTAGCACTCTGGAGAAGGTTTTGTCCAGGATATCCCTGTACTTGGCCGCATTCATCTTTCCCTCGATTGCAACCAGTCGTCCTGTCCCTGCAGCTGAAAAACACCCCCACAGCATGATGCTGCCACCACCATGCTTCACTGTGGGGACTGTATTGGACAAGTGATGAGCAGTGCCTGGTTGTCTCCACACATACCACTTAGAATTAAGGCTTGGTCTCATCAGATCAGAGAATCTTATTTCTCACCATCTCAGAGTCCTTCAGGTGTCTTTTAGCAAACTCCATGCGGGCTGTCATGTGTCTTGCACTGAGGAGAGGCTTCCAACAGGCCACTGACTGGTGGAGGGCTGCAGTGATGGTTGACTTTCTACAACTTTCTCCCATCTCCTGACTGCATCTCTGGAGCTCAGCCAAAGTGATCTTTGGGTTCTTCTTTACCTCTCTCGCCAAGGCTCTTCTCCCCCGGTAGCTCAGCTTGGCCGGACAGCCAGCTCTAGGAAGGGTTCTGGTCGTCCCAAATGTCTTCCATTTAAGGATTATGGAGGCCACTGTGCTCTTGGGAACCTTAAGTGCAGCAGAAATTTTTTTGTAACCTTGGCCAGATCTGTGCCTTGCCACAATTCTGTCTCTGAGCTCTTCAGGCAGTTCCTTTGACCTCATGATTCTCATTTGCTCTGACATGCATTGTGAGCTGTAAGGTCTTATATAGACAGGTGTGTGGCTTTCCTAATCAAGTCCAATCAGTATAATCAAACACAGCTGGACTCAAATGAAGGTGATCTCAAGGATGATCAGAAGAAATGGAAAGCACCTGAGTTAAATATGAGTGTCACAGCAAAGGGTCTGAATACTTAGGACCATGGGATATTTCAGTTTTTCATTTTTAATAAATCTGCAACAATTTCAAAAATTATTTTTTTGTCTGTTTAATATGGGGTGCTGTGTGTACATTAATGAGGAAAAAAATTAATTTAAATGATTTTAGCAAATGGCTGCAATATAACAAAGAGTGAAAAATTGAAGGGGGTCTGAATACTTTCCGTACCCACTGTAGATAAATAAGGTCCAACAATTCACAATGCATGTCAGAATGAAAATGAAGCTATGAAGTCCAAAAAACCCTTTGTAGATCTCCGATCAAATTGTGATGAGGTGTAGATCAGGGCAAGGGGTTAAAAGCATTTCTAATGCTTTTGAGTGTTCCCTGGAGCCACGACTGGCCTCTGTAATTGTGAAACTGAAGACGTTTGAATGTACCAGGATTCTTCATTGGGTTGGCTGACTGACCAAATTGAGTAGCTGGGCAAGAAGGGCCTTGGCCAGGGAGATGATCAAGAACCTAGTGGTCACTCAGATGGCTCATCTGCTAAGATGAGAGAATCTACCAGAAAGATGATCATCTCGGCAGCACTCCGTCAATCAGGTGTTTATGGTAGAGTGGCTAGACGAGCACACTTTTGACTAAAAGCCAGGTGACAGTCCATTTGGACTGAGAGCATCAAGAGAAAGATTGTGTAGTCTGATGACACAAAAATATTTATTGGGCAGAACTTTAAGCATTCTGCCTGTCAAAAACCAAGCAATACCCATCACCTGCCTAATACCATCGCTACAATGAAGCATGGTGGGTGCAGCAGCACTGTGGGACAGGAGGATTGGTCAGAATTGAGGGAAGGATGAGTGCAGCCAAATACAAGGGGGTCCTTTGTGAAAACCTGCTCCAGAGTGTATACCACCTCATCCTGGGTTGACTGTTCACTTTTCAGCATGACTGTGCTGGAGTGGCTTGGAACAAGTCTGAGTGTCCTAGAGTGACCCAGCCAAAGGCAGGACAATCGACCCCTTAGAATATACAGTATGTAGAGAGACCTGAAGACAGCAGTTTAATAGACCCTTCCCATTCAGTCTAGCAGAGCTTGAGAGTATATCTGCCAGAAAGAATGGGATAAGCTACCCAAATCCAGGTATGCAAAACGTGTAGAGATTTACCCCTGAAGAGTAGAAGCATTAATTGCTGCCAGAGGGGCTTCTACAAGGTACTTAGTTAAGGGTCGGAATATTTCTATGAATGAAGAGATTTCGGTTTTTGATTTCTAATACATTTTCAAACCTTTCTGAAAATGTGTTTTCACTTTCTTATTATGGGTTATGGAGAGTAAATTGATGTCAAATATGACAGATACATCTCTATTATATAAAAAAAAAATTCCTGGAAAGGAAAAGCAGGGCGACGAGACGTGATCTTCTCGGAAGATACTTAAAAGACCCGCGAGACACAAACAATATCAAATAAGAGCATGGCCAGAAAAACACTGAGTCGTGTAAAGGCACGTAGCACACACAGATCCTGTGATCTCGGCACATATAAAGTGTATAAGGACAATACATTCTAGATGAAACGTCAACGACTAAGCAAAGAAGAAAGGGCAGCGCAGAGAGGAGAGACCCAAAAGTGTTGGAGAGAAAAAAAGGCAGATAACAGTTTATGAAAGCAGTGGAATTCGAAAGGCTCAAACACACGATGGCGTGATAAACATGCAGAGAAAGGTAAAGAGTATGAAAGCAGTCAAATTCGAAAGTATTGTAGCGTCCTAGCCAGGTTGAAGCCTTTTTTGTTTTAAGTGACTGTTAGGTCTGATTGCAGGAGGGCAGAGTGCAGCACGGAAGTCGGCGATTGTTCAAGTAAAATTTGTCAGTCGCTACAGTATCAAAAAAAAAAAGACAGTAAAGTTTGCATTAGTGCAAACAAAAGGAAATGAATCATCAGGACCAGGTGTAATTGAAAAAATAGCAGGATAAAGCGAGGTCAGAAATAAAAGGCAAAGAGTAGACGACAAAGTAAAACGTCAGAGGTTCAAAATCGAGGGGGCGAAACACCTGCAGAGCAGGTTACAGATATGTAATGAAAACAGTGGAATTCAAAAGACACAAAAAAAACGTAGGCGCGATATACATACAGAGCAAGTTACAGAATATAAAAACAGAAAAATCTGAAAGTATCGAAACAAGATAAAGATCGCATTAGCGCTTAAAAAAGAGAAGTTATTACTTGGTGAAATAACGGAAAGGCAAATAGAGAGCGAATATATGGAATAGGTGATATCAGAAGTATGTAAATATTGTAAGGCTTTGAAGCTTAAGTCAGAGACTTGTAGATCGTCTAATTCGTGTTGCCATCGGGGACAAGTTGTGTTTCTACACAATGAGGAGGCGTATCCAAGAGAATTAAATAAGTTGATGTTTGGGAAAAGTGAAATCCACAAACAGTCAGTCAGTCATTTCCCAACCCACTATATCCGAAAACAGGGTCACGGGGGTCTGCTGGAGCCAATCCCAGCCAGGACAGGGTGCAAGTCAGGAGCAAACACCGGGCAGGGTGTCTGCCCACCGCAGAATCCACAAACACTAGAGGCAAAATATACGGGTCTACAATAATCTTTTCTCCTTCGCATCATTCAATGCAAAAAATGTAGATTTACACAATAATGGACCATACGCTATGAGAATCTGTGGTCCCGCAACAGTTAAAGCAACGACAAGTTTAATTTCAAAGAAAACACAATTTGGTCAGGTGTATATTTATGATCACGGAGAAGCGATGCAAATTTTAACAGGCGACAAGAACGGAAATGTAAATATTCCGCGAAAAACATTAGACACCAAAGGAGATCTTGATATGCCATTCATATTAAAATGTTTACAGTTTCCCATGACAATAGCTTTGGCTAAGACAATTAACAAAGCACAGGGACAAACATTAGAAAAAGTCGGATTATTTATTAGAGAAACAGAAACAATGTTCACTCACAGGCAGTTATACGTTGTGTTGTCACAATTTGTCTCCAAAAATGGAATCCAAACTCAATGCAATTTTGAAGAAAAGGTAATTCCAAATATTGTTTTTAATGAAGGTTTAAAGTAAAAGTGCAAATAATGAAATTGAAACAATTCCAAAGAAAAAACAAAGCTTTTAAAATTGTGTATCTGATTAACCAAACACAGGGGTTGACGTGTGAAACGGGCAGGGGGCAGAGCCCCCTAGTCTATTAAAAATGAAGTCTGCAATAAAATAAAATAAGGTGTGCATAAAGAGGTCTGAATACTTTCTGAATCCACTTTATTCTAAACCAGCTTATTTGAATGCAGGGTCACTGAGCATGAGAGCGCCAGGCTCATACTCACTCACTCACTCACACACACACATACAGAACCACACTGACACTGGCCAGTTTTAGATTTGCTATACCCTGTCATTGAGGGGTGTGCAAAAATGTTAGCAGTCTGACAAACAACTCTGAAAGTCCACACAGATGGTGACGGGGCTGGGATATGGACCCGATGAAACTGAAAACTATAAAGCTGCAGCACTAACCAGACTACTGATAATTGCTGCTTGCGTTTACATTTGCAGATCACAATGGCGCAATTAATTATGTCCTGTTCCTGTAATGCGACTTCTGTTAGCCAGGCTCATTAAGAGCTTTAATGAGTTGTTTGAAGTTGGATTTGAACCGTAACAATATGTCCAACTCATAGGCCAGCAGGTCACTCTGCCTGCTACATCCAGTATACTGTTGCCTGGTTCGAGTTTTAACATTGCAGCAAAGGTTAAAATATTAAACTCCATGATAAAACGTAAGGCCATTTTATATCGCCTTATCACCAAATTACGTGGATTTGGACATTGGAAGTATAGGAGAGGAATGTTGCATGAACAGTATTCAAGTATCAAACTGGCTGCCCAGACAATACGTTTCTCAGAATAGTGAAGAACATACTGCTTATGTGGTGCTACCATGGATAAAAAGCATCTGTAAATCTTACGCTTGACTACCTGCTCAGTTACTAGAAGTGGAGTATGCTGTTGGGACAAGTTGTGTCGAGGTCTATCAGTAACCACTGATAAGGGGACCGAAAGTTTAAAATGAGCTTATTGTGTTTGGTAAATGAACAAATAATATTCTTAACATAAAACTTACCAAGTGAAATTACTGATGAAAAGGAAGCATTTTGTTTTTTTTTTCTAAAGACTGCGACATTGTGAATATATATATTCATCTCAAAAACCTCCAAGTTGCTCTGCCGAATAGTATCCTGGTAAGCAATACAATCTGTTGGCTTCTTATCTTTTGCTTCCAGGATCCCAAGTGGCAGCAGGTGTTGTAGTTTGTTAATCAGGAGGAGCGCCGCTTCAAGCCGAACTCCTTACTTCCCTTTATGTTGTCTTCATGTTCAGACTTTATCTGCACAGTGAAAATAAGCAAATTAACGTTTGGCCCACAGGCGTGTACAGATACTCGTAATAGGCTTGTCCTGGTACCGCTTGCATATTTGTTTAAAGGTTTTTATAAACAATCTGGAATAGACAAGTCCAGGACTGTGTGCTAGCGAAAGAGCACTCACTGTTTGCCGTTGTGTTCATTTCTCAAATTTGGATCTGCTTTTTCTTTTTAACTGATTAACAGTAAATAGCAGCCCAATGATTTTTCCCCCCCATTCAGTTCCACTTCACTATATGTAAAATCCTGCATACAAAAATAGAACGAGTTGGCATGCTTAATTCAGTAAGGCACAAAAATTGCCCCCTTCCTGAGACCCTGGCAGTAAATACCAGCAGCTACTAATTTTCTGTGTGGATCACAGATGCAGACACTGAGCTCTAAGAAGCAGGCGTTCTGTATGGACTGTCTATTTGCTTTCTCATGGATGCTACTAGTCTCGTATTGCACTAAATCAGGCCATGGATATCATTTGACCAGTGGCAAGTAGGATTTTCCCATCATTTTTAATTGCACTTATTCCTTTTGTATATTTTTAGAGACTGCACTTTCTTTTGTTTTGTGATGAACTGGACAGATTTTGTGCCTCCTGCTGTTTAGAAATGTTGTTGCTCGCCTCATTAGTCCTGCACTGTACAATACATATTTTTGGTGTATTTTAGTGTACTTGTTTGTTAAACCAACACGTAGAACAGGTTACAAAATTCAAATGTGGGTTTCCCCTTCACAAAAGTTCTGTTCTGTAAACTCAGATGTCATTCAGAACTGGCTACAGTGAGGCATTGTCCAAGAACTTATTTACCATCCGTTTCATAACTGTAAATGTGAGAAATCAACCCCTTATGAAATACATACTTGAATGTGTTCATTTTCAGACTTGGTTTTCCAATTCCAGGTAGCACTGTGCACAAGGCAAAGGCAGGGTCCATGCTTACACCCACACTCATTCACTTTTGAACCAATTTAAAGTTGTCATTTAACCAATCCTGTACGCATTTAGGGATATCTTGAGGAAAACCCACACGGACAATGAAGAGGAATGGGATTAACTGTAGAATACTGATGTAAGGAGTAGATGGGATAGAGGCACCGAGTCCTGACATGAGTGAGAGGTTTCAGTATGTATGGAGAGGTTCCGCTGCTTACTGCGTCTTTTATAAAGCACATCATTATGGCACTGATCTGCTTACCATCTGATTGGCATATTCTGCCCACACACAAACTGATTTCTTTTGCGTACCAAAGTTACAAATTCTAGGTTAACCGATGATGCTAAAGCTGGCCTGGAATGTACCAAGATGATATGACCTCGCTTTCAAGAGTGTTCTTGCTTTGTGCCTACTTTCTAACCAAGAATTGTTTCCTGTGAGAATTCAATCAAACAAAGTCCCTCTGTGTGGATTTTGGTGACTGTAATGAATTTCCTGATTATACTTACAAAATTTATTTTACAATTACAGCTTTTTCTTGTATAGTGCTTTTCACTGTGTGCAGGTGCAGAGGAGTATTGTGAACAATTCTGAATTAAAATACAACTATTGTATAGATTATACTAATTATTAATAAGTACAGAACCTGGTACACATAAAAATATAGTTTTGTTAAAATACATGGAGAACAAGGTAGAAACTGATTTAAATATAAATGGAAACCAACAACATCTGCCCTTTAATTAATTGATGAACTATGGCCAGCTGACTACGGAGGAGATTCAAATTGTAATATATATCATTTATTTAACAGAGTTGATATTTGCTATGGTGTTCCTTTAGCTACTTCATTTTAACATTAGAAACATTCTGATGAGAAAAGAGTCTTTCCACCCAACAAAACTTGCCAGTCCTATCCACAAAATAACAGCAAGCCGAGTTTTTAAAGGTCCCTAAAGTCCTCCTGGCTGTCGCGGTACTTGGTCACTCATTCCATGTGCCTGTGGATCTTTGTGTGAAGAAAAATGTTGTAATGTTTGTGCAAAATTTACCCTTGACATGTTTCCAACTGTGCCCCCGTGTTCTCGTTGAACTAATTTAAAAGCAACAGCCTTGATCCATTGTACTAATTCTTTTCATAATTTTAAACAATTCAATCAATTCACCTCTTAACCTTCATTTGCTTAAACTGAAAAGGTTCAATTCTCTCAGTCTTTCCCCATAACTGCAGTGTCTGTAGTCCTGGAAGCTGCCTAGGCACTCTTCTCTGGACTTTAAATGAAATTGTTTTTGTGATTTTTATTTATTTATTTTTTATTCAAAGGTGACTGGCAGTACACCACAAACATTTCAGTAATATAAATGCACATTAGCAGATGTTCTCCATTTTAAATTTTAGGCCAGCCTGTCTAGTTTTTATATAGGTACCGTAGGTGGTGAGTTTCTTATGATCAACCCAGAGACTGAAAATCCATCCATTTTCTAACCCGCTGAATCCGAATAGGGTCACGGGGGTCTGCCGGAGCCAATCCCAGCCAACACAGGGCACAAGGCAGGAACCAATCCTGGGCAGGGTGCCAACCTACCGCAGGACACACACAAACACACCCACACACCAAGCACACACTAGGGCCAATTCAGAATCGCCAATCCACCTAACCTGCATGTCTTTGGATTGTGAGAGGAAACCGGAGTGCCCGGAGGAAACCCACGCAGACACGGGAGAACATGCAAACTCCACGCAGGGAGGACCCGGGAAGCGAACCCGGGTCTCCTAACTGCGAGGCAGCAGTGCTACCACTGCGCCACCGTGCCGCCCAGAGACTGAAAATGCTAAAAAAAAAATTAAAAAAATTAAGATTTGCTACATCATATTAAAACAAAAAGTAAGATTTTTTTTTTCCTGATCCAATTATCCTTCTGATTTTTTATAGCACCTTTTATGAAGAAATTCCAAATGCATGCCATATGCTTATTAATATGTAGATATATAGATAGATACTTTATTAATCCCAAGGGGAAATTCACATACTCTAGCAGCAGCATATTGATAAAGAACAATATTAAATTAAACAGTGATAACAATGCAGGTATAACAGACAATAACTTTGTATAATGTTAATGTGCAGTTTACAGAAAACTATTTTCACATACCTGAGGCCAAGAAGTTTGTTCTGGCCCTTTAATGCTATAATGCACTTTCAGGCTGTGACCTTGTGGTTTTCTCAGCCAATTTCCTAACCACAAGGCCGCTGTTGCTTTGTTTTCAGGCTTGTCTCCTTTCATTTAAACAGCTTTGTCACTCTGAACAATAGAGCATTAGGTCGACTTCTCGATGATCTTTATGAAGGGACCTAATGCTCACTCAGACCTTTCCTTTGTCATAAAGTCGGGCACGTTAGACTCAGCTGGCTTGTTGTCTTGTCCTGCTGTGCACTACTGCTGTACAATCAGGTTATGGGCATTTAGCACAGAGGTGAGCAGCACACAGAAAGCTGTTTAATTAATTTTTACTGCCTTCAACATGTACGAGTATGTTAAAGCACAAATCTGTTTACTGCCTGATTGGCATATTCTGCCCATGCTCATACAGATGACTTCTGTGTACCAAACCTGCAAATTCAAATTCTAGGTCCACTAAATGATGCTGAAGTTGGCCTGGAGTGCACCGAGATGAGCCTGCCTCAAGTTCGGGGGGTGTTCCTGGTTTGTACTTTCTACCCGACTGTCATTTTCAGTAATTCTCATGTAGAAATTTGTTCATTTCAAAAATACATCCAAGAAAATCCCTTTAGAAGGGTTTTGGTGAGTGTAAAATTGTATTGAAAAGAACTACCTGATAGACCAAAAATAAAACCTCAGCTGTACTAAAGTTTAATTTAATGAAATGAGTCCGTTTACCAGTGTTTCCCAACCTCGGTCCTGTGGTGCCCCTGACTGCAGGTTTTTTTTCCCCACCAGATTCCTAATCGGTGACAACACCTGATAGCACTGATCTCATTTAATTAGCTGGTATTATTTTTTTATTCTACATTTCAGAAAAGCACAGCAGTATGATTTTTACATTTATAAGACATTTAGAAATATTTCTGCTTTTGCTATCGATTTAAATGCTTAACTCTCCTTTGTTGATTTCATTCTATGTTGCCCTTTCTCTGTGCAGTTTTTCCCCTTCATTGTTTCTTATTAATGACAATTAAAAATGAGCAGAGCAGCCACGCTGGCAAACAACATGGAATACTCAAAGGCTGCAAGTACTTTAGCATCAGACCCACTAATTAGTAAATAATGGATTAAACAATTAGAACACCTAGAAAAGTAGAATGAAAATCAAGATGAAAAAAAAAAAATACATTATTCCCATATAACTGCTTGGTACACACATATATATATATATATATATATAATATATATATATAAAACCAAACTTAGTTTTCTAATTTCTATTTTGTTCACAAAACACAGAACTTAAGAAATAACACATCACTTAATTAGTTCAGGAGTCCAATTAAAAACAGAAGCTGGTTGGAACAAAACCCAGGAGCCACAGGGGCCACAGGACGGAGGTTGGGACACACTGGTTTAGACACCAGCTTCCTAAATATTTTGCCATATCATTCCTTCAGCTAGTTGTAATTTTCCATTTAAAGGTATCTCACAAACACTTTTAGGAATATAAAATGCACACGAGCAGTTTGTCACCATTTTAAATGTGAGGTACTCCTTACTTTCTATATTTATTTTTGTGTGTCATGTTCTGATGATCAATTCTGAGATTTCAGAAGCTGTAACAATACAGATATGCCCAATTTTGTATTAAATAAAGAAGCTGTTTAGTGTTTTCGGGCGGATATGATGTGACCCTGATTTTTATTTTTTTATTTTTTTAGCACCTAGCCTTTTATGATTACATTTCCAGTGCATGACACCCGCTTACTACGCACCGCCTACTGAAGTCTATTTTCACATACGGTTCATGGAGCCCTTCTGGCCCTTTAATTCCGTGGTGCAATTCCAGGCCGTGACCTTGTGGTTTTCCCAGCCAGCTTGTTAACCACAATGGCAGAGTTGCTCTGCTTTTAGGCTCGTCGCTCTCTCCTTCACTTTTTATTTGAACGCCGTTGGCCTTTTTTGAACTGATGCGCATAAGATCAACTTGCTTGCCATTCCGGACGGCGGTGCGAGTCTCGCCGATCTTTTTAAACGCGACCCCGTGCCCACTCGGGTGCCCCCTACCCCACATCTCCTTTACAAAATCGTGCACGCTAAGCTCACTTGGCACTTCGTCGCGTCCCGACGCAAACCTCTGCGCTAAAACCAGGTATGGGCAATTTAAGTGACAAGTTACATTGTCCTAACGTGTATGGTAAGTCAGTGAAGGGAAGATGGGCTTACAGACTCGTACAGCACCGACAAGGCGAATCAATTCAAGAAAGACACGTGGTTTGTCAGCAGGTTTTACAGATTTGACATTAAAAACACAACGGCAGAGAACTCGGACATGGCTGCACTGCCCCGAAACCACCCGCTCCACCCCATCTGGATGCCCACTTCCACTTTAGAGTGCTCTGTTAGTCAACTTCGTTTACCTTAAATCTTGTGAAGCCCACGCTGAAGATGGCGCCTCATCGGACGGGCAGGTTCCCGCCTGCACGTGTCTTCCGTGAGACCTCCCCCCTACTGCCCGCCCTTTTTGAGGTTTGGCGGTTGCGCGCTATTGCTGTTGCTGCCGGTTGGCGCCATTTGATGAAACCATCCGGGCGGATGAAGGCAACACGAATGAGGTATGCCGTTTGAAGCCGATTGTTTTTTCGTTTACTACTTTATGGTCACTTCTGACAAGTCAATATTGCATTTGGGATATCTACATTTTAGTTTTACTAGTAATGCATACAACATCTCTCACTCTCCAATCCGCCTTAATCCCATTGCGTCTCATGTGTGGACTGCCACACATATGCGTGCCCAGTCCCAATGGAGACGTGGCAGGCAACCCACTGATGCACAGAGAGAGCCAGCAAAGTCCACAGAGAACACAAACAGGCATCAAACCCAGGACAAGTAAGACAACAGTAATAAGCCCTGTGCCACCTTGCCATCCCAGCTGACTCAGAGTGAGGTGTAATGCCAACAAGTGAGAATGTCAGTTACTGTATAATGGACTTGCCTCATTAGCATTTATGGCACTTTCAGTTGAAGTTAACTGTAATTGCATTTTCACTTGAAACAAAATTGAATTCCCCACATGCTGTATATAATTACATTTTGATTAGTTAAAATTAGAGTTTCACATATACGGAATTACATTTTGATTAGCTGAAATTCAAATTGCGTCAGTCGTGAATTACTTCTTAACTATGTGGAACTGCATTTTAAGTATCTAGCATTACGTTTAAAAATCTTTAATTGATACCTGTTTAAATATAACTGCAGTTCATACTTTAATTATTTAAAACTAGGGGGCTTCACTCACCAACCCCCTCGGCCTGCGTTACACACCAGCCTCTTTGCGTCTGCCACTCGCGTATGGGGATGCGGATGTACAATTTAAACAGATCATTATTTTCATGGGAATTGTTGCATATGCATAATGGAACTAACTATTTACATTACAGTGAGTAATTAACCATATTAAAAAATAGTAAAACGTAATAATTTGAAAGTAAATTTATGTTTCATGTTGCATTCGAGCTATTCGTTACGTAATACGATTTTTTTTTTGTTTGGCTTTGAAATTAACACGCAAATACTTTTTAAACTTTTACTATAAAAACAATATTTGGAATTAACTTTTCGTCCGTTGCACTTCCATCATGACAACGCAATGTATAACTGCCCGTGCTTGAATTTAGTTTCTTTCTCTCTATTAAATAAATCGACTTGTCATAGCAAAAGCTGTTCTAACGGGAAACTGTAAACGATTTATTACGAATGGCATATCAAGATCTCCTTTGTTGTCTAATGTTGTCCGCGGAAGATGGACTACATTACCTTTCTTGGATACATCCTTCTTTCTACAGTAATGCAGCCGGTTGAATACCAGATGGTGTTAACGGTTGTAGATATTCATCGTGATATTGTAAGCTGACGTTTTCATCTTCCTCACCATCACCACCAACTTTTTCAGTGTAGTCTATTGATATGAATTTAACCAATTTGCTGTATAACCGATTGGCAATTTTTGCGTTAATTTGTTTGACTTCATCGTTTCTCGGTGCTAGTATTGCCTGTGTTCTCATTTTTCCTGTTGATAATCCTTTGTGATGAAATTCTTTAATAAGATTTGGACATAATACATCTTCTTTACTTGAGAACTTAAAGTGAGGAAAACGTTACAATTTATAAGAGCTGAGAGAGCAGGATCTGTGTCTGACAAAAGCATTCACATCAATGAGAGATGAGGAGACCGTGGGCGTGGTTTGAGAGGAGGGCAGGACTTGAAACACTCATGGCCAAAATCTCTTCCATAAAGTCTCGTCTCTTTGCAGGATTTTTTTTTATATATAATAGAGAGAGAGATCTAATTTCAGATAATCTCACATTCAGATTTTGTCTTGTCATACCATAAATGTAGAGTATCTCTGACAGGTGGCCCTCACGTCACACACACATCATGAAGACCCTGGAGCGACTGCTTCTGTGTTGCCTCAGACCCCAAGGCCAGCTTGCATTGGATCCCCTCCAGTTTGCATACTGGGAGCACACTGGTGTTGAGGATGTAGTCCTCTACATGGTACACCAGACTCCCTCCTTTTTGGATGATCCAGCAGGTTATGTGAGGATTATGTTTTTATTTATTTTATTTTTTTTTTAAGTGCCTTCAACGCCCTCCAAGCCTCCATTCCTAAAGATAAACTGGAGTGGATGGGTGTGGGTTTCACTTTCACCTCCTGGATTTATAACCACCTGACTGGACAACTGAAGTTTGTCAGAATGGGGAACTGTGTCTGTGGGACGGTAGTGAGCAACGTTGGGGCCCAGAAGGGACTGTTCTGGCCCCAGTCCTGGTCACATTATGCACAGTAAGTCTGACTTTTGCCACATTTGCGTTGCCAATATAGGGATCTGACTGGAGCTTTTAATGACTGGAGCAATAAGAACTGCCTGGTTCTGAACACAACGAAGACCAGGAGGTAATCTAACCCTTCAGCCTGTTAACATCCGAGGGGAGGACATTGAGGTGGTGCAGATTTATAAATATCTAGGTGTTCACCTTGATAACAGACTGGACTGCTCTCTGACCACAAACGTCCTCTACAGGAAGGCACAGAGCAGACTTGGATCATTCAACATATGTAGTGAAATGCTGTCTTTGGTGTGTCAGACAGTTGTTTCCAGTGTCCTCTTCTTTGCTGCGGTTTAATGGGGTGGCTGGACAAACTGGTGTAGAAGGCTGGCACAGTGCTGGGTGGGACAGTGGACTCACTGAGAATGATGGTGGAAAGGTGTATGGGGAAGAAAGTACAGGCCATCCTTGACAATAGCAGTCACCCTCTGCACCACATTTTGGAGGGTCAGAGAAGTAAACGCAGCGGTCGTCTTCTCTCATTGTGCTGTAGAAGAGAACACTTTATCAGATCATTTGTTCCTGCTGCCATGAGATTTTATAAGACTTGTTAATGCAAGTGGCTTCATGACCCGGTCACCACTCTGCCAGCTGAGAACTGACCACCCATTTGTACCTTTTACTGTTTATTTATTTGTTTGTCCTTTTTTGGTTTTATAATCATTTTTAACAATTTTTACTGATGTGCTTAAGCTACTGGACGCCTCAATTTGCTCTGAGGGGATGAATAAACTGAACTCTACGTAGTAACCAATGGAAAATGTCAGTCATCAATGTGGAATTATGGGTGTCTGTAGTCCGGAGTGAGGCTGGTCTGAATTTATTTGAACACAGCCGTTTCTTTTAAATAATGTTTCATACTCACTCTGCAAAAGTTTCTATACATCATCATCATATAAAGCAGGGGTTTTCAAACCCGGTCCTGGGGACCCACTGTGGCTGTACAGTTTCATTCTAAGCAGCTTCTGTTTTTAATTGGACTTCTGGGCTAATTAAGTGAACTGTTATTGCCCAGATTCTGTGTTTTGAGAACAATATAGAAATTAGAAAACTAAGTTTTGGTTAAAAAAAAATATTAATATATATACAGGGTGAGTCAAAGTTATGTTAACATTTGAATGGCAGAAACAATTTATTCACACAGCATATTTCATATGTGCCAGATGATTTACAGGAGTGTCTCAACCTGTTTGCCATCATGTTTAACACATGGACCATATATATATATAATGTGTGTATATATGTGTGTGTGTGTATATATATATATATATATATATATATATATATATATATATATATATATATATATGTATGTATGTGTATATATATATATATATATATATATATATATATATGTATATATATATATATATATATGTATATATATATATATATGTATGTATGTGTGTATATATATATATATATATATATATATATATATATATATATATATATATATATATATATATATGTGTGTGTGTATGTATGTATGTATATGTACTAATCAGTTATATGGGAGTAATATATTTTCCGTTCTTTTTAGCAGTATTTTCATCTTGACTTTCTTTCTACTTTTCCAGGTGTTCTGTTTGTTTTAATTAATTACTAATTAGAGGGTCTGACTCGAACGTAGTTGCAGCCTTTCACAATTCAGTGTTGTTTGCCTTGGTGTCCACTCTGCTAGCTTTTCATTTTCATTACTAAGGCACAATGAAGGGAGCAAACTGCACAGAGAAAGGGCAAAATAGAATTAAATCAACAGAAGAGAGTTAAGCGTTTAAATCTATTAACAAAAATATAAATATTTCTAAATGTCTTATAAATGTAAAAAATCACGCTGCTGTGCTTTTCTGAATGTAGAATAAGTGAGGAGGAAAAAAAATACCAGCTAATTAAATGAGATCAGGGTTATCATTTGTTATCGCTGATTCTAGCATCCACAAAGTAGTTGTTGCAGTTTCACTTGCTAGGCTTGCCATCGCGTTCCAGTGCCTTGAAGACTAGTTGTTGACCTCCACATGAGCGCCTCCATGTCCGACAACTTTCTGCCAACTTCGAATGCGAACCTCTCTGAAGTTTTGCAGCATCTCCTCATCCCAGGCTGGCTGCAGGCTGTGTGGATTCTTTCCTCAACCTGTGACAGGACACCTTCTTGCGACTTTTTTTTTGTGGGGATATATCAAAAAGTGTAAGGTAGAAAAAAGGAAGTGTAAAGTGACTTTTGGGACACCATACATATATATATATATATATATATATACACACACACGCAGTGAAACCTTTGATTGTGAGTAACTTGGTCTGTGAGTGTTTTGCAAGATTTAAAATTTTAATACATTTTAACTTGATAAACAAGCTAGGTCTTGCAATACAAGTAGTACGTATACACTCTGTCTGCAGAGTTCATATGTTCTTCTCTCTGTCTCTCTCTTGCTGTGGGATTGTGGGTAATTGTCTCCCATGTTCAGCCTCAGTTGCCATGCCTCACTCATATAGTCAACACCCATATGAGCGTATACTGTTTACTACAGCATTGTGACCATGTGTGTGTGCGTAAAGCATTTTTTATTTTGTGTGCGAGTGATGAATCTGTTTAACCACAATGCAATGTCACATTTCCAAGAAATCCTCAAAACGAGGCAAAAGCAACTGTCATTGGATTAGTTCCTTGTTAAAGTCACAAAAAAGAAAAAGATTCCAGTGAGCCAACAGACAGCAGTGATTCAGTTAGAGTGAAAGTCGTCTAACACAGTAAGCCTCCTCCTCTCGTCTCCCTCACACCAACCACAATTCTTTTCAAAGTTAAAGTGCAGGTTAAGCTGTTTTATGTAGTTTTACTTTATATTTTGTACTAATCATTTTTATATGAATATTTTTGAGCTGTGGAATGAATCATCTGAGTTTCCATTATTTCTTATGGGGAAATTCGCTCTGATATACGAGTGCTTTGGATTACAAGCATGTTTCCAGAACAAATTATGCTTGCAAACCAAGGCACCACTATTTATATAATATATATATAAAATTCAATGTCTGTCTGTCTGCTTTTTATGAGAGAATTACTTAATGGATTTAGATTGGGTTTTTTTTTTCTATAATTTGCTTGAACATTCCAGTTAATTTTGCAACCTCACGTTAAGTATTTTGTCTATTCACGTGAATGAGAGAGACAGGGATGCGGGACCTCGGGAGTAGAGAGCTGGGCAGGGCCCTCCTCACTCACGCGCCAGCCTCCGTTTGAGTCACTCTACCTCTCGCCACGTGTTGGAGTGCATCTCGCCTCCACTTAGCTAGTGACTGATACCTGTTTGTTCAGCAGACATTATCATCTAGAGATTGTTAAGGAGTAATGTTTGACGTTTTTGAAAGGGAGAGAGAGAGATCACAGCTATGTGTGTTTCAGAGAGTACCTGCTTATTGTCTGAGACATCACGGCCATGTGCTTTTCTCCCCACTCGGCGGATGCTCTCCTGTCAGAGCTGATCAAATCAGATACAGTGCCAATGTTTGATGTTAGAGCGTACCTACCTTCTGCTTGGCCAGATATACCTTGCCAACTTTTTAAATTTTTGACAAAGAGATCACAGCTACACTCTCGTTTCTGATAGCAAAACCAAAAATATTGCATATCAAAAAGCTCTCGGATATGAAAGCTCTCAATATAAATTCTTCTCAATACAAATTATTACATTTAAAGTTTGTCTTGTTTCACAACTACACTGGCAGAGCCATGAGGCACAGCTAATCATATACTGTATACAGCATGTGTTTATTGAGTAGATCTATTGGAGAGGGCAAATGAATTCTTCATTCAACATGAGTCAATTCGACTAACAAAAACACAGAGATCCAGAATTTTTATTTACCAGATAAGGGCAGAGAGCTAGAAAGCAAATAATCATCCGATAGACAATGAAAAAGTAAGTAACTTTAAGTAAAGAACTCCTCACATGGTCAGACCAACTCCATCTTTTAGGTGGGGCTGGAAGAAATCCTTTGTTCTATAATAGCAATATATATACTGTATATGTTTTGTGACGCCAACCCAGGCCCAGACAGGCTGGAGACAGGTTTTGCCACACTACACCCATTTATTTACCGAATAAAGTGCTCATACACCCAGCACCAGGACACGGTACGAAACACCACAACAGTCCCTCCTCTGCCGCTAGTCCTTTCTTCTCCACTCCTCCTCAGGCTTTGTCCTCTTCCTCCTGACTCCGGCCATTGAATAGTGGGGAAGGACCCCAGGTGCCAACGACCTTCTTCCGGCTGCACTTCTGGGTGTGGTAGAAGTGTAGCCACAAATGAGGCCCTGGGAATATCCATGTGCCCCCTGGCAGGGTTGGGTTGGGCTCCCATGCTCATGACCCGTTGGCCCTGCTGTACACCAAGGGGGGTTGGCCTCTGTCAGCCCGGGGGGGGAAACTGTCCTGAAAATAGTCTCCCCCTAGTCCTTCCACACTCAGGGCGTCTCTGCCAGGTGAGGGTTCCGGCTGCCTGCCACAGTTTATACATACATTTATTTTATATATTATACATAGAGATAACATACATTCAAAATAATTTCCTTCATGGTGCCTAAAATAGTAATTTTCTGTCTCTTGACAGTTTAATGACCATTTTCTGCATTCATGCAGGTTGGCTGGTCGGCCTCCCTGAGACCAACATCATTTAGTTGCCTTTTAAATCACCTAAGAGGGACAGTGGCCATATTCTATCCCCAGGTCACAGGGGGGCAGAAATAGGAACTGGCATAAAATGTACATTTTTTAAAATGAAAATAGACAGTAAGAAAGCACAAATCTAGCATCCACAAAGTGAATTAATGTCAATATCACTAATCCTGTGAATCAGCATTCTTGAAAGAGGTAAGTGATAAAATGTTTTAAACGTCAGGCTCACTTGGGGGATTGGTGGACTGTTGGTGATGGGATACAAACCTGGCAGTCAGGAAATGTCATTTCATATATCGAGACTGCCATTAAGACTCGGTCTAGTGTGTCAGTGAGGGCCTCGGATAAACTTAAAAGCAAAATATGGATGGCAGTGTGTCCAAGGGGAGAACCAACAGCACCAGCGTCCTGCTGCTAGAGTTTATAGAGGCAAACCTTTGAACTGCCTGCGGTATTTTTTAAATCTCAGTCTCCTGACGTGTTGCAGAACAAGCTGGCGGTGGGCTGTGATAAGGACAGGCAATTAATAATCAGTCCGGTAGGGAGATTTAGCGTCAAACGTGGAGATGGTGGATGTCACCCAGCAGGGTTTACTGAAGCAGTAATTGTGGTTTTGGCTGAATAAGACTACAAAAACAACAAAAAGCTGTGGCAGTCAGATGGGTCATCTGTGTATTGAAATGTGGGAAACGAGAACTTCAGTTTCAGCTGGCCGTGGTGACACTCACTCCCAATTCCTTTTTAGTCAGTCAGTCGGTCAGTCGGTCATTGTCCAACCCGCTATAGCCTAACATTGGGTCACTGGCGTCTGCTGGAGCCAATCCCAGCCAGCACAGGGCACAAGGCAGGAACAATCCCCGGGCAGGGCGCCAGCCCACCGCGGGGCACACGCTGTGGGAGGAAATCCACGCAGACACAAGGAGAACATGCTAACTTCACATAGGGAGGACCCAGGAAGTGAACCCCCAGGTCTCCTTACTGCGAGGCAGCAGTGCTACCGACTGTGCCACCGTGCTGCCCGGGCTGCTTTGTCTTTATTTTTCTTCTGTTTCTCCCGACAGTCCATCCATCTTTCCTGCAGCTCTTTTGGTCATCAGCCAGTCCTCTTCATGTTTATCAGCATTTGAACACAGAGAAGAGAGCAGGGGTGTCGAACTCTGCTCCTGGAGGGCTGCAATGGTTGCAGGTTTTCATTCTAACGACTTTCTTAATTAGTGACCTGTTTTTGCTGCTAATTAACTTTTGCCTTAGTTTTAATGAACTCGGCTTAGTTCTTACTTTTTCCTTAATTAGCAGCCAAACAATAATGTGACACAAAACGAACAAGCAGGTGACCAGCTAACCACATTATCTGAACCTAAAGAAAGGCGATGGCCTTGGTAAGGTTGATCTCTCAGGTCAGTAATCACAGACAGAAAATCAACAGTTTGGGAAATGTCTGCTGTGCCAGAATGAGAGCAGCCGCAGGCCGTGGAATTAAACAACGGGTTTAGTTCACAGCCAGACGTGGCTTCTCATTAAGGAATTGGTTGGAGTTTGAAGCCCCAATGTAGCTGGTCATCTGTTGGCTTGTTTCACATCTCATTTCTGTTTTAGCTGCCATTTAATGAAAAGAATCAACTGAGAGGACTGAAACCTTAAAATCAGGGCTATTAAAATGAAGGAGGAGGAGATAATTAGCAGTGAAAACTGGTCAACAGTTAGAATGAAAACCTGTGGCCCTCCAGGCCTGGAGTTCGACACCCGTGACAGAGAGGCAGCTGGGGCTCTAGAGGAGCCAGTTGAGCCGTATTATTAACTGGCAAATATAATAATTGTATTTATAGTACCAGTTATATATAAAATGCTTTACAACAAGCTTTACAACCAGTAAAAACAACACTGCATCATCATCATCATCATCCTCCTCCATTGTCCCAAGCCGCTTATCCAGAGAAGGGTCGCAAGGCAAATGCCAAAAATAATAAAAAATAACCAAAAAGCCAAACTAGAGATAGATAGATAGATAAGGCACTATTAATAGATAGATAGATAGATAGATACTTTATTAATCCCAAGGGGAAATTCTCAACAACAAACTGCATTCTCTGAAGGTCCTGACATTTTTCACCAGCGCAGCCAGTTTGTCGATCTTATTTGGTAGCGAGTTCACATTTCCCAGGATCACAGAAGGCACCAAAGGCTTGTATCGCCACTTCCTTGCTAGTCGCTTGGCTTTTAGCTTAGCGCCGGCTCTGCTGCTTCTTACCTCGTCGAGTAAATAGGGAACCACACCGGCACGGGCCTTTGTTCTCAGTGCTAGAAGTTGACTTATATTACAGCAACATTGCACAAGTAAAAATGAAATCAAGCGCTAAACCCAACATCGTTGTGCCCAGTTAATCCAATTCACCGTTGCAGGAATGGGAGCCGATGCATCGCAGCAGTGCGCACAAGTCAATCAAAGAGATTTACTTTTTAATCTTTCCAAAGCTTCTCTTGCTCCGTGGGTGTGAAATGCCTTCCTTCTCTTGTCACAAGTCAAGTCGTGTATGCTGCTAATACTTGTGAAGCAAAAGCTACAGCAGGAGGGTCCTGTCTGCTCTCCATGATAGGAGCTTTACGACGCTTTGGTCCTCTACAGTCGATGGCTGCTGTGGATTGTCTTGAGTGTGTGTGGCACGATGAAGGGCAGTCATTATGGAATATGTTTGTCTTTTATGGGTGGAGTGCCATGTAACTGGTGCTGTACGTTGAATAATTTACCAAAGAATTGAAAGCAAATGAACATTTTGGACGTTTCTAGTGTTCTCTGTGCCTTAAATGGCTGACACCAAGTAACGTAACAAGATCGGTCCTGTACTAGAGAGCCTGCCGCTGTGTTTAATTCTGGATTTACTGAAACTTCTTTCTTTTCTTTCTCTTCCAGCACAGCGACATTAACAAGCTGCTGATTGGTCCTTGGAGTCCAGTACAACACTGCCATCTGGGTACCAGAAGGGGACACTACACCGTGGACACAACCGATCTGGAGAGCATTATTTTACTTAATTTAAAATGCAGAAGAAAGAAACGAGATCTGTGAAAGAGATGTATAAAGTTCTTGAACGTTTATATCTATTGTATAGTGTTTTATGTACTCTTGGAGTAAAACAAAAGATGAGGAAATATTTTATAAATGAGAAACTATTGCAATAAGTATTGCATGTGTGAAACCCTCTTGTATATTGCAGAGCATAGGGAGCCACAACACAGCGGCATAGTCTGTAATGTTTTTTTTTGCGTGGATGTTCCCTCTGGGGCTGGAAACGTCGCTTCTTACGTGGAGGCTGGCGAAGGAGCTGCCAACGTGAGGTGAAGCAAGCCGTCCCTCTCGGCAGCCTGGCACGACGTGGACTTGAGAGCTTTGGTTCCTTTAAGTCCCACGTTCAGATACGGAATATGGTGTTGTAAAATAAAAAATGAAAAAAAAAATAAAAAAAAGATATATATTTATATATATATATATATGTATATGTATACAGACATGATCTACAGATTTGAAAGAAGCAAAATGAATCCTGCAGATACCTCATTTTAAAAAAGCAGTGTTCTGATTTTCCAGTCTCTTTCAATACCAGCAGAAATGTGTCTATGCAATTGTTTTCCATTTCAGTCTCGCAAAACATTTTATTTAATTTTTTCAATGCACCATCCTTGATTATTTCATGCACTGACCGTTTGCTGCGTGTTATCATTTTGTGTCAAATCGAAGTCACTTTTTAATCGCACAGATCTGATTGTTGCAAAGCTCCGTTAAGTGAAGTTGTTGTTGTTTTTATTTTCTTGTTGTTGTTGTGTTTGACTTTCTTACTTGAGAGGTGGTGACATCTCAAAGGCTCCAAGCAGTTAATGAAGCCGTGTCTGTGGTACGCTCGTCAACGGGGAGAGCACAAGATGGTGGGGTATGAACTTCACGGGACTGACCAGAAGGGGTCAGGATGACTGTGGTCTGGGGTGTGTGTGTGTGTGTGTGTGTGTGTGTGTGTGTGTTCACGTTGCAGCTAAAATATGAATTTGTATTTTCAAGTTTTTGTTCAGCTAGAAATGAATGTTAAGCAATTTTCTTTTTATTTTGTACAAGGCTTCTGCTTTTTGCTGGCTTGGTGAAGGTAGGGATTTTATTCTTAATATTTTTCATGAGATTATTAATAATAAGGCTCACCATCAAATAGTCTCTCTTTATGTTAAAGAAGAATGGCAAGTGTGAGGGGCTGGAAATGCTGAGCACGTAACGCGGGTCCATTAACACGGCGCTCCTCTCTGGTCTCATTGTGTTTGTTGGACGACTGGGAGCCGCTCGTCGTGTTATTTTGTACAGTTTGCTCTCTCTCTCTCTCTCTCTCTCTCTCTCTCTCTCTCTCTCTCTCTCTCTCTCTCTCTCTCTCTCTCTCTCTCTCTCTCTCTCTCTCTCTCTCTCTCTCTCTCTCTCTCTCTCCCTTTCTCTCTTTCTCTTTCTTTCTCTAACACATTTATAGACTATTTCAGAATGACGCCACATTTCTTAATGTAGAAGAACCCTCTTCTGTATTTTTGAGGTTGTGTTTTTCGTTATTTTTTTTTTATTTCTTTCTGGTGTTACTGACATGCCAATCGGTAAAACTGAGCCGTCAGGGTATTTTTGTTTGAAAAGCTCGATTTAGCAGCGCGCGTCTTAAACTTTAGATTCTGTCTGTGGATGCTGTGAACTTGTAGAGTTTGAAGAGTTTTTTGTCTCTATGAGCGTCACACAGTTTTAGACCAGAGAAAGCAATCTGGGCCTGTGTAGAGTCTTTGGTTCTTATTGTTTTATGATAGATCATATACATTAACAAACAAAAGGAAGAAGAAGAAGAAGAATAATAAAACGAATTGAACCTTTTATTGTGGTCATAGAGAAACTATAGGGCGGTTGGTTACGTGATGGCCCCCAACGCTGGCTGACTGGCTGCGAGTCCAGTGTCTTTTGAAGCAGGTCTGGCGAGTCTCCTTTTCGGATCTTCAATTCAGTGAAAGCCACTTGCTGTCTGTCTTTAATTTATTTATATCTTCATAAACATTTTGGGTCCATTTTGTGCTGTGGGAGCAGGACAAGCGAAAGTGGCAGCAGGAAGACTAGAGAAGAGGAGCAGGATGGCAGCTTTTCACAAGCCGTCTGACTCCCGCTTCGTGCTGGGAATTCGGGGTACCACTATCGATTATTTAGGTTGGCTGGCACGCAAACAAAGTCAAGTGCAGGGGAAACTGCCACCTGAGAGGGAGGTTAAACCACGTTTACATAAAGTGCCCACCAACGCGCCACATACACCCCACGCTGAATGGCGCAGCTTCCCGGCACAGAAATCCCGAAAGAAGCTTCTATGGTTTTGTAAAAGTCGGCCCCTCATTTGTGGTTTTGCTGACTTTTTATTGGGGTGGGGGACCAGTTTTTGCTTTTTGAATTGTCTGAACGATTCCTCGTCTGCCTGAGCTCTTCACACCGTTGTCGCGTGGCGTTATTCCTTAATCAGACCCTTTTTTTTGTTCCCTCTCCACGCTCGCTCGTCAGCCCAGTGATCCCCCCGTGGGTGAGGCGGACCCCTTTGTCCTTTTTGTTTTTCAGGAGGCTCATTTAGGTTGTGATTTTGCTCACTTTGGTGTGGCGCAGGGTGGCAGGGTCTGGTCTGGTTTTCATTCCAATGCCATTCGTTTAGTCGTGTGTTGCGCCTGGACAGACGACGTTGTTTTATTGAGATATTTTTGTGTGATTGCACATTTAGTAGGTGGTTGCCATGCTGTAAAATATTTTTTGCAGCCTGAAGAGAAGATTTCTGTTTACCTGGGTAATTTATGGTTTTGACCAATCGAACAGCAATTGTCTTTAGGGGGTAAAAGCAGATAATGCGATTGGCCCTTTGAAAACTCTAATTTGACAGCCCTGGCATAAACCTGAATACTCGTACGGAGGGGCTACTGGTTGGGCCACGTTGATCTGCAATACTGGGGCTCACGCAGGCCGGACTGGTGGGGAGGGAGTTGGCTTTTAGGGGTTCTGTAGGGCGTAGAAAACACAAATACAAATAAGAAACACGTGATGCCAGTGGCTCATTGTACTCAGGTTTTTACAGTTCTTGGTAATATATTTCTACTTATTTGTGCTTTTTAAAAAGAGTTTTAATTAAAGTGACTTCTGTAGACCTGACAAGAGTGTTTTGTCTGTTGTTTTGTTCCTTAAGCTTAACCACGGAGGTGGGATTGGCCCCTCTAGGCCAAGTGAGGCCGAAGTAGCAATCCGTAAATGTGGTCATTTAGGTGCCCCGTGGAGTGAAAAAACAGCCGGCAAGTTCCGTTTTAAGAAATGATTTCCAAGAAGAAGAAACACATGATGATGATGATGATGATGGTAATGGTGGTGGTGGTGGTCTCATAGCTTTTTTCAAAGCACCAAGGTATGTCACTATGGAGAAATATTTTGAATAAAATGAAACCAAATAAATACATAAATGAATAAACATATTGTGACAATAAATACATGGAATTAAATACGAGCATAAAAACCGAACGCTTCGTGAAATACGAGGGGGAGTCAAGCTAAAGGTCGAAAATGGGATTTATTAGAAAATGGAGCAAAACTGATTTTAACATTGTAACCGGAGTAGAAGTTGAATATGTCACTGCGCTCTGTGCCAATATTTCAAATCTGCTTTTTCTCTCCACTCACATGTACAGCTAAACACTAAGCCAGATTTAGCACACAGGAGCTCAGCACATAAGAACTGCTGGGCAGGCATTAGAAGGCAAGACAAGTTAAGGCCAAACTGCGAAGTGGGCAACGTGTACGATTTGTGTGTGTCAGAGTCAGCGTGGCATTGGAGCCTCTTTGCCTTGTTTGGACTGGCGTGATTTACCGAAGTGGGGGTCTGCATGTACAGAAAGAGTATCAAGCCTTGGCACGTTGCCGATGGACGGATGGGAGATAACGTCAACCGATCTGGAAAATCCTTGCACTGCAACGGCAAAAATGGCGGACTCTACACATCGGGCTTCCGCTACCCGAAGGTCTTGTCACGGCTTCCTTGTCTGTTACGCAGCGTAAGCCGTCATTAAAGAAAGCCAAGTTATTTCTCCTATGTGATTTCTTACCGCCGTATCACTAAAGGAGGGATATCGTATTTGTATATTATATCTATATAGTTTCGAGTTATGTAACACGCCGCAATTGCAAAAGAACTTATTCCAACCAGGGAGCTAGTGCCCCCTGCTGGATACAAGTGGCGACAAGGGTGGGATTCAGTGATCACTATTTAGTAACGCTATGTTAATTAAACAGATAGGGTTGGATTATGGATGGATTAATAATCTAACTACAGGGTCACAGGGGTCTGCTGGAGCCAATCCCAGCCAACACAGGGTGCAAGGCAGGAAACAAACCCCGGGCAGGGCGCCAACCCACCACAGGGCACACACACACACACACACACACACACACCAAGTACACACTAGAGACAATTTAGGATTGCCAATCCACCTAACCTGCATGTCTTTGGACTGTGGGAGGAAACCCAGGCAGACACGGGGAGAACATGCAGACTCCACACAGGGATGGACCTGGGAAGCGAACCCAGACGGGTCTCATTACTGCGAGGCAGCAGCGCTACCCACTGTGCCACCATGCCACCCCACTTTATTAATCCCAAGGTGAAATTCACGTACTCCAGCAGCAGCATACTGATAAAGAACAATATTAAATTAAAGAGTGATAAAAAAAAGCAGTGCAAGTTAAAAAAAAGTGAGGTGGAGAGTGCGAGGTGGGCAGGTATAACAGACTATAATCTCGTGTAGTGTTAACATTTAGCCCCCCGAGTGGAATTGAAGAGTCACATAGTGTGGGGTCTCCTCAGTCTGTCAGTGGAGCAGGATGGTGACAGCAGTCTGTCGCTGAAGCTGCTCCTCTGTCTGGAGATGATCTTGTTCAGTGGATTCTCCATGATTGACAGGAGTCTGCTCAGCGCCCGTCGCTCTGCCATGGATGTCAAACTGTCCAGCTCTGTGCAAACAATAGAGCCTGCCTTCCTCAGCAGTTTGTCCCTCTTCTTTATGCTGCCTCCCCAGCACACCACCGTGTAGAAGAGGGCGCTCATCACAACCGTCTGGTAGAACATCTGCAGCATCTTATTGCAGATGTTGAAGGACGCTAGTCTTCTAATGAAGTATAGTCGGCTCTGTCCTCTCTTACACAGATCATCAGTATTGGCAGTCCAGTCCAGTTTATCATCCAGCTGCACTCCCAGATATTTATAGGTCTGCACTCTCTGCACAGTCACCTCTGATGATCACGGGGTCCATGAGGGGCCTGGTCCTCCTAAAATCCACCACCTGCTCTTTGGTTTTGCTGGTGTTCAGGTGTAGGTGGTTTGAGTCGCACCATTTAACAAAGTCCTTGATTAGGT
Organism: Polypterus senegalus; assembly: GCF_016835505.1. Classification (NCBI taxonomy): domain Eukaryota; kingdom Metazoa; phylum Chordata; class Cladistia; order Polypteriformes; family Polypteridae; genus Polypterus; species Polypterus senegalus. Next base: position 5,955,599 of record NC_053166.1, on the reverse strand, counting down.
TCCTGTACTCCTCCTCCTGCCCACTCCTGATGCAGCCCACCATAGCAGTGTCATCAGTGAACTTTTGTGAGTGGCAGGACTCCGAGTTGTATTGGAAGTCTGATGTATGTTGGCTGAACAGGACCGGAGAAAGTCCAGTCCCCTGCGGCGCTCCTGTGCTGCTGACCACAATGTCAGACCTGCAGTTCCCGAGACGCACATACTGAGGTCTGTCTGTAAGATAGTCAATGATCCATACCACCAGGTGTGAGTCTACTCTCATTTTTGTCAACTTGTCCCTAAGGAGCAGAAGTTGGATGGTGTTGAAGGCGCTAGAGAAGTCCAGAAACAGAATTCTTACAGCACCACTGCCTCTGTCCAGGTGGGAGAGGGATTGGTGTAGCATGTAGATGATGGCATCCTCCACTCCCACCTTCTCCTGGCATGTGAACTGCAGAGGGTCGAGGGCGTGGCGGACCTGTGGCCTCAGGTGGTGAAGCAGCAGCCGCTCCATGGTCTTCATCACATGTGACGTCAGAGCGACAGGCCAGAAGTCATTCAGCTCACTAGGACGTGATACCTTTGGGACTGGGGTGACACAAGATGTTTTCCAAAGCCTCGGGACTCTCTCCTGTTCCAGGCTCAGGTTGAAGATGCGCTGTAGAGGACTCCCCAGCTCCAGCGCCCAGACCTTCAGCAGTCGAGGCGATACACCATCTGGACCCACTGCTTTGCTGGCACGAAGTCTCCTCAGCTCTCTGCTCACCTGCGCTGCTGTAATTGTGGGTGGGCATGTCTCTTCTATGCTGGTATTGGCAGAAAGATGGACTGAGGGTGCAGTACTCCGAGGTTAGGGTGGTCAAATCTGTTAAAGAAGTTGTTCATCTGGTTTGCTCTCTCCACGTCTCTCTTGATGGTGGCACCTCGCTTCGAGCTGCAGCCAATGTTGATCTTCATCCCATCCCACACTTCCTTCATGCTGTTCTTCTGCAACTTCTGCTCCAGCTTTCTCCTGTACTGCTCCTTCGCCGCCCTGAGCTGGACTCGGAGTTCCTTCTGCATGTGCTTGAGCTTGAACCCAATTAAATGTAATTGTTCGTCTAATTGTATTGTAACTTATCATTGTTATCAATTTTACTATTGTAAATATTTATTTCTGCTTGTACAGTAGATGAGTGAAACAGGAGCCATATTGGCACTACACCCCACACTTCCACAAACGTTCTTGACGGGCTGTCCACACTGTGAAGGAGGATCGATTACTTTTGCTTTGTGGATAAGAGCTTTAAAGATTGTTTTTGTCACCGATACAGTGACGAAGGGTGGTACAATATATGTAATCAGAATAGAAGTGGAATATTTCAAATCTGCTTTTTCTCTCCACTCACATGTACAGCTAAACACTAAGCCAGATTTAGCACACAGGAGCTCAGCACATAAGAACTGCTGGGCAGGCATTAGAAGGCAAGACAAGTTAAGGCCAAACTGCGAAGTGGGCAACGTGTACGATTTGTGTGTGTCAGAGTCAGCGTGGCATTGGAGCCTCTTTGCCTTGTTTGGACTGGCGTGATTTACCGAAGTGGGGGTCTGCATGTACAGAAAGAGTATAAAGCCTTGGCACGTTGCCGACGGACGGATGGGAGATAACGTCAACCGCTCCGGAAAATCCTTGCAGCGCAGCAACGAAAATGGCAGACTCTACACATCGAGCCCCCACTCCTGAAGGTCTTGTCATGGCTTCCTCGTCTGTTATGCTGCGTAAACCGTCATTAAAGAAGGCCGTTATTTCTCCTATGTGATTTCTTTCTCGCCATATCGCCTTTTTGTATTATATATCTATTTAGTTTCTATAGTTTCGGGTTACGTAACACAACACACCGCAATTACAAAAAAACTTATTCCAACAAGGGAGCTAGCGCCCCCTGCTGGATACAAACATGTACCGTTTTGTACCAATAAACCTCCATATTGTGTAGTGTAAAGGTTTCAACGTGCAGGTCTGGCAGTGATGATCCCATTCAAAGAAAGGGGGCGCCATTTAAAACTTCACCAAGGGCAGCAGAAATGCTTAATGAGTGAAACTCGACAGCGTCTGGGTGAGCACAAACGTTTGTATAGACATTATAATGGGGTCGGGCTAAAGTTCCAAAGCGGGGTTTATTAGAAAATGGAACAACCCTGAGAATGTTATTTCTCAATGCACTTGTGCCACCTGCCGGGATGTGCCAGCAGAATAAAAGGTTTGGTCTCATCCTCCTCGCCAGCCACTCGTCCACCTGAGTTATCGTCCAAAACAAAATGCCGAGGGGTCCTACAGCCGCTAGTGTGAGTTACTGCGACTCGCTGGAGACCACTGTGAAGCCTGCGGTTTGATCCAAGCGGTGGGCACTGTTGTCTCGGGGGGTCCTTTTGCTGCCCACACACTGCTAAGGACACCAAGGCTTGTCTGCAGATGCTGGTTTCAGGTATTGGCACATCCTCCGTATTCCCCAGATTTAGCGTCCTGTGATTTTGACATTTCTGGACCACTAAAGTAACATCTGGGAGGTCATCGATTCAAGACAGCGGTGCACGAGTGGTTTGTGAGGACGAGACAAAACCTTTTATTCAGGTGGCACAAGTGCATTGAGACGGATGGCAGCAACACTCTCAGTTTGTTAAGGTGAGTTCCACTTTCTAATAAATCGCACTTTTGAACACAACGCCAAACGTGTGGGCTCACCCAGACGTTGTCATATTTTAAAAGAAACTGATTTACGTCTTACTAGCCACTAGAGGCGGGTCTCTCAGAGTTATTGAACCAATCACTAAGCCCTGAGCCCTGGCGTGTGTGTTCATGGGTGAAATGACCAGGCATATTTCACGTTGCGTGTCGTGTCATCAAAATGAACACATAAAGAAAAAAACAACAAGAAACTCGACCCGAGTCGGCGTAACCAATTCTGCTGCCCTCGGTGAAGTTGTAAATGGCGCCCCCTTCCCTTGAATGGGATCATCGCTGCCAGATCAATACATTGACACCTGCAGACAGCACAGTATGGAGGGCTTTTGGTACAAAACGGTAAATGTCGATGTGGGGGGGTCGATTACTTCTAGAAACGTCTGTTTACAAGACTCTCAGAAAAGGGGACTCGTTTCATCCATCCATCCATTAAACCTGATATATCGTAACACAGGGTCACGAGGGGGTCTGCCGGAGCCAATCCCAGCCAACACAGGGCATAAAGCAGGAAACAAACCCCGGGCGGGGTGCCAGCCCACCGCAGGGCACACACACACACACACACACGGGACAATTTAGGATCGCCATTGCACCTAACCTGCATGTCTTTGGACTGTGGGAGGAAACCCACGCAGACACGGGGAGAACAAGCAAACTCCACACAGGGAGGACCCAAGAACTGAACCCGGGTCTCCTAACAGCGAGGCAGCAGCGCTACCCACTACGCCACCGTGCCGCCCAGAGTCATTTCAGACAACACACAAATCTTGCTAATGCAGCGCCATTCCTACGTATTGATTGCATTTTTATAAAGAAAAAAAAAAGCTTTGGGTTGTATAGTTGGTTATTTAAACTTCCAGCCAGACGTGTGCCTTACGGTGACGGTGACAGTCTAGTGACACTCTTACCAAGGCAGTTCTGTAACACACACACACACACTACCGGTCAGACATTTTAAAACATCTCAGTTTCTCTCAGCAGTAAACTGGCAGAGGTTTACATTTCAAGTTTGTTATCAAAAACGGAACAAAATCAAGTCATTTCAGAACATCACAAATGGGCCTTCATCAGGGAGCCACTGACGGGTTACAACCGCCGGACGTTCAGCAGCATTTCAAGTCAATGAAGCCATGCAAGTTGAAGCAAACGATTTGCTGTTGATTACTCTAAAACCCTCTGTGTGTCGTCAAGCAGAGTTGGAAGTGACGGTGGCAATGAACACACGAGACCGTACAAGTGTAGGCCTTTCATTTCGAGAAACTGCGATAAACAATCCAAGAGTCAGTGAGTCCAGTCAATCAATCAATCAACATTTATTTATATAGCACATATTCATACAAAAAAAATGTAGCTCAAAGTGCTTTACAAAATGAATAGAAAAATAGAAGACACAATAAAAGATAAACATAAGTCAACATTAATTAACATAGAATAAGAGTAAGGTCCGATGGCCAGGGTGGACAGAAAAAACAGAAAAAAAACTCCAAAGGCTGGAGAAAAAATAAAATCTGTAGGGGTTCCAGACCACGAGACCGCCCAGTCCCCTCTGGGCAATCTACCTAACATAAGTCAAACAGTCCTCTTTGTATTTAGGGTTTTCATGGAAGGACCTGATGATGATGATGGTCACGTAGACTTCTGGCTTTCAGTCCATCAATGTTGGAGCATCAGGATGCTTTGAGTAGGTGGTGGTAGCGCAGGTCGCCACCACAAAGAAACCGGAAAAAGAAATAGAAAAGAGAGTAGGGGTCAGTACGGATTTTAGAGCCACTGTGAATAGTTATTGTGATGAACTGAACATACAGAGTATCAGGATTAAGTTAAAATGAAGTTATGAGAAGGCCATGTTACAGTAATGTGTTTTCAGCAGTGTTTTAAAGTGCTCCGCCATATCAGCCTGGTGAATTCCTATTGGCAGGCTATTCCAGATTTGAGGTGCAGAACAGCAGAAGGCCGCCTGCCCGCCTCACCACTTCTTTTAAGTTTAGCTTTGGAATTCTAAGGAGACGCTCATTTGAGGATCTGAGGTTACAATTTGGAATATAACGTGTCAGACATTCCGATATATAAGATGAGGCTTTATAAACCACAAGCAGAATTTTAAAGTCAATCCTGAATGATGTCAATCCTGAATGAGCAATATTTATTGATTTCCAGCCTTATATAAACTGGAGGTTGAGGCATAAACATCGTACATTTCTACCATTTTCAACAAAAATATAACCAATATTTACAATTATTGTATTAAAAATACAAAAAAAGGGATACAGACTCCACCAATTGTCTTTCTAAAAGACACAAAGGTACAAGTAGTATCAAAAGTATGAGGAAATAACCAGTTAAATGTACATTTTGCACTCGACATCACAGATCAAACTGAGATTAGCAGTTTTGTACTACAGTTACCTAATGCTTATACATTTTTGTGCAACTTGAATTAGAACTAGGATTTTGCCTGCCTATATGCACACGATCTCCATAGACTATATAGTGAAACTGATTAATGCATATTGCTGTTAAATAACCAACAATTGATATATCTGCAAAATTCAGCCAAAAGAAAACACAAGTTTTCTTAGGAGAGCAAAATATTAAATAAAGCACTGATGTTATATAATACAGTGAAAAAACACTGCAATCATCTTTTTTTAGTTTATTCTATAACTAGCTACTGATCAATATGATCAGCTGATCAGAAATGAAATTGAAAAAAAAAATAATAGAAACAAATTGCAGTTCCTCACATATGAGTACTACTCAGATTGGCAGCCTTCAATTTTTATTTTTATTTTATTTTATCATTTCCTGGAGTCTGTGCAACAATATTAAAGGAAATCTGACTTTCAGTCATTAAAAGGGGAAATAAATAGCAGCAGGGAACAATTTGTTATGTGCTAGGCTACGAGAAGGTAATGAAACAGGAGGCAACTGCAGAGGCGCGGGGGTCCGACTACCAGGAGTGTTCTCATCAGAAATGGGCAATAGAGCAGAAAAAAAATGATGAAAAACTCCATTGGGGTCCCATACCATCCAAAGGCCACCAGAAACAGAGAGAAGCTGTGATAGGAGGAGATCTGGCAGAGCCCAAGTCACTCAAGCCCATCAGAAGACGAGTTTGTGAGGGTCACCAGCTTGTGTGATCTCAGGGGTCTCACAGCTTCACAGTGGTCAAAAAAAAGAAAAAGCAACCGTTGACTTCTTCAGCCTTCCCAATGACCCTCCTTTCGATTAAGAGGGTTTTCAAAAATGGCACAGCAAGCTGTAATCAGACGGCCCCAGTGTTTGTAGGTCTGCGTTATTGAAAAAGAAAATGTCGCCCCCAGTTTGCCGAAACGGTAGAGCTGGGGCCTCATGCATAACGCCGTGTGGTGAATTCACACTTTAACATGGCGTGCGGAGAAAAACGGAAATGTGTGTATGCACAAAAAAATCCAGATGCATAAATCTGTGCGTTTGCCAACTTCCACGTTCTTCTGCTCCATAAACCCTGCTCAGTGTGAAAAGTAACACACGTACACGCGCCTGCTGTCCCGCCCCAAACTCCTCCCAGAATTACGCCTCTTTCAATATGCAAATCAATATAAACAGCCCTTAAGCTCGGCATTCTGTGAAAAGCATGGGGGGGAAAAGAGAAGAATTTCAGCAAAAACCAAGTGGAGAAAAAGAAAAATGTACTATTTGTTAGTTTAACCAGTGGAATAAACAAGAAAAGGAAGTCGATCGAGTGACATAGCGTGTCGGAAAAAACTGGAAAGCTCACGTTCACAAAGTCGCACAGTGCGTGAAATAAAAAAAATAAGTTGTCACGTATCAAAGTCGCCGTGAAAAGGCGAGTCGTAGCCCACCGTCCGAGTGTCATATGACAGCTTATTAGGGTACAGAGAAAAAAAATAGGCTCACGGTGTGGAAAAAAAAAACTTTAATCTCGAAATGTCCACTTTAATCACGTAGTTTATTTTGTCATTAAAGTAGAACATCGTAAACTTCATCTTAAAATCATTTAATTTACGAGTTTCTCAAATCACATCGTAATTAAAGTCGCACGTTAAATGTTTTGTTTTGTATTTGATCTTCTACTCGTATGTGATATGTGTGTGTGAATCACTACTTGCTTCTTAAACTGGCTCTCTTCCTCCAACTGGACACAGAGTCCATGACATTCGTGATATTCCAGCTCTCTGAATAACTAAAATACTGAGATGTATACGTGATATTTTCATGATGATAGGAGTTAAAGCACGTTATTAAACATGGGAACACGATGGTGCAGTGATTGTGCGCGACCTTTGATGAAATACTTTATTGTAGCAGTCCTGTCTCTTTCAAACGTAATAACCTGCAAATCCTGTCCTTGCTTTTCTTTCTCCAAATACCCAATCGCCACACAATCAGCTCTGTGACAGACGTTATGCCATCTGTAAGCTGAGAACGCTGATTCTTCAAAACTTTTAAGGAAGATTGAAATATCTTCATAGTACGTGTTTAATTATTCTATCCTTCCAGTGTCGCGTCAGCACCAGCAAGAATACAGCGGGAGGCAGGGACAATACGTGAACGGAGCGCCAGATCCTCGCTAGCACAGTGACACTGTGTCCTCACATGTTTAATTATTAACAATATAGATTACTGCGGTGGGCTGGCGCCCTGCCCAGGGTTTGTTTCCTGCCTTTGGCCCTGTGTTGGCTGGGATTGGCTCCAATATAGATTATTTAAATGAAGTTAAAGTTTTATCTGTATAATATAATAAACATTTTGCTGCGTTTCATCTTAAAAATGATATCGTCATCATATGTAAATATGCGCTTTATAAAGTGGCTCAGGTTGTGTGATATTATAACTGTATCGCAAGTTTACAGTCAGGTGATTGGACTCATAAGTCCTAACAGGTCTACCAGGAGCACTTGATGGACTGATTGAGTGCGTTTAGAGTTCTTGAGATGAAACTGTTTGTGATCCGCGAGGTCCGTACAAGAAAGGCTCTGAAGTGTTTGTCGTATGAGGGCAGTTCAAATAGACTGTGTGCATGGCTGAGGCAGCGTGTGTTTGATGCTGTATCCCGATAATTCTCTTTCCAATCAGCTGCTGCTGTGATTCCCCACTCAGATACAGCGATATAAATACTCCGAGTGGTGCAGTGAGAGTAATATGGAAAAAGAAGATCTGCTGTGGCAACTCCTAACGGGAGCAGCTGAAAGAAAAAGAAGAAGAAGAAGAAGGTGCAGTGAGAGTAACAACGCTAAAGCAGTTCTGGTATGTAGAATAGTTTGGGCATTCTGTGGACCGTTATATTGTTACTGGTTAATTACAATCAAATGCATTAAACTAATTAATTTCAGTGTATTTATAAAGCCGTGTCAGGGATGTGGATCTAAAAAAGAAACAGCAGCACTGCTTCGATGCTGGGTGCCGCCAGTCTGCAGAACATGCGTACGCCAGGGTATGAGCTACTGTGGAAATGTGTGTGGATCTTTACGCCAAGTTTAGGTTTTATACATCGCGATTTGAACGTGGAAACAGGCGTACGCAACATTTTTGTGCATACGCACTGTTTATACATGAGGCCCCTGGTCCTGTCAGGACGCATTTTATGATTTATGCTCTCCTGCCTCGTGTTGTTATTACTTGTTTATATATTTTTATATTTCACAGTACGTTTATTTATTTGCATATTTATTTATTACGTTATACGAGGCAACTTTTAAAAGTCACAGCCGCCTTAAATATGAAGAAGCCCCCGTGGCCGTGCTGAACCCAGACGTGCTCTGAATGGGAACTAAACTTTTATCTTTTGTTATGTTGCTGTCGTAATGGCAGAGCCTCGTCTTTGGACTAAATATAAGAACAAGGATGGGTGCCTTAATGAGATGGGGGGTGAGGCATCAATTGAGGATGGAAGCCGTTTTAGTTTTTTTTTCCAGTAAGGGAGAACTGCGTGCTGTGCCAGTCAAGTGGCAGCTGGGAAAGTTCATCGCAGAGTCGGCCATTAAATCTCCGCAGTTTATATCAAATTTGGGGAGACGGGTCTCTGAAGGACCCCCGTTGAAGACTTCACCCCTGGTTTGCTGGAAGACGACTCGGGGTAGACGTTTGTCCAGGTAAGTGTTTAGCTGTGCAGACTTGTGTGCACGTTTGCTTCATGGGACCACCCTGATCGATAGAATCCCATGAGGTCTAGTTTTTTTTTTTTTTTTTCTTATTTGCTCATATTGTAAAAAGTGCATTTTTGGCTTAGGGGTACATAATGTATAGAAATCGTTCGCAAATCACATATTGAGAATGTCCTTCTTTGCTTTTCAGAGTTTGTTCTCTACGTGGTGTAAGGTCGGCTGATTTAACCCTCACGTGTAGCGCCTTCAGAAATCTTTGCTTTATTCACGACAACGGGGGGGTATTTCTCGTACGTGGATTACTCGTTTAGCCGGATGTAATTGTTGATGGTTTGCTATGATTCTGGTCGGTCGGTTTCTCGAAACTCTTGCTGGATGTGTTGTCATAGCGCAAATTATAAGAAGAGAATTTCATATACAGAGGGTTGTACGCGATCGACAAGATCCTTTATAGCTCACAGGGGGAAATTCTTTTTGAAAGATACCGCTTTAACTGAGGAGAGTATTGTACCTCAAAGATTATTAGCACCTAATATTCGAAGTCAGACTCGGCGAAGTCGGGCTCTCACACCCACACAGACAGTAGGCACTGCTTTGAGGGGTTTTGCAAGCGGCACTTTAGTTATATACTGTAGGCGATGCGGGACATCTATTGAAAAGTGCAGTTTGCCATTCAATTCGTGAAGTCTGTTTGGCTTTCCTTTGGGTTTTCATTGTGTTTCCTGGACACCTGCGTGTGCAGACCATAAAAAAGGCGTTTGATGCCATTGCAGGTCGGTAATAGACAGAAACAAACAGCCGCAGAGCCACAAAGAATCTCACAATCAGCCTAACATTCTCAGTACCCAGGATGGGGCACATGGGGCGACTGAGCAATTTGATCAAACATTATTTGGAAAAAGGAACCTCTCTCTCCTCCTGGTGAACGACCAGACATGGTGTCTTCATCAAATAGCGATCCTACTCTGCTGGGCCCTTAACCTTCAGTCGCTCCGGGGCACTCGATGTACAATGGCTGACCCTGCGCTCAGACCCCAAGGGGTATACGAAAACGAACAAATTCCTAATACGAGAAATATTTGACCTTCATCGATATCTCGTTGGTCAGACACAAGTTCTAGAGATATGACATTCCCTGCAACTGACCCAACAGAAACGTACCTATGGCACACATTGAGGACAAATATATGCAATGACCGTCCTTTACCTGAAATGAAGTGAAGTGACCACTGCATCCTGCCACTGGTTCTGAGGAGGAGCTTCTCCCTGGGAATGCCTTCAGAAACAGGGCGATGGGCATTTTGCTGGAGAGCCAACTCTTCTGCAGGGGTTAGGTCTGGGCCGCGTGGACCTCCAACCTTATTAGCTTTAAAATGAATGTTTCTTATATTATATATGATTCTTTATGTCAACAATTCTTTAAATAGTGATATATTAACATTTCCCAGTTTGAAGTACTTCACTGTAATCTGTTCCCATGTTCTCCTTGTGCTCACATTTGATCTGGAATTCTGACATATTAAATGATAATGAATGAATCTGACACGTAGGAAATGAAACAATGCACACTACTTAGCGTTTAATTTGTCGGCCACTTTTTGCCAGCTGTCTTTTCTGGTGTGGGCTGCTTTTGCAGTGTGACCCCCTGTGCATATTAAATCTTGAAATTCTTCGTATCCTTCAAGTCAAAGGTCCTGCTCTGCTTTTGTGAAGATATGCGCCCGTTCTTTTGTCATTTTGTTGCAGCCTATCAAAGACTTGCTGGGCGCGCGCAGTCACAGACACAAAATTACTAGACACCACATGAGCAGCAGCATCGTGCGTCAACGTCGCCGCCATATTGCGAGTGGCACTGCTGTGGCGTGAAGTGATGAATAATGCGCTGCTTGGGATTGGACAAACCGCTGGACGCTCCAAACCAGATCCCCGGGGATTACATTTCATAGGTAAGGCTGAACTCGTGTTTTGGTTCTATTTGTCCATCAGAACATCCTGTTTTATAATCTTAGCACTCAGGGTCACCTTATAATAAAATGAAACAACATTAGTAAAATTAAAACAAGAGAATGATAAATCAAAAAGCAATAATTAGCAAACAAGCAAAGGTAACTGGCAGTAAAATAGAATTCACAATTGATATGCCAGTTTGAAAAGAGAAGTTTTAAAATGTGTTATTGAGTCGAGCTGACGGATACGAGAGAGAAGAGAATTCAGGAGTTGAGGAGCACCAGGAGAGACGCTCGAGTTCTCATAGCACCGAGTCTGACGTGTGGCACAGAAAGTCGAGGATCTGAGTGAGGAGAGGAGTGCCAGTCTGGAGGAGATCAGCGAGGTGTGGAGGGCTTTGAATGTTCAGAGCGGGATTGTGTGTCGTATTCAGAAGTCGAGAGGGAGCCAGTGAAGTCGAGAGAGAATCGGGGTGACGTGTTCAGTGGATTTACAACAGCAGGTTATCATCCTGGCAGCAGAATTTGAAGAAGTTGTAAGCGATGGATACGTTTTTATGGGATGTCAGATAGAATAGCATTACAGTAATCTATAGGTGAGGTGACTCGGGCATTAACTGATACTTCAGTGCTGTGTTATGTAAGAACAGGACGGAGTCTAGAAATGTTTCAGAGATGGAAGAAGGCAGTCTGAGAAAAGTTACTGATGTGGGAGGAATTATTCAATAATAATAATTACTATTTAATAATTGCCGTTATTAGTGTATAAATGGATATAAATAATTGCATGTAAACGATTCACCAGAATCTTTTGTATGTAAACGATATTGTTTTAAACGTTACTGTTTTTTCATCATTAAACCCGGTCTCCACGTCTACCTCTATTAGTTTAAATGGCACTTTGCCACTCGCAATATGGCGGACGCGCTGACGTATCGTGTCGACTGGCCAACGCAGTGAATGTGGCGTCTACCTACATGTCAATGCGCGGATTCATCTTGGATGATTCGATCCAGCGACACTCATCTACTACACAGCTGCGTTTCAAAAACTGACTTTTCCCGGATGACTTTCACTGGCATTAACTGATTTAGATAGGAATATAAGGAACAAGCTGGTGAAGTTTGCAGATGATACCAAGAGAGGTGGACTAGCAGATAATTTAAAATCTGTTATATCATCACAGAAGGACTTGGACAGCAGACAGGCTTGGGTAGATTTGTGGCGATGAAATTTAATGTCAGTAAATTGTGAAAGGCGCTATATAGCGCCCGACCCGGCACAGATTACGCAGAGGCACGTGTAAAATAAACACTTTTTCTGTTTCTCTAGCTGGAGGGCACGTCTTCCCCGTAATCCCCCCAGCCCCAACTCAGTCCCATAAGCACTTAATACACCACAAACAAAGACTCTTTTCTCTCCACCTTGGCACCACCACTCCTCCCAGGCAACCTCGTCCTCTTCCTCCCGATTCTGGCTCTAGAGTGGTGGATGCTGGCCCATTTTATAGCCCACTTCCGGGTGGGGCTGCAGAGACGTCCAGGTGGGTTCCTGGCTCCATGCAGCACTCCCTGGCGGCCACCCCAGCTCCCCACAGGGTTGTGGAGAACTCCATCTCCCATGAAACCCTGCGGGAAACTGAGGCACCATCGTCAGCCAGGGAGGCTGCCACCAAGCGTCCCGGGGAAGGAAGTGAGCTGTCCATAGCTGCTCCCCAGAATTGTGGGTATTCATACCAAGGAATTACAAAAGCTTCAATATATCCAAAACAGTGCTGCAAGAATCCTACTAAGGGTAAGGACATTCGAACATATTACTCCCATCCTCAAATCACTTCATTGGCTCCCTGTTTCCTCCCGGATTGAGTACAAAGTTCTTCTATTAACCCATAAATGTATCAATGGCCAGGCACCTTCTTACCTTCAAGATTTGATTCACTTCCAAACTTCCAGTCGGATCCTCAGATCATCTGGCAGCTTCAGACTCCCCTTGCTAAGCTCCGTACTATTGGGGGGTCGAGCTTTTTGCTGGAATGATCTCCCTGTTGAACTGAGAACTGCACAAAGCCTGGACACTCTTAAAGCAAATCTGAAGACTTTCTTATTTAGGAAAGCATAGAACTGCTGAGATTGTAAATCTAATCTAGTCTTTTAAACTTTTCAACTTTGTGATTATTGCTCTTGTTGTGGCACTTTGAGATTTTGTCAATGAAAAGCGCGTTATAAATAAAATCTATTATTATTATTATTATATACAGAAGGGGCGTCCCGGCCGCCTGTCACAACATGTAAAGAATTACACATAGGAAGTAAAAATGTAAGGTTTGAATACACAATGGGCGGTCGGAAAATTGACAGGGAGTTGGGAGTCATAGTGGACTTGACGATATCAGCTGGCAGAGAGTGTTGAGAAGCCATGAAGAAGACTAACAGAGTGTCAGGTTATATAGCGCCTTGACGTGTGGAGTACAAGTCACAGGAGGGTCTGCTCAGCTTTCTAACACACTGGCGAGGCCTCATCTGGAGTCCTGGGTGAAGTTTGGGTCTCCATAAAGACAGAGCAGCACAAGAGAAGGTCCAGAGCAGAGCGACTGGGGTGAGTTATGAGTGAAGATTCAAAGAGCTGAGCCTTTACAGTTTAAACAGAAGAAGATGAAGAGCAGACCTGAGTGAAGTGTTTAAAATGATGAAGGGAGTGAGCCGAGCGGATCGAGACGGTGACTTTAAAATGAGCTCATCAAGAACACACGGGGACACGTGAAGGGGAAACTTCACACCAACATTAGGAAGAGAAGCAGAGACACTTGGAGTAAGCGACCAAGTAGTGTGGTGGACAGTAAGACTTTAGGGACTTTCACAACTCGACTTGTGTTTTCTTGGAGGAAATAAGTGGACAGGACTGGCGAGCTTTGTTGGGCTGAATGGCCTGTTCTCGTCCAGAGTGTTTGGATGTTTTAAAATATCCCTCGTGAATGAAAAAAGTAAACTTCCCCGATTTTTATCCACAAATGCCTCACAAATCATTTTCAGGCTGTCCTTCTGTGATGGCATCAGACACAGCCGTTGAAATTTATGAGGCAATAAAAAACTAAACAGAAACATCACACCGATAAGAATTTCTACGTAGATAAAGAACTCATTTACAATTTCGAATTTCGTTTCATAATCAATCCAAACGCGTTCTTCCTCTGCGCAGAAAACATCCCAACCAATCACTCGTACACAGCACTGGTTCAGCTCTTCGCAGTGTCATTTTATTAAACTATGTCCTGCGGTGGGTTGACTGTCACCCATGTGAACGAGAGGACCACTGAAGTGACATCAGTAGGTTCTTTGGTGGCAGGGCTGACATGCAGTGGTTCATTGATTCATCTGCTGACTCGTCAGAACATTCTGGAGTCGATGCAAACTGCCATCATAGGAACAGAGGCAGCAAACTTGGTGACAATTTGTATTTGTGTCATTCTCGAAACTTTTGCCCACAACTGTGGCGCCCTGCCAGTCTATTAACGGCTTCCAGCACGGAGTGAAGCCTGGCCGAGATATTCGTGGCCTGTCGGCCAGTGACGATAAGTGACATCAAGCAGCCGATAAAAACGGAAAAAAACAAAAAACAAGGAATAAAAAAAATCTTCCCGGGTCCTCCATGCGTGGAGTTTGCATGTTCTCCCCGTGTCTGTCCAAAGACTTGCAGGTCAGGTGCACTGGCGATTCGAAATTGTGTGCCCGGCGGTGGGCTGGTGCCCTGCCTTGTGCCCTGTGTTGGCTGGGATTGGCTCCAGCAGACCCCCGTGACCCTGTATTCGGATTCAGCGGGTTGGACAATGGATGGATGGATGGATTTTATTAAACTAATAATTAGAACACGGCTTATCAATGCAGCGTCTCTACAATATTCTTGACTAGTTGATGCTTACACATAATTCTAGGTGAAAAATTATTGCGGTTTCTCTATATTTTAATACACCTGTACGAAATGTATCTTCATTTTTCCCTGTACGTCATTTTAATTTTCTATTTAAATAAGTTAACATATTCAGATATGTTGGAGGCCGGCCAACTGAAGCCCCGCCCCGAGCGGCACGAACTCGGGCGCCGTAGCCCCTCCATGGACCGGGTTTGTTTAGCAGGTCAGTTCTAGAAGTTTCTCAGTTCATGTCAGGGTGGTGGGCAGGCCTGGTTCTGCCCGTCGTGCAAAGGGCAAATCAAAAACCACCTGCCCAATGCGCATTTATCGTTCATGAATCACAATCACTGTTTTTAGGAATTTGTTTTTAAAGATTTGCTCTTTTCGTTGTCCATCCTCTCTTTCTCTTGTGCGAGGGTTGAATTCTGGTTTATTAAGTTTGACTTGATTTGTATTTAATGTTAATTTTTTTTTCAAATAAAATCAATAAAACAAAATACCAAAAAAATAACATAAGTCCCAATCGCCTTGTAAATATGCGCATGTGAGTGCCGCCTTGACACTTCCATATATGGACTATGCTAATGAACCTCATGCTGTACATAAACAATCGCGACGCTGCAGCACTTCATTGGCTGGTAGAGCGGACCTCCCACTTGACACTTTGAGACCCCGCCCCCTGCATTTAAGACTACCTGGCTGTGCTCTGCCAACTGAGAGCTCAAGATCATGTGTGGCATTATAGCGCCTCTCCTTTGTGTCTTTTCGGGGTCTGGGAAAGGCATAGTGTGTTGTGCCAGCGTCTGAGTGGGCAGCCACTATGACCTGGCACATGTAATGACGGTGAACAGATCAGGCCGTAAGAAACACTGCGGGGTTCAGCAAGTGACCTCACCAACGAGCCAGCCACCACGGCGGCACCGTCACGTCTGCCAAAGCCACTCTGCCTCAGAATAAGTGAATCGTCGGTTGACTGAACGCCTTGCAGACTCAACGTTTGTTGTTTGCCAGAAGCCACAGCAGCTGCACTTCAGGAGAGGTCAACCACCTGAAATTAAGCGTGTTTGTGTCCAGCCAGGAAAAAACCTGGGGTGCTGCTGGTAGTGGCGTTGGGGCGGCCAGCGGGGGGCACTCGCCCTGTGGTCTGAATGTGGATCTTGATGCCCCAGTGCAGCGATAGGGGGATACTGGGCTGCACTGAAAAAACTATAACCTCCATTCAACTTCAAATAATGAAGATAATGAATCACACTTAATATCTTCAATCTGAACCAATAGAATTCTTTTTATCTTATTGAAACCACAAGTTTTAAGTTGAGGCAAATCATTTCGAGTGACTGGGTGCAATTCACTTGTTTTATACTGAAGTAAATTGATTTTTTAAGTTGTTACAATTTAAAATGGTTTATTGGTCGTAACCTGTTTTTATGCTATTAGAAATACAGCCACCCCTCACCTATCACGGGGGTTACGTTCGCGAAAGGTGAAAATCCGCGAAGTAAACACCATACGTTTATCTGGTTATTTTGATATATTTTCAGCCCTTATAAACTCTCCCAGCACAGTTACACGGCATAAACCCGTTGTATTCTCCTAGATATCAGGTAAGATTCGCTGTTTATACAGGAAAACCTGAATATTATGCGGAGTAGATGTTCTCATCCTTCAACATATTCAAAACTTTTACCTTTTCGGCAATCGTTAGCATCTTCCGTTGTCGCTTGGGCACGGCCCCTGAAGCAGTGGCAGGAACAGATCGTTCTGGAGACGTAATGAAGGGCTTGATTTGACTATGCACATGCATGCAGATGTGCACAAAAGTGAACTCCTCACACAGCGAAACACGTAGAGGCTGAATGACTGAGACGAGACTTCCTGGTTAACGCAGCGGAATCGAATTCGGCGCTTCGTCACTGAGCCAATCAGCACACGGGAACTTAACCGCGTGCTCTGATTGGGTAGCTTCTCAGCCATCCACCAATAGCGTCTCTTGTATGAAATCAACTGGGCAAACCAACTGAGGAAGCGCGTACATGAAGTTAAAAGACTCATTGCAGAAATCCACGAAGCAGCGAAAAATCCGCGTTATATATTTAGATATGCTTCCATTTAAAATCCGCGATAGAGTGAAGCCGTGAAAGTCGAAGCGCGATATAAGCGAGGGATTACTGTATTATGAACATAACACATTCCAATGCTGTACTTTTTACATTTATTTAAAAATCGAGTGCAAAGACACAAGCATTTTACAGTGTAAATCTTAAATATACAACCAAAAATGATTAAACGTTTCTACAGCGTTCTTAAAAGTATCTTTTATTGCCAGTTCTTATACTTAAAATCCACAGTTGAGAAACGGGTTACTTACCAGAAATCCTCCGTTATGAAAGTCTGCTGCTGAAAATGACCAGGGGCCTCATGTATAAACGGTACGTATGCACAGACATGTTGCGTAAGAACCTTTCCACGTTCAAATCGCGATGTATAAAACCTACACTTGGCGTAAATCCACGCACTTTTCCACGGTACCTCATGCCTTGTCGTACGCAAGTTCTCTGCTCGGTTTTGCAAACTGGCGGCACCCAACGTCAAAGCAATGTTCTTGTGTGATTACTCCTTATTTTCATGACGCGGCTTTATACATACACCGAAACTAACCGCATATTGTTTATTAGTGTAATGCATCTGATTGTAATGAACTTGTAACAATATAATGGGCCAGGGAACAGCCATAGTAGTCCAAATATAAGAAACTACTTTAGCGTTGTTAATCTCACTTCGCCTTCTTCTTCTTTCAGTTCCTCCCGTTAGGAGTTGCCACAGCGGATCATCTTTTTCCATATTACTCTCACTGCAGTATTTATATCACTGTATCTGAGTGTGAATCACAGCAGCAGCTGATCGGAAAGAGAATTATCGGTATACAGCATTAAGGACACGCTGTCTCAGCCACTGCTAAATGTTTTAAAGCCTTTCCTGTACGGACCTCGCGGTTCACAAACAGAAACGATATCATTTTTAAGGTGAAATTCAGCAAAATATGTTTATTAAATTATACAGATAAAACTTGAACTTCATTTAAATAATCTATATTCTTCACTGGGAGTGTCGTGAAGGATAGAATAATTAAACATGTACTACGAAGATATTTCAATGTTCTTTAAACGTTTTGAAGAATCGGCGCTAAGCTTACAGATGGCTTAACTTCTATTACAGAGCTGATTGTGTGGCGATCGGTTACTTGGGGAAAGAAAAGCAAGGACTGCAGTGACGGCTACGCCGATATATATTGAATATAAAACAGAAAGAGAAAATAACAACACAGTTAAAAACGCAGCGACAAATTTCGGCAAAAGTTAAACGCTTGTTATGAGCACGAGGCGGCTATGCAGTGTCCGTAACGGACGTGGCCATCCACCGTGCATAAGTATGGAGGAATATTTCGGACAAAATGAAATAAATAAATAAATGCGTCATTCCAGCTGAGTCAATAAATATTAGTTGGCGCTGCTTTGAGCATTCCATTTCAAAGTACCTAAACTAATACAGCCGTGTATCAAACTGGCTCATTCGCCTTGTGATCGTCTTCTCTGATACATCATATAGATCTGCAATCAGTCGTACGCATCAGAAGGTGTTCTATTGACTCAGCTGGAATGTCAAATGATGGACGTCCAGATCAGGGAACTGTGTCACCTGAACTGGAGTGCAGTCGAGTCCCTTCCACCTGTTCTTCGATAATTTCAAAAATAGTTTCATCTACATCGGAGTCTAAAAGGGCCGCCAACATTGCAATTTCTTCCTATAAATCTTCAATTCTCTCTCTGAAACACGTAATATCTTCGGTAGAATCCATTTCATCGGCAGTAGTAAGCATTTTTCTAATTAATTCTTGTGCTATCGATTCACCAATCAGTAACTAGAGGGAGTGTTAGAGCCCACCTCTCGACTTTGACGAGTGAAAGTGACAGTTTTATTTCAAGTCGTATTTCATGACGGTTTGCAGGAATGTTACGGACAAAATGAAATAAATAAATAGGCAACAAAAATCATATCTCGTGACACATTTATTTATTTAGGCTCTCATTTCATGACACATTTATTTATTTATGCTCACATTTCATGACACATTTATTTATTTATGCTCACATTTCACAGTACTTTTATTTATTTACGCATTTATTTATTTATTTCATTTTGTCCGAAATATTCCTCCATACATAAGCTGCCTTACTGACATTGGCCGACGTAGGAGCCACCGATTCTTCCTCTGCCCAGTGCCACCACAAGCCTAGAGCCGCCCCTGAGTACTGCTGCAATAAATTATTTCATCGAAGTGAAACACATGTTTAATAACGTGCTTTAACTCCTATCATCATGAAAATGACATCACGTATACATCTCAGTATTTTAGTTATTCAGAGAGCTGTAATATCACAAATGTCATGGATTCTGTGTACAGTCGGAGGAAGAGAGCCGGTTTAAGAAGCAAGTAGTGATTCACACACACAGAGCACATAGAAGATCAAATACAAAACAAAGTATTTAACGTGCGACTTTAATTACGATGTGATTTGAGAAACTGGTTAATTAAACGATTTTAAGATGACGTTTATGATGTTCTACTTTAATGACAAAATAAACTACGTGATTAAAGTGGAAATGTCGAGATTGAAGTTGACATTTTGTGTTTTTTCTCCACTGTGTGCCTTTTTTTTTTCTCTGTACCCTAATAAGTTGTCATATGACACTCAGACGGTGGGCTACGACTCGGCTTTTCACGGCGACTTTGATATGTGACAACTTATTTTTTTTATTTCTGGCACTGTGCGATTTGTGAATGTGAGCTTTCAAGTTTCTCCAACACGCTACGTCACTCGATCAACTTCCTTTTGTTGATTATTCCACAGTTTATTTGAACAAATTGTCTGTTTTTCCTTCGCCTCCACTTGGTATTCGCTGAAATTCTTATATTTTCCCCCGTGCTTTTGTCTTTTCACAGAAGGCTGCGCTTAAGGGCGATTTATATTGATTTGCATATTCAAAGCGGCGTCATTCTGGGAGGAGTTGGGGGGCGTGACATAAAGCGCGTGCATGAGCGTTAGTTTTCACGCTGATCGGGATTTATGGAGCGGCAGAACGTGGAAGTTGGAGTTCGCACAGATTCCTGCATCTGGATTTTTCGGCTGTTGTATTTACGCCATGTTAGAGTGCGAGTTCTGCGCACGGCGTTATTCATGAGGCCCCAGGACAGCCACGTCCACTCCACTCAGGAAAGTCTTCTTCTCTTCTGGCAGTTGGAAAGTTCGACCGGAAGAAAATACAAACGGCCCACAGCACACGAACAACCGAAAATAAAAGGCTAACTGAAGTGGGATCTTTACGTTTCTTCCCTCCACCATTACTTACTTTGGTACAAACACGTTTTTTTACTTTGGCTGAGATCTGAAACCAAATATTTCAAGCCGCGACACTAAGTGACTAACCTTAAGTTGCTTAAAAGAGAAATCCTCCCCCATCTCTGATTGGCTAACTGTCTTCACCACTGAACAGCTAAGGTGTGGTGAGCGCACTGGCACAGTACTGGCATAGTAATGGCTGCCATTGCATCGCCCAGGTGGGTGGCACACTCACTGCAGTGCTTTCAATTAAAAAAAGCGGCTTCATCTCGCTTGGTCTCCTTATGGTGACAGAAATGAAGTCAAATGTCCTGACAACATTAGGAGATGCAGGCACTTCAGCAGATTGACTTCTCACGTTGGCAGAAAGCCGTTTATGTTTCATATCCGCACATCCCCGCCACACAGCCGCGGCCCGAAGGCTCGAGAAGGACCCGAGTGTTGGCGTTCACCGCGTCTGCTGCTTCGGTGTTTTTAGATCTTTGATCAGATGTTCAGACTGAAGGAGATCGACAAGCAGGCCAGAAGTTTCAAAGGCTTTTAATGACAATGACATGACGTTTGTGGGCAGAGTCCATATCTGCAGTGTTGGCCCTTCTTTCTTTTTCAAGACCCCTGCAATTCGCCCTGGCAGGCTGGCAATCAACTTCTGGGTCCAAATCCTGAGTGATGGCCGCGGCCCATTCTTGCAGAATCAGAACTGGTGGGTTTTTGTTTGTCCAGCCGCCTTCTTCTCAATGGGATGAAAGTCTGGGGTGTTTCCTGGCCACGGACCCCAAATGTCGATGTTTCAGTTGTCACTTGTGCCTTCTGGCCCGGCGCTCCGTCACGTTGGTCACCAAACTGTTGTTGGATGGTCGGCAGAAGTTGCTCTCTGTTGCTGTTTGGGTGCCATTCTTTATTCCTGGCTGGGATGCTTTACTGTTGGCCTGGCACAGGACTGATGGGAGCGCCACTCACCTTTTCTTCTTTTTTCTGGATGCCCCAAACAATCAGAAAGGAGATTCATCAGAGAAGATGACTTGACCTCAGCAGTCCAATCCCAGAATACCAGTCTGTTCCTGAGGGCTGCCCTTCTTGACGCCCACCAGGCCATCCTCCAAAAGTCTTCACCTCACTCCCGCCCACCTGCTGTCATTCCTGAGCCAGCTCTGCCCTGCTGGTGCCCGCAGCTGAGTCCACTTTAGGAGACGCTCCTGGCACTTGCTGGACTCCCTTGGGCACCCTGATGCCTTCTTCACCTCTCTATTCAAACTTAATAAGTGTGACAGGGTGACCTCCAGCCTCGTCCTCGTCCCCACTGTCACCCATGTGAACGAGAGGACCACTGAAGTGACATCAGTAGGTTCTTTGGTGGCAGGGCTGACATGCAGTGGTTCATTGATTCATCTGCTGACTCGTCAGAACATTCTGGAGTCGATGCAAACTGCCATCATAGGAACAGAGGCAGCAAACTTGGTGACAATTTGTATTTGTGTCATTCTCGAAACTTTTGCCCACAACTGTGGCGCCCTGCCAGTCTATTAACGGCTTCCAGCACGGAGTGAAGCCTGGCCGAGATATTCGTGGCCTGTCGGCCAGTGACGATAAGTGACATCAAGCAGCCGATAAAAATGGAAAAAAACAAAAAACAAGGAATAAAAAAAATCTTCCCGGGTCCTCCCTGCGTGGAGTTTGCATGTTCTCCCCGTGTCTGTCCAAAGACCCCCGTGACACTGTAGTTAGGATACAGCGGGTGGGATGAAAAAATATCTTCAGTGTGAACAGGCAGCACTGGCCGTCATCAAAAGGGAACTAAAAAAGCCGTCGGGATGTCCTATTTGTCACTTCGGAGATTGTCACAGCAACACACCCGCTATAGTAACGAGAAGACGTGGGAGTCGTCGTTGGGCTGCATTTCCATGCTCTGTCACGGGGGTCTTCATTCCCAGTTTCGTTGCGTACGGAGTTGCACTTTCTGCCGTCAAGTTTTCTTTTTAAATCCCAACGTGTAGTGAAAGGCGCTATATGAACATCCCGGCCTCTTTCTGTGCGTAATCGAGCTTTACAGACGAGGCCTCAGGACAGGACTGGAGTCCATCATGGGGACCACAACGGAAATCAAAGACCAGAATGAACGACGTGTTGGCTCGAGCCGAGCTCTCTGTCGTACTTTGCATACAATGGCGCTTACAACGCTCTTCAGTTTCGACAAAAGTGAAGTGAAAGGAAAATATTTATGAAGCAGGGCATCGGGTGAATGTGACGTACTGGGTGGTCCGAGACCCCCACACAAAGCCAAACGTCATTTGTTTAATGGCTGCTTTACCTCCTCCTCCACCTCCGCACATATATCGGACTCTTCACAGTGCGTGGTGGGGAAACAAACAAAGAAACAAACAAACAAACAAACAAACAAATAAATAAATATATAAATAAACAAATACATAAATACATAAATAAATAAATAAATATATAAATAAATAAATAAACAAACAAATAAATAAATAAACAAATAAACAAACAAACAAACAAACATAAACAAACAAACAAACATAAACAAACAAACAAACAAACAAACGGCGGTCCTGTCTGTCTGTTTTTGTCTTCTTGGTCCCCCGTGTGATGCTGGGTATGCTGGGTATGCTGGGTACCCCTTGGCAGATTCTGACGCGCTGCTCTAAATTTGTTTCAGCAGAGCCTGCGTGTGAAAATATCCTGATATTCTTCAGTTGTTTATCCTGACCTTATCATCCTTGAAATGTTCCTTATTGTATTGTTCCTTTGTTGACATTCCGTAACGTTTAATGTTTTCCACTTTTATTTCCTTATTTTTTATATCATGTATTCTTTTAATTTGTACAGCGTATCGGGACCGTGCAGTTAGGGCTGCCAAGTGTCCTCATTTTTAACGCGCCATGGACTGTCCTTGAAGAATTTATTAACATTTTGAAAATGTCCGCAATTTTGGCTCCTAAAATTTGGAAATCCCCTCATCCTGATCGTTGGTAAAATCAGCGCACACTTTGTTCCCCGAATCTCCTCCTCCGTTCCGCTAGCAAACGGCGCAGAGATGGACGAGAATTGAATGAAACCTCCGAGTTCAGCTTTTATCTTCTTGGCTAGCGGACAGTTCATTCTAAATGTTCTTCCTTTCCTTAATTATTTGCAGTCCTAATTCGCAGTAACTAACTGAACTTATTCATTTTCACGTTTTCTATGTGAGATCTTATTTTCGATTCTTCTTTCAGCTGTTCGGTTACACATCCAGGTATTTAAGTGAGAGTAAGTACTGCTTTGTAAAATTTTAATGGAACATATTTATTACCACCCGTTGTTCAAAAATGGATTTATAAATATAAATGAACGAGTCCATCCATCCGTCCATTATCCATCTCGCTGTATCCTAACTACAGGGTCACGGGTCTGCTGGTGCCAATCTAAAGGAATGAGTCAACTATTAAAGTTTCATTTAATTAAAAAAAATCACACATCTATTCTGTCATTTAAATACAGTATCTTTTTAGTTAGCAGTTGATCGAGTAATAAGTTACTTCTTCAAGTAATCGAATATTTTCATAATTCTTTCGTTTACATAAATTCACGAATACCCGTTATACCGAAAAGGAAGCGCAAGTTCACAGAGCACTTGAACGGGAGATCTTTGTGTCTGAAAGGGCAGAACAGACTCCGTTAAGGGGCCGACGCTCCTTCAGTAGCGGGCGATGGAAAGATTTCTAGTCGTATTTATTCAAGAACCCACATATACTGAGAAAAACAGCATCCGTGGAAAAATATAAAAGAATGTAGATTAATGCAAATAAACGAAATTGAAAAGAGTACAATTGTTTTATTATACCAGAAGTGGATTTACGATGGGTGGCGCAGTGGGTAGCGCTGCTGCCTCGCAGTGAGGAGACCCGAGTTCGCTTCCCGGGTTCTCCCTGCGTGGAGTTTGCATGTTCTCTCCCACGGTCCAAAGATGCATTGGCGATTCTCAATGTGTGTGTGTGTGTGTGCACCCTGCGGTGGGCTCTGTGTTGGCTGGGATTGGCTCCAGCAGACCCCGTGACCCTGTAGTTAGGATACAGCGGGTTGGATGAATTTATGATGTGTATCATCGTTTACAGGTTTACGACAGTTAAGCAATCCCAATAAAAATGGAAAGAATAAAGTCTGTTAATTTATAAGGAAGCGTATTAGGGCCACGGAGAAGAAAAAAAAAAGTGTATGTCGAGATTAAAGTCCACATTCCCACTTTATTGTCGACATTTTCAATTGAAACCCTTGGTTTTTCTCTCTCTAGTTTAACTTTGCTATTTCGTAAACTTCATTTTAAAATCAATGTTTAATTTCCTAGATTTTCTCAAGCCCCGTCATAAGTTAATGTGGCACATTGAATGCTTTGTATTAATTGTCCCCCACGCCATGTTGATCGCTAGGCGCTTCTTAAACGGACTTCCTCTGCACGATCGATCACCACATTCACTTCATGATATTCCTGCTCTCTGAACATTTACACTGCTAAGATAAATACTGGATATCATTTTCATGATGAAGTGCATTAAAGCAGGTATTAAACATACACGGTGGTGCTGCTCCCTGGCAGTAAGGGGTCCCCAGGTCTACGTTCAGTGTACAGACCCTTTATGGACGGTGTGACGAGGCTCCAAGAAGATGAATGAATGTTTGGGTATCGCGCAGGTTTAACTGAACGGTTGTGTAAATGTTAGGTTCGTGATCTGGTCGGGGGTGCAGGTGGGTGATCATTAAATGTAAAAAAAAAAAATAGTAATGATAACATACAAAAAATCCGCTGGTCTGTGCTATACATGTGTTTTCTGTCTGGTTCCAATATTTTGATCATTTTTATAGTCCAAATCGCTGAATTGTCGCATGTCGCGGAGAAACGCGAGGTGCGGCAGTGACGAGTCTCACCTCCCCTCCGACTGCGCTCTCCTCACACACTCACGGGGCTGGTTGATGGCTGCAGTTGGCGCGTGCCTGTCGCCGTCTCTCTGCATGTCGCCAATCTGAGGTGCGCAGACACGTTTATTACACACCCCTGACTTTCCACAGTCTGCCTAATATCTTTAATGAATGTGTCTGACATATTTAGTCTCGCTGATCGGACATCAAACCGCAGTGAGAAGGCACAGAGTGGGGCAGGCAGTACCGCGGCGCCCTGCAGGGGGCGCATGTGAGCTCAACAGGTGCTCGTGTCTGCTGTCCTGCGCTGAGGCGCCGATAAGTTAGCGACATCACAAAGTCACGTGCACTGCAGCCGG
Source organism: Polypterus senegalus (assembly GCF_016835505.1). Lineage (NCBI taxonomy): Eukaryota > Metazoa > Chordata > Cladistia > Polypteriformes > Polypteridae > Polypterus > Polypterus senegalus. Next base: position 5,930,273 of record NC_053166.1, on the reverse strand, counting down.
CCATTTATTTTGGTTTTTTTGTTCCGACTGACTGCCAAAAATGGAAGATTAAGAGTTTTAAAACTAAAGGAAAATAAGGAGGAGTTTACAAGAAAGTGACGGAGATTTTCGTGGAGAAGGATAAGCGCATGGACTTCAGTTACTAATAAAGGTGAAGACCAGAAATGGGTTTCAATGTCATAACAAATGGGCTCACACTATATTTAAGTAATAAATGTTGACCTTAAATAAAATACTCTTTTGGTTTTGTTGTTATCCTTTCGTTCATCAGTTTGTATTCAAATGGATTGAAGCATCCGAATTAAAAGCTTTTAAATACAACTAAATATTTCAATGAAGGTCAAAATTGAAATCCGTTTTTTTCTTTGTATACCACTCTATACTTTCTGATAGATACTTTATTAATCCCAAGAGGAAATTCCCAGACTCCAGCAGCAGCATACTGATAAAGAACAATATTAAATTAAAGAGTGATCACAACAGACAATAAGTTTGTACAATGTTAACGTTTACTCCCCGAGTCACATAGTGTGGGGTCTCCTCAGTCTGTCGCTGAAGCTGCTCCTCTGTCTGGAGATGATCCTGTTCAGTGGATTCTCCATGATTGACAGGAGTCTGCTCAGCGCCCGTCGCTCTGCCACGGATGTCAAACTGTCCAGCTCCGTCCCTACAATAGAGCCTGCCTTCCTCAGCAGTTTGTCCCTCTTCTTTATGCTGCCTCCCCAGCACACCGCAGCGTAGAAGAGGACACTCGCCACAACCGTCTGGTAGAACATCTGCAGCATCTTATTGCATAGTCGGCTCTGTCCTCTCTTACACAGATCATCAGTATTGGCAGTCCAGTCCAGTTTATCATCCAGCTGCACTCCCAGTATTTACAGGTCTGTACCCTCTGCACAGTCACCTCTGATGATCACGGGGTCCATGAGGGTCCTGGTCCTCCTACAATCCACCACCAGCTCTTTCATTTGTATTGAATGAATCGCAACGTTAAGTTTAGAACACGTGGAGGGTGAGGAGCACATGCGCACTCGCTCGCTCTCGCTCTCGCTCTCGCTCTCGCTCTCGCCGTTCTTTCATATCCAGATATGCGCCTCACCAGTCTGTGTGTGTAAAGAATGTGATATGAAACATAACCAGTAGGCGATGTGCGTGGGGGCTGCCAACTAAATAGTCAATAAGCGACTCTTTGGGGTTCACAGATTTGTAAATGTCACTCTGAAGGAGTCACCAGCCATGAGCCTCACCGCACGTCACTCAGCTGGTGGTCGGAGACCAGGTGATCTTCTGAGGGGCTTTTTTTATTCCTGGCGTGTTGTCTCTATCTGACGTACCAAATCCTCAGTTCCCGTCCTTCCTTTTTCTTTCTCCACATAACCAATCCCCATACCATAAACGTCTTTGTGAAAGTAAAACTAGCTATAAACCTTAGGACATTGAACAATCTTCATTCAGGTTTGTGCCCATCCCAGCAAGCATTGTGTGCGAGGCAGGAACAAATCCTGAATGGGGCGCCAGCTCGTCAAAGGGTGAATACGAGCTACACACACACATTGGGGGCCATTTAGCAGAACAAAAGCCCACAGCCTACATGTCTTTGAAAGGAAACTGAAGCACGTCAAGTAAACCCACCAGAAAAACATGCAAACTCAAGGCAGGGAACACCCGAGACCCCCTTAGTGCGAGGCAGCAGCCCGACCTCCACGCCCCCTACATGTTTAATACCTGCTTTAATGCATTTCATCAAGCAAATGATATCAAGTATTTACCTTAGCATCATAAATGTTCACGGAGCAGGAATATCATGAAGCGAACGTGGTGGTCGTTGCCGGCGCCTCGTCAGTGCAGAGGAAATCCCTTTAAGAAGCGCACAGCCATTAACAGCTGGCTCGGGAACACAACACAAAGCATTTTATGTGCCCATTGTGCCCTGCCCGGGATTTTTTTCCTGCCTTGTGCCCTGTGTTGGCTGGGATTGGCTCCAGCAGACCCCCGTGACCCCGTAGTTAGGATATAGCAGGCTGGATGATGAACGGATAGATGGATTTAATGTGCTATTAACCTATGACGGGGTTTGAGAAAATCTAGTAAATTAAATATTCATTTAAAGTTTGTGACATTTAACTTTAATGACAGAATAAAGTCAACACATCGAGAATGCTGTCGGCAGGTTGACTTTAATCGCGACGTGTACTTGATTTCTTCTTCACTGTATCCGTTAGTTTTTTTCCTTCTCCGTGGCCTTAATACGCTTCTGTAAATTTAAGAGGCTTGACGGATTCAAAATATCGAATGGGTTATTCGTTTGTCGGTGACTGCGATTGTGGCCATCATATTATAATCAAAGTGAGAAACTGCCATTCAAGGTTTACATCATTTTAAAAAGCCGTACTATGACGTCATTAGGGAGAGGCGTCATCGAGAGAGAGAGAGAGTGCGAGAGTGGAGAGAGAGAGAGAGAGAGAGAGCCGGCAGCCCTATTGGTGGACGGCGTGGTGACTTTAAATAAAGCTGATTGAGTGATTGGGTCGCAGAGCCCGTCACCCGGCCGCCCTCCTAAATGATCGCGACAGTGAAATACTAAATCACGGTCACATACAGCCTGGGGTCCTCAATCCCAGTGCTGGTGGGCCGCAGTGGCTGCAGGTTTTTCTTCATTTTGCCGATAATTTCATTCCATGGCTTGTTGGTGGTTTAACTCTGCCATGTCAGGTCGTTCTCGTATCCTCGATTTTCCAAACGATTTGAATTCTAATTCTCAGTCCTTCACTTTTTTCCTTCCAAGTATTTCATTAAAAATACACAGTAAGTGTAAATGGTAACCCGCTCAATGGAGGAATGCTGTTCTCTTTTGTCATTTGCATCTTTTTGCTAATTAGGAGAATACGAATGCTTAAGACTAAAATAAGCAATCTGAACGAGCGAGACCACTACGGTGAAGCAGAAGTGTCACTTGAGCACTAAGGGCTTCTTATTAAGCAGTATGTTGGAACAAAAACCTGCAGCTACTGCGGCCCCCCCAGGACCATGACTGAGGACCCCCGGGGTACGGACTAAACTTTGATTTGCTCCGTGCACCACACCACAGGGTACTTGACTCCTGTTCAGCTTTCCTTGCTTGCGTTTCACGTTTCCGGTTAGTAACGTCACTTAAGTGACCCGTTAACGGCTAACAGCACCGGGAGGTGGGAGACGCGGGTGAACGCGACCCGAGGCGTATCAGTAAACCTCGGAGCTGACAGGAGTGTGTGAGCCACAAGCTCAGGGCCGACGACTTCAACCCGCAGGACACGCCATGGCAAAATGGTGGCACCCAAGAGAAAAGACAAAACGGTGTTGCGGTAAAATGTAAATCAATTGTAAACTTTGTTATTGGTGCAAAACAAACCCAAAGTCTTGCTGGGTCCGAAACTCTGCTAGAATGTACAGGACACGTGTGTGAGAATCGGAGAGCAGAAGGATGCGATTATCCCTGCTAGGCGTGCAGGGTGACGTTTTATGAACGCCCTTCCTCTTACATTCGTTTCTAGATGCGTCACTTTTTTTATTTGTTATTTTTACAGCTAGTTCACCTCGTGGACTGGCAGACACGAGTGGCAGTGCCAATGCCTCGTACACGCTCTTGGCGTGACTCCCATCTTGGATGTGCTTTGCCATCGGGGCGACTATCAGACAAGTAAAAGCTGAGGTGACCTTTATCAAGCTAAACTTGTTTCTCTGTTTTAGTGTAGACGGGTTTCCACGTTCGTGATGCTTTGCAATGGGAGTTTTTTAAACTTACAAAATGTCCACCGCACGCTCTATTCTAGAATGTGAAAAAATAAACCGACACATTTCTCTTGAAGAGCGAGGGTGGCAAATTTCAAGCAAATCAGCCCACTGGGATGCCACCGAGTTGTCTCGTATAGACGCACATGGCAACTGCAGTAGGTGCCCTTCACATCACCTGCAAGTGCAATTGAAAAGGGGGCACAAAAAACTGACAAAAAACCCCCAGGTCAGACCTCCGCCACCCACCCTCAGTCTGCCCTGAAGAAGCTTCAAGATGGCCTGCCGCGTGGCTCATTTCAGTGACAGCAGAAGGATACGATGGCAGACAGAAAGGCAGGCACACAACGGGCATCTGAAGACCTTAAAAGAAGGGGCGCTTGAGCCAAATCAAGTCAGCCAGGCGGCTTAAAACATCGTTTTATTACAACACACACACACACGCACGCACATGCGAGGAGTTGCTTAAAAATGATAAAGCCGTCGGTCACAGACCAGGTGACACAATGCTGCCCAGGAACGTCACACACATCACGTGGAGCATCTCCACTCCACAGCAGACCGTGTCCTTGTAAGCAAGAACAATCGGAGAGAGGAGCGTGCGGACCGACGAAACTCAAACTCCTTCACCTCGCGTTGCTGCCCTTTCTAGAACTCTCCACAAACCCCTGAGGTCCTGTCACTCCCGTGAGTTCTTGGAGGTGCTTGGAAATGCGAGTGAGCGCCGTCTAGTCCTTTAGATGATTTAAAAAAAATAAAAAATGTGCATGGAACAATCTGGATGAGACCCTCCTAACACCCCTACCTGAACAGCGAACCCCAAATCGTCAGAGAAACCACAAGGAAAGCAGGAAACGGCCAAGTTGGGCATTGAAGTACAACTTCGGCTTCAACTGAACAACTGGTGCTCCTCTAAAAATAACTTCCATTAATCATCTGACAAGACGCGTCCTCTTTTTTTTTTTTTTTTTTTCCCAGCTCATCTCCGGATTGTGGAATTAATTGAGCACGTTTGGTATGTTTTGAATTCTAAAAAAAGCAGGCATGGCGGTCTCTCCGGACAGTAGTTACCGGTCATTGTTGTTGGGATTTTGAACAAAATTAATAGAGTAGGAGCCACTCGAGGGGTCTTGGTTGACCTGAAAATTTTCCGTAGACAGACCAAAAGGACGAAGAAACATGTTCCCCAGGTCCTTGAGTTTACCTGAAAAGAAAAGAAAAGAAATGAACAGGAATACAATTAGCAGGTACCCCAACTTCGGAAAGACAAAGGAAGGAATGGGAATTGGAGAGAAACCTGAAAGGTGTGCCAATCTGAGTGGCAAAGAACAAACATATCTGGGCACCACCAGGATCCTCCACCCTTAATTCTTTTAATGGCAAATAAATGAAAGTTCTGAAGTGCAGCGCAAACTGATCCCATTAATAAAGAGTGCGTGTATATAAATGTAGATAAAAAGAGAGACGGGGACGTTGAGAGACTGGTCTGTCCCCTTACAGCTCACTGAAAAAGTAAGGCACATGTCCTGAAAAGTGATGGCATGAACAGCAATCACACACACGGTACTTGTATGTATCAAATATATCATATATATATAAATATAAAAACGTCTAAGTGTGGAAGTGTCTGGCTGTCCGGCGAGCACATTAGCAAAACGAAACCTCTGAGGAGAGAGAAACTCGCTTAGCCGCTGATACAGATGAAGTGAGACGAACACGTTGGCAAAACGAAACAGCCGAACTGCGGCATTTGTGACGTGAGCCTTAATTCAAGAAAATGAAGAACACGATTAGCTGAGCAACGGCCTCTGGGAGCCCAGGCTTACACAGCTAGTATACACCCATCTATTGGTGTCTTTACCCAGTTGGGACGCCTCCTTAAAGAAATGCCAGGGGGAGATGGCTTTTAAAGGGCACTCTCTGCCACACACGGCTACTTGGCTCTCCCCCTGGGTTGCCACGGCACCGCAGATTCCCACAGGGCTGTATGGGAATTACTGTTTGTTGGATTCAGTGGATGCCACCAGGGGGAGCTGTAGGAGCTGCACAGTCCTACCTTGGGCTTCCACCACCCTGGAGAGTTGATTCCTGACCTCCCTAATGCTCCCAGGGTGCCTTGCAGAGACGAGCCACAGGCGGGAGAAGTGGAGGCAGAACAGACGGACGGACGGACTGTGTGTTTATTCTGCTTACCGCTGTGGGGAGCGAGGGGAGAAGCGGTACCCCTCTGAATGAAACGTCTGCTCGGTGTCTGCTGTGTCAGGGGTTTGGGGAGCTGTACGCCGCCTGGTGTCCACAGTACAGGGCGAGTCAAAGTTATGTTAACACTAATGGTGCTATTTAAATACAATTTGTGTGGACGCCACATATAGTCCATGTGTTGACATGATGGTGAACAGGTTGACACATTCCTGTAAATCATCTTGCACATATGAAGTATGTTTTGTGAATAAATTGTTTCCGCCATTCAAATGTTGACATAACTTTGACTCACCCTGTATGTGTGTGTATGTATGTATATATATATATATATATATATCTACACTCACCTACATTATTAGTAGGAACACCATACTGATCCGGTGTTTGACCTTCAGAACTGCCTTAATTCTACGTGGCGTTGATTCAACAAGGTGCTGAAAGCATTCTTTACAAATGTTGGCCCATATTGATAGGATAGCATCTTGCAGTTGATGGAGATTTGTGGGATGCACATCCAGGGCATGAAGCTCCCGTTCCACCACATCCCAAAGATGCTCTATTGGGTTGAGATCTGGTGACTGTGGGGGCCATTTTAGTACAGTGAACTCATTGTCATGTTCAAGAAACCAATCTGAAATGAGTCGAGCTTTGTGACATGGTTCATTATCCTGCTGGAAGTAGCCATCAGAGGATGGGTACATGGTGGTCATGAAGGGATGGACATGGCCAGAAACAATGCTCAGGTAGCCCGTGGCATTTAAACGATGCCCAATTGGCACTAAGGGGCCTAAAGTGTGCCAAGAAAACATCTCCCACACCATTACACCACCACCACCAGCCTGCACAGTGGTAACAAGGCATGATGGATCCATGTTCTCATTCTGTTTACGCCAAATTCTGACTCTACCATTTGAATGTCTCAACAGAAATCGAGACTCATCAGACCAGGTGACATTTTTCTAGTCTTCAACTGTCCAATTTTGGTGAGCTCGTGCAAATCGTAGCCTCTTTTTCCTATTTGTAGTGGAGATGAGTGGTACCCGGTGGGGTCTTCTGCTGTTGTAGTCCATCCGCCTCAAGGTTGTGCGTGTTGTGGCTTCACAAATGCTTTGCTGCATACCTCGGTTGGTTATTTCAGTCAAAGTTGCTCTTCTATCAGCTTGAATCAGTCGGCCCATTCATTCTCCTCTGACCTCTAGCATCAACAAGGCATTTTCGCCCACAGGACTGCCGCATACTGGATGTTTTTCCCTTTTCACACCATTCTTTGTAAACCCTAGAAATGGTTGTGCGTGAAAATCCCAGTAACTGAGCAGATTGTGAAATACTCAGACCGGCCCGTCTGGCACCAACAACCATGCCACGCTCCAAATTGCTTAAATCGCCTTTCTTTGCCATTCTGACATTCAGTTTGGAGTTCAGGAGATTGTCTTGACCAGGACCACACCGCTAAATGAAGCAACTGCCATGTGATTGGTTGATTAGATAATTGCATTCATGAGAAATTGAGCAGGTGTTCCTAATAATCCTTTAGGTGAGTGTATATATATGTGTGTGTGTGTGTGTGTGTGTATCTTAATTATACTGGGGCAGCATCCCAGCACAGTGGTGAGCGTTCCTGCCTCATGGTGCCAGCATCTTGGGTTTCAAACTGTCGTGGATTCGCCACATTCTCCCTTTAGCCATATTTATGTTTGCCTTTCCATGTTTCCTCCCTTATCCCTTATAATGTGTGCTTTCCATTAACTAAGGCTTCTCAGTTTATGGGGTCCGCACTGCCCCATGTACAGAGCCCAGTGAAACTCCTTCTTGCATGTGCTAATCATCAGCTCTCTGGTGCCATCAGTAGAGAGTGTTAATAATCCTAACCCTCAAAAAACGTTTATTTTCCTTTACCTGAACAACCTCAGAACGCAGTTTACAAGCCGATCTACTAATAGGAGATGTACGTATTCATTTAGCAGATTAAAGAAAACAATTCTAGAAGAAGAGTAATAAAAGGAATTTGAAGTTAGCCCCACCTGAATGAATGTGGACTGGCACCCCATTCAGGGTTGGCTCTCGTCTTGTGCCCAGTGCTGCTGGGAAAGACTCGGTTACAAAGCGGCCCAGAAACATATTAAGCAGGTCTAAGAGCAAAAATGGAAAAACTGTGGCACGGCCGGGCACGCTTATCAGCGATTCTGCACCAACACGCAATGCAGAAGTGAGGCGTCTCAAAGGAGCAGAACTCTTCTCAGTCGTAACGAGTCTTCAACAGAAAGCTTCACCCCTGATGACGGCCTCGGGGGCTCCTTCACTGCAGACTCGCTTGCTAAATTTACAGTCCGATATTGTGTTACAGAGAGATCTGTGTGTAGGGGGCACACACTCATCGAGGTCTCCTCTGCCTGCCAAGGCTCTGGTTACATTTTAAAATAAATGAGTGGCAAGCAGGGCTCTTGTAATAATGAAGGTGTTTTTAGTTAAGAAAAAAAATGAAGACTGGCAGATATTCATGAAAACCCAGAGATCAAAAAGACAGCCTGCGATGTTTAAGAATATTGAATTCTTCAGAATAAAGAAAATGCAAGTAAATGTAGAGGCGATAATACAGTGGATTCAAGATGGTGGAGTCTCTTAAGTGATGTCACATGATTGGCAGAAGAAGTGGACAGGACTGGTGAGCTTTGTGTTCTCATTGTTGGATATGACAGACTTGCCCACTGCAGTTGCTGGTCTCACATCAATTTACACGACTGAAAACCTGTTTGACTTTGGTCAGAGCAAATCGTGGACATGTCAGACTGAGTTGTTGGGGATGTCAAGTTATGTGCCTGCCTTTCATGGGCGCTCACTGCCAGCTGCCTCCAATTTCCTAGGATTATATCAATGAAGGCTACGACTGAAAATCGCAGGAAACGTCATCAAATGTGACATGACCTTAGGCTGATGTGTGTTTGAGTGGCCAGCAGAGTGGAACAGCTGACCAGTGTGAAGGTTTGCGATGCATCACCTGTTGGAACACATTATGTAATAATATGAGTTACATTTTTCATTCCAACAGAAGGCACATCACAAACATTACCCCGCAGCAACTGCCACATAAATGAGGTAACAGACAAACTAATATTGTGACCTTCTTCTTCGTCCATTAGGGGTCGCAACAGCGGATCATCTTCTTCCATATCTTTTTATCCTCGTCATCTTGTTCTGTCACCCTCATCACCTGCATGTCCTCTCTTATCACATCTATAATCCTTCTCTTAGGCCTTCTTCTTCTCTTCTTCCCTGGCAGCTCTATCCTTAGCACCCTTCTCCCAATATACCCCTCATCTCTCCTCTGCACAGTCCAAACCAACGCCATCTTGCCTCTCTGACTTTGTCTATGAGCTGACCCTCTAATATCCTCATTTCTAATCCTGTCCATCCTCGTCACACCCAATGCAAATCTTGACATCTTTAACTCTGCCACCTCCAGCTCTGTCTCCTGTGCCACCGTCTCTGCCCATATAACATAGCTGGTCTCACTACTGCCCTGCAGACCTTCCCTTTCACTCTTGCTGGTACTCATCTGTCACAAACCACTCCTGACACTCTACTAAACTAACAATATGACCTAATAAAGAAAAAGTTTAATAAAAAAAAATGTCCATTAAGGTGGAGTGGTGGCTCAGAGGCTAAGGACCGACGCTGGTATCTGGAAGGTTGCCGTTTCAAATCCTGCTACTGCCAGAAGGATCCTACTCTGTTGGGCCCTTGAGCATGGGCTTAATAAATAAAAATGAAAAATTCCATTAATAGCAATACACCGAGGGCATGCTGGCTTCCCAGGACCCCCATCAGCTATGTCCTTCTGTGTCACAGTCAACAGGGTCCACCTGGGTTAGAACTTCCTCAGTCAGCCTCTTATTTGCTATTGTTTTTAATTTTTCAAATTTTCTTCATTAGCTTATAGTGTTGGCTGTATGCACCATTTGTTGGAATGGAATATACTGTACACTGTACTTTATTGGCACACACGCCCAATGCCTTGGAATGAGCGTGCTGAGAATGATGGCCTTGAGCGAGTGTGCAGCCAGAGACATCCTAAGGACGGCGGACTGCAGTCCCAAGCCGCTGAGCTCATTTCAACTAGCGGACGCTTCTGCCCCGAGACTTAAGTTCTTTACTTATCATAAATGATATACTAGCTGGAATACTAAAATACAAAGGGCACCTCAGGGCACAAACAAAGCAAACTGTTTTAAAGTACAAATCATTTTTAGACACTCGGCAGTTTGAATGCAAAATTCATATTTTACTGCAAAAAACCAAGAAGCTACACAACATGTTATATTTAGTGTTCAGATGTGATCCTACATCTTTAGCAGGGAATGTTTAACAGGTCTTGCCCTGTGGTCTGGCGTCATTAGATCACTCTAGACGACAACACGCCATTCAGCCCAACAAGCTCGCCATTCAGCCCAACAAGCTCGCCATTCAGCCCAACAAGCTCACCATTCAGCCCAACAAGCTCACCATTCCTATCCCTTAATAACATCAAGTCGAGTTTTGAAGGCCCCTAAAGCCCTTCTGTCCACCACGCTACTCGGTCACTTACGCCATGTCTGTGGTTCTCTGTGTGAAGAAAAACTTCTTAATGTTGGTGTGAAATTTCCCCTTCACAAGTTTCCAACTGTGTCCCCCGTGTTCTTGATGAACTCATTTTAAAGTCACCATCTCGATCCACTGGACTTATTACCCTTCATAATCTGAAACACCTTCATTACGTCGCCTCTTAATCTCCTTTTGCTTAACCTGTAAGGCTCGGCTCTTTTCATCTTTCCATAGAGTTTTTCTAGCTCTTCTTTGTTTTTCCGGAGACCCAAACTGCACTCAGGACTCCAGAGGCGGCTCACCGGTGTGTTATAAAGCTTGACTGAGCAGACCCTCCTGTGACTTGCACTGCACACATCAAGGTGCTATATATATATAACCTGACATTCTGTTAATCTTCTTAATGGCTTCTGAACGCTGTCTGGCATTTCGTAATGTCGTGGCCACTGCGACTCCTAAATCCTTCTCATAAGGTGGACTTTTGATTTTCAGACCTTCCATTAAGTATTCAGATCTCACACTTTGACTTTCTATGTCTAATTCTTTACATTTACGGACATTAAATTTAACCTGACACAAATCTTCCCAAGCCTGTCTGCTGTCCAATTCCCTCTATCATGATATAATGGATTCCAAGTTATCTGCCAGTCTACCTATCTTGGTATCATCTGCAGACTTCACCAGCTTGTTCCTTATATTCCTATCCAAATCATTTCCATCCATCCATTATCCAACCCATTATATCCTAACTACAGGGTCACGGGGGTCTGCTGGAGCCAATCCCAGCCAACACAGGGCACAAGGCAGGAAACTAAACCCCGGGCCGGGCGCCAGCCCACCGCAGTCAAATCATTTCTATATATTAAAAATATCAGCCTCAGCACTGACCCCTGCTGGCCACCACTCTTAACATCAGCCAATTCTGAGAAGTTTCCTCTCCCTGTCACCCTCTGCTTCCTGCGTCTGAGCCAATCCTGAACACATCGACACACCAGACCCTGAATCGCCACGTCTTTTAGTTTGATGCCCACCACCTTATCAAATACTTTCTGAAAGTCCAGATAAATAATATCATCTTCTCCACTCTGGTAGCATCCTTTTGCTTCTTCCTCACAGAATTCCAGCATGTTGGTAAAACACGGCCTCCTCCTCTGAACCCATGCTGAAAAACTCCTGTTCTTGCCATGTGTTGCTCCATCTTTCCCTTAATAATTCCTTATTCCCATTAACTTACTTGTGATGCACGTTAAGCTTACTGGCCGATTGCTGCTTGCACCTGCCCGATTATCTTTTTATAACTAGCCAACCCGCGGCGTACCATACGCCGCATAATCAGGCCGGTTTTTTAATAATTTTTGAGCACAGGGAGAAAATTAACATTTGAAAAATCGGTAATGTAATAAATCAGCAAGAAAAGCAACATTGTAACAATGCATGGAACGAACCAACACACGGGAGGAGAGGAGAAGGACGTCCACTCGCTCCCTCCGTCATGCTAGTCTGCTGATTTCTCGTCCCGTATGCACTGCCCGCTCATGTGCCCACCTCCAACTTGTCACTCGAGTCGTTGTCGTCTTTACACAGTCCAGATGCACCTGTGACTCACGTAGACTTTTCATTGCTCTGTGCGGTTTTGGCTGCCTTTCTTTATATAATCCACCAAGACACCCGACCACGATGGTAGCGAGGTGGTAGCGAGGTGTGTACAAAGTGCAGGAGCATCTAAGAAGACGATGCGAATTGCTGTATGTAGCACGTAAAACAGTTTGCTATGGTGCACGCGGTCGTGCGTCGTAACTGAAAAGTCGTTTTTTAAAGACTGCTTACTTCATTGTGTTTTAACCTCAGGTGTAAAGGAATGTTTTAAGGATCCCATGGGATACCCCTCGCAAACCATTTTACACGCTGCATATGGCGACTCACCTCCGTGAAAAACATGCCTCTATGAACAGTCAACGTGGGTCGGAGCTGCATGTGACCTCTACGACAGACGACTATAAATGACGCCATTTTTTCGGTGTCGTCGTGTCCGAGTTGGTGGGCGTGGCTCTGAGTTGTCGTCGTATCCAATGGTCTTGGAGTTGGTGGGTGTGGCTCCTTCCTGCGTGTGCCATAGGTATCTCACTTGTCGGCGGCTCAGTGAATCCACGCCCCTTCCGGCGTGTTTTCCACGGTCGTCTTGCCTTAGTGAATTATATATATAGATGGGGTCATTTTTGCCATTTTCCAGTCTTTTATGGGTGACTACAAGCAATGTATTTCATTGAAAATTGGTAGGATTTGAGTACAAATTTGGAGGTGATGGATTAGCCAGTAAGACCCGGAGATCTCCGCTCTCCATCCACAAAGAGGCTCCTCTGGGTAGAATATGGTGTGTGTGTGTGTGTGTGTCTATTCCTGACATATGCTAGTTGCTCTCCATCTCAAAGACTTGGTGCTGATGTGCAGGGTGACAATGACATTATAATAATAATACATTTTATTTATACAAGGTGCCTTTCTGAGAACTCAAGGACACTGAACAAACAAACAATAAATAAATAAATAAATAAAAAGACACATTATAAACAACTTAAAACATCAGGAAAAAAAACAGAAGATATAAAAATGAAAACCAAACAAAGCCACTGTAATCATAAAGAAAAAGCCATTTTAAACAGATGCGTTTTAAGCTTTCATTTGAAGGATGAATATGATTTGATATTTCTGAGCTCAGTAAGTAATGAATTCCAGAGCTTGGGAGCAGAACGGCTGGACACTCCGCTCCACATGGTGGTTAGACGGGTGAGAGGGACAGTCAGGTGGATGGAGGAAGAGGAGCTGAGGTTACAGGTGGGAATGGCAACATGAAGAAGGTCAGACAGACACGGAGGGGCGAGGTTATGAAAGGCCTTAAATGTTAATAGCAGAATTTTAAAATCAATCTGAAACTTAACTTAATCCCATGAGCACGTTCATGTCTCTACAAGGTACATGGGATATATTTTTTAAAATGAACCTCAATTACTGATAGGAAATGAGCCATGCACTTATAATAAAGAATGCTTACTCATCATCTCCTGCTTCAGTCGCTCGTTTCTTTCTTCAATCTGTCTGGGAAGTCGCTGGAAAGAGAAAAATTGCGCAATGAAGGAGAATGAAGAGACTGTGCATCTCCAGAAGAAACTGTGTGAATTCAGACATTTTCAGATTCTTTAAAGGAAGACATTAAGGGCACCCACTTTAGAGCAGGCTTTTAATTTGACAGGACGCTCTAGGAGTTGGCAGCGCTGTGCCAGTGCACTATTCTGCCCAGCTCCATTTATAGACTCTCTGAATAGACATGCAGCTTGTTAAACAGTGACACATCCTAAGAGATCGTCTCCAGTTAAATTACGCTGCTGTCATACAGGCCACCCTCCAGAAGCCATTATATTCCTTTACAAGCTCGTAAATGCAACGCATAAACAAAATGTAGAGAGTAAGGCTCGTGCTCGTGTCGGGCCGCACCTTAAGAGATTCAGTGGTCTTCAGCCCTCAATTCTTTAGTAAGACGCTCTTCATTTCTACAAGTGAAGGCGGTGTGGGAATCGGCTAAGGTGCTGAAGTCTAAAACCACAAGGGTGCAGATTTGATTCCTGTGTCTGCGTGACTTAATAATAATAACACATTTTATTTCTATAGCACCTTTCCCATGTTTAAGGCACTTCACAGAGTTTAAGAGACGCTAGTAGGGTATACAGTATTTAGCATTGTACAAACCAGATAAATAAATAAAGAAGAGTAAGATAGTAAATTCAGAGAAAGAAAAAGCCTAACAGACACCATCATTGATGATCTCACACACACACACACAGAGGTTACATCTTGACATGGAGGTAAACTGAGAGAAGGGTAATAAAGTCAGGTAGAGCTGAAAGCCTTCCTGAACAGATGAGTTTTGAGTTGTTTTTTAAAAGAGTTCATGGAGTCGGCTGACCTGATTAATTTCGGTAGTCTGGGCGCTATACGGCTGAAGGCCCTGCTGTCACCCATGGAGTGTAGGTTAGTGTGGGGCACAACAAGATTGCCAGAATTAGAGGACCTTAGTGGGTGGACAGGCACATAGTGATGGAGAAGGTCACTGATGTAGTTTGGCACAGGTTGTTTAACACTAGAATTACCAGAGCCCACGAAAAAACTTGCAATTCCGTCCCACCTTAAACTGCTTCTTAAATCCCTTCACACCTCTCCGCCAGCGTCCTTTGTCTTCTAAATGTGCTGATAAAGAGAAGCTAGGAGCAGCCGGCTATTCCATTCCCCCAGCAATTTAGAACGTGCACGAACTTCTCTCAGCTCAGGCCTTGATTGAGTATCTGGGAGTGAAGTGGAGTTTTAGAGTGGAAATAATAGATCGTTGTTTGGAACACACGCATTTCATGTCTGTTCCATTTCTACAGTAATCTGTGTCAACACATTGTTAAAACAGAAACGTTTTTTATATTCTACTAGTAGATGACAAAATGTAGGCATAAACTATATAATGTATGAAGCCTGAAGTCCAAATAGCAAAGAAACATTTTCACAAGAATAACACAATTGCGCTTTTATTCAAAAATATAACTGCAGAAACAAAAAGCCGCCTTAACATGCGACATTGACAGCAGTTTATTGTAACTGCCTCCGTGGTTCAATAGACTCAGCCCCCGCTTGGGAATCAAGAGGTCACGAGTTCGATCCTGCGCCCCTCCGTTTTGAGAAGTAAACTACTCTTAGTCTTACTATTTTAGAATAAAAGCATACATTTGATTTCAGTCTGTAACAGCCGGTGCAATTTATGATCCTTGTAAAGGTTAGCGCTTTTTTTTAATTCACTTTTCATTCTCTCAGTCGCTTCAGAATCAATCCATACAACCCCATCTGACACGGCTGTTTTCACTAAAGACGCGCTATAGCTCTGCAGTGTACCACGATGCATACTAACGCCCCCCCCACCGGTTCTGACACACAAACGCTGGCGAAGCTGCCTTCTTCGTATCTCACCGTCACTTGCTTTTCTTTTTTTCAGTTTTATTGAGTGTTCCTGCCAGTCCCGCATGTTGCTGTATGCTTTTCTTTTGTACTCCAGGACATGCAGAGGAAAGAATGGTAAAGACCAGTAACTTCGGCGCTATATGCAATCATCAGACACTCCCCATCTGCCCGTGTCGCTCAAACACAGGAACATATATTGGTGTAAAAGTATAACAAAAGTGCACTTTTATTCAAGTGCACTTTTTCCATCGCTTTTCCTGTAAGAAGCAATGTACACACTTCTCTCTATGCTGTGGTTTCTATTACACACCTGAAAGAAAGAGACAATATATGTGAAAATATAATCGCACTAATGCAATATTATTTGAAAACGAACAGCGTCAGATCAGGTGTGAATTTATGCAGGAACTGGAAATTCTCTGATGCGGACCTTCCCCAGGGAAGAAAGTACAGTGTCAGGTGCTCATTCAGTGTAATAGAAACCATAGCACAGAGAGGTGTGTACACGGCAACAAGTACACGTGTCGTAAATGTAGGAAGGACGGTCCTTGGGTGTGTGGGAACTGTTAATATTTGAATGTGATGATTTTATATAGCACGGAATGAAAATCTGCACTTCTTAGCATTGCACCATGCAAGCTGTCGTATCAATCGCCTACTGTAACTTGCTTTCTTTTTTCTGCGGTTATACAGGTAGTTTTGAATAAAAGTGCACTTGTTTTGTTTGCGAAATGAAGTGTCTGCGTGCACCTTTCGTGGCATTACACGTGTATTTTTGAGCATGCCCGTTTGAGCAGTATAAAAGTATTGAAAAGTATAACAAAACAACGGGCAGGTGGGGAGTGTCTGATGATTGCATATAGCGCCGAACTTACTGCTCTTTACTATTCTTTCCTCTGCATGTCCTGGAGTACAAAAGAAACAGCATACAGCAACATGCGGGGACTGGCAGGAACACTCAATAAAACTGAAAAAAAGAAAAGCAAGTGACAGTGAGATACGAAGAAGGCAGCTTCACCAGCGTTTGTGTGTCAGAACCCGGCTGCGTTAGTATGCATCGTGGTACACCGCAGAGCTATAGCGCGTCTTTAGTGAAAACAGCCGTGTCAGATGGGGTTGTATGGATTGATTCTGAACGCGACTGAGAGAATGAAAAGTGATTAAAAAAAAAAAGCTAACCTTTACAAGGATCATAAATTGCACCGGCTGTTACAGACTGAAATCAAATGTATGCTTTTATTCTCAAATAGTAAGACTTAGAGCAGTTTACTTCTCAAAACGGAGGGGCGCAGGATCGAACTCGTGACCTCTTGATTCCAAGCGGGCTGAGTCTACTGAACCACGGAGGCAGTTACAATAAACTGCTGTCAATGTCGCATGTTAAGGCGGCTTTTTGTTTCTGCAGTTATATTTTTGAATAAAAGCGCAATTGTGTTATTCTTGTGAAAATGTTTCTTTGCTATTTGGACTTCAGGCTTCATACACTATATAGTTTATGCCTACATTTTGTCATCTACTAGTAGAATATAAAAAACGTTTCTGTTTTAACAATGTGTTGACACAGATTACTGTAGAAACGGAACAGACATGAAATGCGTGTGTTCCAAACAACGATCTATTATTTCCACTCTAAAACTCCACTTCACTCCCAGATACTCAATCAAGGCCTGAGCTGAGAGAAGTTCGTGCACGTTTTAAATTGCTGGGGGGATGGAATAGCCGGCTGCTCCTAGCTTCTCTTTATCAGCACATTTAGAAGACAAAGGACGCTGGCGGAGAGGTGTGAAGGGATTTAGGAAGCAGTTTAAGGTGGGACGGAATTACGAGTTTTTTCGTAGGCTCTGGTAATTCTAGTGTTAAGGCTTTGTAGGTTATTAGTAGGATTTTATATTCGATTCCGTAAGACATGGGGAGCGAGTGAAGACGGAGCAGGATGGGTGTGATGTGCTCGCTGCTGCTGGTCCGGGTGACGACTCTTGCAGCTGAGTTTTGAATAAGCTGGAGCTGTGATATAAGATTAGAAGGGGCACCTGCCAGCAGCGAGTTACAATAATCGATGCATTATGTGATTAAAAACAGGGACAAGTGAAAAGGAGAAGAAGGAGCGAACACGGGATACGTGACGGAGGTTAAAGTAAGAAAGTTTCCTAATGTGATTTATGTGGGCGGAATAAGAAAGGGAGGAATCAAAAATGACACTGAGATTCTTTGCAGTAGAGGCAGGTCTGATGAGATCACTGCCAAGATGGACTGTGAAGGAGCTCATTTTATGAAGTTGCACTTTAGCCCCAATTTGCAGGAGTTCAGTTTTGTTGCAATTTAATTTTAAAGAGTTCTGCTCCATCCAGGTATTAATTTCACTGAGGCAGGTTGTGAGCTGTGACAGCTCTGATGAAGTTCCACTTTTAACACTGAGGTAGAGTTGAGTGTCATCTGCATAAAAATGATAACCCAGTCCATAGCTACGAATAATATGACCAAGGGGAAGCATATAAATACAGAAGAGGGCCGAAGACAGAGCCCTGAGGAGCTCCTTGTGTGACTGGTGCCAAGCTGGATCTGCTGTTGCCAAGACTAACAAACTCTTGCCTATCAGTCAGATAGGACTTGAACCACTGGAGGGCAGTGCCAGAGATACCCAGCATGTACTCCATTCTGGACAGTAGAATGTAATTGGTGAGTTGGGAGGCTACAACAAGCTCAAGAACTTTTGACAGAAAAGGTAATTGGGAAAACAGGCCGAAAATTGTTAAGATCGTCACCATCAAGACCAGACTTTTTTAACATTGGGGATTTTAAAAGTGAGCGGCACAGGGCCAGTGTCAAGGGATGAGTTTATTAGTGTTGTAACAGTCGGGATTATGGCATGAAGGCAGGATTGAAGTACTGTGCTGGGGATGGGGTCCAGTACACAAGTAGTCGGCCTCATCTTACAAAGCAGGTTATTAACAAACGCAGATGTGACTGGTGAGAACTTAGAGAAGGAGCTGGATTGAGTGGGAGAACAGGGAGAGATATAAACAGATGATGGATTTATGTTAGTTGAATTATTTAGATCTTTAATTTTGTTATGGAAAAGGTGGAGGAATGTCTCACAGACTTCAGTAGAAGAGGTAGTTGGGCCAGATGCGGGTTTGAGTAGTTTATTAACTACAGAGAACAGAACACTTGGGTTATGGTGGCCACTTTCTATTATTCTGCCAGAGTTGGTGTTCTTGGCAGCAGTTAGTGCTTCTCTGTAAGCCCGGAAGTGCCCGGTGAGGCCAGACTTACGTGACATTCTCTCAAGGCGTCGGCCAGCTGCTTTCATAGATCGCAATTCTGAGTTATACCAAGGAGCTGAACGCTTAAAGGAAACCTCCTTATGTTTTAAAGGAGCCATTTTATCTAATTCTGAATGAAGGCCTGAGTTATAGTGGTCAACAAGACTATCTAGTGTTGATGGAATAGGTGAAGACAGAAAAAGATCCGCAATGGATCCAGAAAGAACAGAGGGACAGATATTTTTAAGACTTCTGTAAGAAATTTGTCGTTTACAGGTAAGAGGAGGGAGAGATCGTGAGACGGTGAAAAGCACTGCTTTATGGTCACAGAGTCCCAAAACAGTGCTTGCTGCAAATGTTGGCAACAGACAGTCCAGATGTGCAGATCGGGTCCAGTATATGACCACCAGAGTGGACGGAGAAATCAACATGTTGTGTCAAGTCAAAACAGTCCAGTAAGGATAGGAATTCATTTCTCAGTTTAGATGTAGTAGTGTCAATAGGGAAGTTGAAATCACCAAGAAGACTGACTCTCTGGGAGTTGGAGCTTAAGTGGGTTAGAGGTTCAATCAGATCACATAAGAAGGATGCATTGTATTTTGGAGGACGATAAAGAACAATGAGTGAGACGGGACCCGATTCCATTATTAGTTTAAGAGCCAGGCACTCGAAAGACAATGGACAATCAATTGGGATTCTTTTGATGTGTAAATCCATTTTAACAATTACTGCAAATCTAAACCTTGTCTTGAGCTGTGAGGCTCTGTGTGGAAAGTGAATCCAGGAGGTGTCGCCTCCGTGACAGACGAAAATTCGTTCGGTTTTTGCCAAGACTTAGTGACACTGAGCTTGTCAATTAACCTACCAGTGTGCCAAATGTCAAAAATACAACCGGAAACAGTTGTAGCGCAAGTCATAAGTGACCTGAGATAAGAAGGTCACTCAAAAATGCCATAGTAACAAAAATGAAGAGAGGAGATTAGAGTTCAGCAACATCACTTTCAAAATCGGCCATAAATTCAACCACCACGCACAGCATTAATAAAAAGATCAGTAAATAGCCTCTGAGGTAGGGATCTGCACTGGAAATCGGAAGGTTGCCGGTTCGAATCCCGTAAAAGGGTCTATGCTCTGTTGGGCCCTTGAGAAAGGCCCTTAACCTGCAATTGCTCCGTCCTGGGTATGACGCTAATCTGCACCCATCCCTGCATGTGGGCCCTTGTGGTTGGTGGCAGAATTGGCACTCCAGCCACCATAAAAAAACCTCACACTGTTCTACTCCATCTGAACTAGTGTGCTGCTGAGGTATCACCCATTGCATGGCTGCACTCGGGTCCTAATCTGGATCCCGAGTTGGTTTGTTGTGTGGTGGGTGCGGCAATGCGCGGTATCAGTGCCCGCTCCTAACCTCTCTCTCTCTCTCTCTAAATATAAAAGAAATCAACCTGACCCGACCACCTCAACGTTCAGTCCAAAAGTGGTACAGTTTGGTTAAGGCCCTGTCACATTACGTGACTTTCAGTCACTGACTTCATGTACATAATCTTAGCGAGTTGAGGGGAGTCACGGCGCACTCCCATGACCACCCGTCGTGAGGTCTTACATACCCTGTGACTCAGTCCAGCCAGGCTGTGGTTTGTGCTGACAAAATCAAACGGGTTGAATTTTCCCTTCATTTGTAGGGACGGACTTGTGTACAAGTGAGAGTGGGCAGCCAATGAGCTCCCACCGGCATGTAGTACATCTATGGGGAATAGGGAACGTGGGTGTTGTGGACGTCGCAAACAGAACTGACATTTACCTGTCTGATGTCGCGTGTTTTACATTCCATGACGAATGGGAAAGAAAATAAAAAACAAAACAAACAGCAGCTCCCAAATGAACTGAAACTCCCATAGATGGAAGGTGCTGGCGTGGCATCCCGCGGGTACGGAGACGGGTGAGTGAGACGGATGTGTAAGAATGCGCTAAGTCCTGACGGGGTTGAGACGACTGGGCTTTTTTTTCTTCCCTTTCTTTTCACCCCCACAAGCTCTCTCCACCTCTCTCGCTTGATCCGGGGATCTTTCAGTGGTTGGCCAGCAGGGCGTCGTACCCAGGGATGGTCAGGGTGAAGAGCAGACCGACTTCCTTTCTCGGCATGAACTTTCCACACCACTTTGTACAGCACCAGTGTCCTCAATTAGCATGTGACTGACAGTCAGAAAATGGAATTAGAATAGTGAAACCGTGCCGAAAAAGTCCTCATGAAGTCACCTAGCTTGTCATCCCCTGCGATTTGTAGTCATGTAATCTGACATGCTTACCGACTACAATAATAAATATTCTTTAAGTTTATATGGCGCTTTTCTTACTAGCCAAAGTGCTTCAGTGTGTGGGGAGCCACTTCAAACACCACTAATGTGCAGCAGCCATCTGGATGATACGACGGCAGCCATATTCGCACCAGTGACGCTCACCAAACATGAGCTATTAGGTGGTGAAATGGTGAGAGAGAGTTAGCCAATTTGAGACAGCGAATGATTAGAGGACTAGAATGGCCAGGCCATGGTGGGCAATTTAGCCAGGACATCAGGATACACCCAACTCTTTATGAAGGAGGCCCAGGAATCCTTAAGGACCACAGAGTCAGGACCTTGATTTTACATCTCATCTGAAGGACGGCGCCATTTGTACACCATGGTGTCCCTGTCACTGCACTGGGGCATTGGGATCCACATTTAATCTACAAGGTAAGCGCCCCCTGCTGGCCTCACCAACAACTCTTTCAACAGCAATCCAAGTTTTTTCCTGGTTGGTCTCCCATCCAAGTACTGGCTGGGCCTGAACATGCTGAGCTTCAGGTGGACGACCTGATCTGAAGTGCAGGTGGTGTGGCTAGAAGTGTAATGTAAGATGGGCTTAAACCCTGTCTTTTAAACACGAAAAAAAAAATAGAATTCACTAACGCAAATTAGAATTGTCCTATGTATCGCTCTGCTAGAAGCCTCAAGTCACAATTTCTGCCCTAATTTTTCAAAATTCCTCTCACTTGGAAACAAAACATAATAAAAGGTTACATCTGAATGAAACAAATAGAAACATCACATCACATCAAGTACAGGAAGGCCTCGTGTTACAAATGAGTTCCATTCCTGCGGACGTTCAAAATCACAAAACACAAAGAATTTAAGCGACAGCATACCACCGTTATGTACAATAGGTCAAGCGTCTGCTTAAACATCTCACCGTACCCAGCTGTGGTCCACTTTAGTTTACA
Organism: Polypterus senegalus; assembly: GCF_016835505.1. Taxonomy (NCBI): domain Eukaryota; kingdom Metazoa; phylum Chordata; class Cladistia; order Polypteriformes; family Polypteridae; genus Polypterus; species Polypterus senegalus. Next base: position 5,908,211 of record NC_053166.1, on the reverse strand, counting down.
TTAATTGTGTTTTGTGATCTAAAAAGCAGTAATATTGCTTCACTTTGCTTTGAAATGATTTCAGCAAAATAAGTAAAAAAACGTATTATGCATTTTTGCTGATGTTCACCATTAAAGGTTATTTTCAGTGCAAAGTCCAAGTTAAATGCAAAATCGTGTCATGAATGCCCAGGAACTGAACTCGTTCATAACCCAAGGCCTGCCAATGTGTGTGTGTGTATACTGTAGATGACGTGAGAGGTTTGATCCACGTAAGGGGAAGGAAAGGTGTGTACACCTGACGAGCCCAATTAGGGAGAAACACGTGTCGTGTACCCTGTGTATTATTTGGCAGATACTGTATAACATACAAAACATAAACTGGACATATATACACATACGCACACACAGGGTGATTCAAAAAGATTCATCTAATTTCAAAGTGTCGTATTTTTACAACCGTGAGGCGCCTAGGAGCCAATCACAAGCCAATTGAGAGAGGGGGTCATAGAGTTTCTGACTGTCACCAGAAGATGGCTCCCTTCAGTCTGCGACGAGATGGTGACGCCTGAGCAGAAAGCGTTTTGCGTTCTCCCCTTCAATAAGAGTGAATCCATCATAACTGTGCAACGTGATTTTTGTCGGCAGTATAGCAATGAACCTCCAACAGCTCAGAGCATTAGATAATAAACTTTATACTCACCTAAACCATTTACACTTTACTGCATTGTTACATAATGATTTACAAGTGAAATAAATCATTTTGAAATTGGATGAATCTTTTTGAATCACCCTGTATATATTCTATCTATATCCACACACAGTATGTAGTATATATGAAGAATGAGATAAACTGCCCAAATTCAAAAATTCAGAAAACTCAAAGCTAGAACCGTTGCCAAAGGGGCTTCTACAAAGTACTGTATGAAGGGTCTGAATACTTCTAGTAATGAGATTTCTGTGTTTGATTCTAAATACATTTTTTACAAACCTCTCTGTAAACATACTGTATTTCTATATTGAGGGCAAAGTTGCAAACGTACCCCTTTAAAATGAAACATACAACACAACAAGGTGAGCAGAAAGAGAAGGGGTCTTACTGGTTTACGACTGAAAACACGTGTAGCTGGAGCAGCAGAACGCGCTACTTGTAATTCCCAGTGCCCGCTATGTCTGTATGCCAGCTGTGTCGTCTCAGGGAGTATGGACACACAGCGATTCCTCAGCAATGACAGCATGTGTCACTAAAGTGTAAGCCTTGTCACAGGTAGGCAGCTATGTGTTAAGCTGAGGAGAGTTTGAACCTCCTGTTTGTAATTCCCAGCATCCCAAGTATGCGTCATTACCTTCAGTTGGATGCTAAGAGTGTCTGCCCTTAAAAATTATTTTCTGCTTTTCTCTACCCTTGAGTGAAGGTTTAATATTAATTAATTTTGTATTTCACCTTATAGAATCTATTTATTAATTATATGAAGTTCTGTTTAGTACCATTATATTCTTTACCATCTCGCTGTGTCATCTTGTTTATTTTAGAGGTACCACCATTTCATGAGTTTTGTTGCTAGGACGATGTTCCTAGTTGGCAGAAAGGAGGCTTTATAGGAAGTGACTTTTTATACCACTGTGACACATAAAAGTCATGATCTGGTTTCAAAACTTAAAAAAAGAAAAACTGCTATTAATGTGCTTGTCCTTATTGGTGTTTCTGGTTCCAATTTCTCTTGACTACAGTTTTTGGTTTGCATTTTTGTCCTCTGGTGTCACAGTCTCTTTAGACTTTCAGTTTCGACCCCTTTTCTGAATTCTGATGACCCCTTTCTTCATTTCCCAGTCCGGGTCCCACTTCTTCTTCTCTCTGCTCTGTTCCCTCATGGTGGAGTACACGGAGGGAACACTCTGAGTGATCCCTTGGCACAGACAGTAGCCCGTCTCTGCAGCTGAGGGATCAGTTCCAGTTAGCGAGAGGCTTCCATAATCAGTGGAGTTCGCATACCACCAGTATCACTTTGTATAAAGCTACAGAATTACAGAGGTTGAGGACACTGAAAGTGGGACAGCTGGTGACTTGCTACATGAGATGGCCTTAAAGACAAGGGAGGGTGCAGCTTTGAAATTGTGAAGAGTTTTGGAATGGTGTTTGCACTAATAAGAAATACAAAACAAACAAGTGTTGTATCACGGCCCCCCGTACCCGCTGTACTCAGTGCTGGGTCTACTCCACTGCACACAAAGGTCACTTACCATGCAGGCTTCCCTTGCTTGTGGTATTGATGGATCTTTTTCTAGAATAACTTTATAATCTTCAAGCGCTTCATCCAGTTTTTCTGTCTGTTCATATAGCTCTGCCCTTCTGAGTATTGCACGGATATAATTTGGGTTCAATTCTATGGCTGAAAAACAAAAGATCAGACAGACTCATTAGTGCACACACACTGTTGTGACCAGCAAACTCAACATCATTAGTACCTGCTGCTGAGAAGGCTACTGGGACACACTGGTTTGAACCCTTTCTTCCTTTTGCCGGCAGTACAAAGATAACAGAGTCTAGTAGGCTGGCGCCTCAGGACCTGAAAACTGGCTTTGACTAACTTATTAAATAATCACATTTCTAAAACACACCAAGAACCTTTTGTGTAAGACCCCATTTCCAAAGGAGTTGGGACATCATGGAAAATTCTAATAAAAACAAAAAGGAGTGATTGTTAAATTCTCTTGTGCTATATTGAAAACACTACAATAGCACATATTTGGATGTTTTTACCTTGTGATTTTAATGTGTTTTTGAAAATACACATTCATGTCAAATCTAAGATCTCAAAGAAGGATTTTCTGTGGTGGGCTGGCGCCCTGCTTGGGGTTTGTTTCCTGCCTTGCGCCCTGTGTTGGCTGGGATTGGCTCCAGCAGACCCCCGTGACCCTGTAGTTAGAATATAGCGGGATGGATAATGGGTGGATGGAAGAAGGATTTTCTTGATTACCTTTTAGGACTTAAGTAATGCATCAGGCATGACGTATTAAGAATAAAATAACAAAGCCAAGAGGCACAGAGACGTGTGTACTAAGGAGTCATTGACATCACCAGTGATGATGTTAAGAAATACGCATATCTGTCTAAAAAGATAAAACATGAATAGAAATGCAGAATTCTATACAACAAAAACATTCTTAAAAAATTCTACACATACTACAGAACAGGCAGCCCCCTTTGAATCGTTGTTAATTACCTTTTGTACAATCAGAAATAGCGTCTTCTTTCTTATCCTGCAAAAGATAGCATTGCTTTAATAATAATTCAACATTTTTAGAAATACATACAGCTAAACAGGTCTTGTATTAAGATGTACGTTTCACATATTCTGAAAAATAGGCAAATAAAATCATCAATCTTAACAAAACAGGCAAACGTGCGAGGTGCAATACAGCATAGAATACCCAATTCCGCTAAATAAATAAAATAGCAATTATAAATAATTGCAAATAAAAGTAAAGCAGTGTAAATATAAATAAGTCATTAAATAATGGGGAAAAAGTACATATTTAAATAACAGTCATGTAATTAGCATGACATACAATTTAGTTTTTTTTTTTTTTTTTTGGTTAATGGCATAGTTACCTGAAACCGAACTACTGGGCCTTACTTTGAAAAAGCTGCTCTAATAGTAGGACTTTTCTGAAAGCCGATTGATTTCAGAAGGCCTCTTGTTATGTTGAACCTGTTCCTATTGGTAAATCATTGCCTATCAATTACTTTTGCCTGCGGTGGACGGTGGGCTACTAAAGATCTTCTTTCATACATCACAGCAGTAAGAGCTGCAGTAGTCAATTGTGCAGACAATCAATGGGCACACTGACTAAACAGTAATAAACTGTATTTAAAAAGCCTAACGACTGCACTACACTTTCCTGCTGGTACGATCTATGAGAAATGTGTTGTAAAACAACAAACACGCACTGAGGAAAAGACACTGCTAGTCTTGCACTGCTTCAGCACCTTAACGTAATGCCGCCCATGTCTCCTATCGCCCTCTCACTCTCCACGACTCATCAAGGACAACTACAACCCCTGCATGGAGCTGCCGCTTATCCTCTCCCTAAAAGTTTCCATCTGTCTCCTTAAATGTTCTCAAGGCTTGTGGCATGCGGAGATCCCTGTCCTTTCTAACAGTTGGTTGTCACTCAAACATTTAGCCCCACCCACCTATCTGACGAGCAGTCCGTCCCACACAATATGACGCTGTTTTTGTACTGGGAATGCGCCGATGGATAAGTGCTCTTTCAAATCTTCACATTGATAAAGAACTTTTCGTTCAGTAGTTTAAGATTGATTGAGCAATGCGTCTGCTGTGTCTAGGTGGTCATCTGGGGACAATCAACATTAATGTGTGCCTACGTGGTTTCTTCATGGCCACCCTCTGTGCAGACAGGTACTTTTTACAAGGTGTTCTTGGGTATAACTTACAACTGTTTTTGAGCAGGTTCCATTTTAGTTTCTGGAAATGGTACCAAGACAGGTAATACTATAAAGGTAAAAATATTTCCTATCTCTTGTCCTATGCGTATCCTCGGGTCCTTTCCTTTCTTGACTGGCTCTTGCATGGAGTGTGTTCCCTGCCTCTCGCGTTTTATCATTTCAATCAATCAATCAATCAATCAACATTTATTTATATAGCACATATTCATACAAAAAAATGTAGCGCCTAGCTCACGTCCTGTCTGCTTTTACACCTCCCGTCTTTGAGGGCGACTCACAGCATGCCTCCTTGTGTACCTCACAATTCCTCTTTTAACTGCGTTACAAAAGCCAAACTGACAAATCACAAAAAAAGACAAACTGACCAATCAGACATGCAGACTTTAGGGTTTTATTATATAGCAGATAGTTTAGTTAGAATGGCTGCGTTTGGCATGCGGTGAGCCTACGACTGGACGACTTGACATGTTTATGATGCAACATGAGTAACTGACATTTTTAATATTGTTTGGTGTTGTCCAGCATTGGTCTCCATAGACACCCACTCAATCAGAAACTTTATTATGTCTGCTGTGCATGAAAACATGAGATTAAAACTTTTCTGGGTCATTGCTACAAACAACAAGACAAAGAAGGTTAAGAGGAGACATGATTAAAGTGTGTAAAGCTATCAGGGGAATTAGTCCAGTGGACTGAGAAGGTGACTTTAAAATGAGTCCAGCAAGAACACGAGAGGACACACTTGGAAACTTGTTAAGGGTAAATTTCGCACAAACATTAGAAGTTTTTCTTCATACAGGGAAGCAAAGACACTTGGAATAAGTGAACAAGTAGTGTGGCAGACAGAAGGACTTCAACACTGGAATTGATGTCATTTTAGAAGAATTAAGTGGACAGGACTGGCAAGCTTTGTTGGGTGGCTGGCCTGTTCTCATCTAGATTGTTCTAAGGTTCTAACATGGGGAAACTAACATATAAAAAATATTTTTGCAGTGGTGCATTCCTTAAATTCCCTAAATTAGACACTGTAGGCGTCCTAACTTACTCTTGTGGGCGTTATGCCGTTTTCTTTTTTTTAACTCCAGCCCATCTTACTTTTGGCCAAATGCTACACAGACAGGCCTTGGGTTACGAACGAGTTCCATTACCTGTAATCTGATTTTGTATGTAAGTTAGAACTTGTACTGAACATGTCTGTTAATTGAAAACTTAGCAAAAAATGATAATGCTTTATTACTTATTTTACAGAAAAAGAATTCAATCATATTAATGAAGTGGCAGTAAAGCAATAGTTACTTGAAAAATGCAAAGCAACATACTAATCTAAACTGAATAACAGATCTGTCCACTATGTCACTGGTATTGTTATACATCCTATTGCCTCCTGGAGCTAGAAGAGGCATAATGATGGCAGAAAAACCCAACAGTAATGATGAGTGATCCCTCAGCAGAGATGTGATGTTGTACTAAATCATCTGGCAATGCATGACAAGAACACTTTTAATCTGACATTACCATTTTCATTCTGGCTGCAGCTCTGTTGGAGAACAGGATGGACTTCTCCTTTTCATAACAGAATGGACAAATAGCGAGCGCTCTTGTGTAGATGTCCTCTGCTTTGCAGTACTCTGAAGGGGGAAAACAACATAAAGAGGTTACGACTCTTGGTAAAAACAGTTCACGCTTTACACATCCTCTGCAAAATAGTAGCTGTTTCAGATGAGCGAGTATATAATAATAAAAAAAATGTTATTTATATAGAGCTTTTTTCGTGCTGAAGGCGCTTATACCTTATTATCGTCATTATGCCTATATTATTTATTGATTCATTCATCCTCTTTATCACGGTCTCTGTGTGTGAGTATGTGCATGCCAGGTCAAGGCTGGGTATGTTCCTGGGGTCATTGTAATAAAATAACTGTCTTCAGACAACATGAATCTCAGTGTCCTCATGACTGCTCCATGTATTTGTGATGTTTGAGAGTAATGTCAAATAAGAATAATGAACTTGTAGAACTCAAAGTATCATTTCAGCACACTGAACTATGGGTTGCATGGAAGGAACAACAGAACAACTAACACCCTTTGCTCCATAAAAGCCACCCAAAGCTAAAGTGTACATTTAAGTTTAAGTGATGGACCACAACTGTCACAGTTGCCCTCAAATTAAAAACAGCTTTCAGGTTATGTGCAATGAAAATTCACAAGGAACTTAACAATCATTTCAGTACTATATTAGATTAGCAGGAGCTTTCTAGCAAATTTACTAGAATGTGGGTGATGTGGCCTCCTGTGTGTGAAACTTGGAAAAGGACGTCAGTGTGGCCTCTCGCTGAAGCACAGGATCAAACGGAACAAGAGAGCATACCACTGTTTGACATTTAGACCTGCATGTTCTTAAGCACACTGTGGTGTTGGTGCCTTCAGATTTCTGCAGCTTCAATTAAAAATGGACTCACAGTCCACAGAAAATAAGGTACACAAGGCTTTGCCCCCTGCTCGCTTTGCTTGTCAACCCCCTGGCCTGCACTTGTGCCAGCCACTTCGTGTCTCTGTCTGTCGCGTTTGTGGATTTCACTTTCACCAAACAACAAATCTTTAAATTCTCGCGGATAAGCCTCTTCATTGGGAAGAAACACTACTTTTCCTTGATGGCAACACAAATTAGACGATCTACACTTAAAGTTTAAATCCAAACAATATATTTGATCTCTTTTCGCTGTTCCGTTATTTCACCGAGTAATAATTTCCATTTGTTAGCACTAATGTGATCTTCACGGTCATTTTTCTGAGACTTTCGAATTTTCATTATCTCTAACCTGCTCTCCATGTGTATCGCCCCAACATTTTTGAATTCTTTACAATGTTCTACTTTGTCATCTACTCTTTGTCTTTTATTTCCAGCCGCGGGCATAGTTAAATCTCTTGGCACAAAGTCTCATCTTGTTGGACGTGAAAGTGTCTCTTTGAAAAAGTCACATCTCGCCCCAGAATTATTTTAATATAATAATAGAGAGACTAATATACTGTATTTATATATAATGACTTTCCTCCCACATCCAAAAGATGTGACCTTTGGGTTAATTATGGATTCTAAATTTGAAGGGCAATGTGTACTCGTACTTACATGTGCTAATCAACATGCAACATGCCATAACTCTGAGGCTACGTCCGCAGTTCCGCATTTTCATTTAAAAAAGGAGTTTTAAAACAAAAACAATCTCCATTCACATTGGTGTTTTCGGATTGTTTATAGCCGTACCATCTGCACTTCAGAATTGGTCATCCACCTAAAGTTAAGCGTGTTCAGGTGCGTCTGGTACTTGGATGGGAGAACATCTAGGAAAAGCTCGGGTTTCTGCTGGAAGAGGTGTTGGTGAGGCCAGCGGGGACACTTACCCTGTGGTCAGAGCGTGGATCCCAATGTCCCAGTGCAGTGATGGGGGATACAGTGCTGTAAAAATGTCAATGTGCTTCAGATGAGACAAAAAACTCAGGTCCCGACTCTCTGTGGTCATAAAAGACCCCTGGGCATCTTCTGTAAAGTGTAGGGTGTTAGCCTGATGTCCAGGCTAAATTGCCCCCCATGGTCTAGTCATTCTCCTCCCTGCCTGGAGTCTGCATGTTCTCCCCGTGTCTGCGTGGGTTTCCTCCCACAGTCCAAAGACATGCAGGTTAGGTGCACTGGCGATTCGAAATTGTCCCTAGTGTGTGCGCCCTGCCCAGGGTTTGTTTCCTGCCTCATGCCCTGTGTTGGCTGGGATTGGCTCCAGCAGACCCCCCCGTGACCCTGTAGTTGGGATATAGTGGGTTGGATAATGGATGGTCTAGTCATTCAGGCCCCCTAATCATGCCCTGTCTCTAATTGGCTAACTACATCTCACACCTTCACTTCCTAACAACTAAATGGTGATGAGCATACTGGCACAAAATGGCTGCCAACACATCATGGATACTACCCATTATTGATGGTTGACGTGGCTCCCCACTCACTATGTAAAGCGCTTTGAGTAGTGAGAAAAGCGATATATAAATGTAAGGCTAAACAGTGCATGCCGAATCATCACTGGTACATTAATAATAATTCTTTGCATTTATATAGTGTTTTTCTCACTACTCAAAGCGCTCAGCAATTGCAGGTTAAGGGCTTTGCTCAAGGGCCCAACAGAGCAGAGTCCCTTTTGGCATTTACGGGATTCGAACTGGCAACCTTCCGATTGGAATTGAGGATCCCTAGCCTCAGAGCCGCCACTCAAACAACAGTTCTTCCTGCTTTATACAGGTTGGCTGGGTTTGCACCATCCCATACACGTCACATAAAAGTAGAAAGGTTCAAGCATCTGATGGACTCCAGACACCCACTTCACCATCACCAGGAGGTAAATCGCCGACTACCTTCTCGTCGGAGCTTCGCCTCAGTGGAACCCCTTAATCCAAAGCAGTCCATAAAAGATAGACTCGAGAGGTGGCAAGAGACAGACTGTAGCCCTCCCAATGAAGCTCGTTCTACACCTCAAGAGCATCTACCCAATGGAACATCCCTCTCTAGGAAAGACTGGGTCGCACTTAACTGAGCTGGGTGAAAGTTGGGCAAAACGAGGGACAACCTATTTAGTTAGGGCCTCACAAGAAGCGCTGAATGTCCCTGTGGTGAGCCCACCCAAATAATGGTCCACATTCTCCATGAATGTCCCTGAGGCCCTACATGTACTGATGAAGATCTTAAAGATACTAATGACGCTGCTCTTACCCGGATACGGCAATAGCGTGATAAGATATGATGATGATGACTGGTAACCTTCGCTTACACTGGGTATGCACTCAACTGTGGCAAACCTCGATGAGACTATGAAAAACTCAGAGCCGCGTGAAAATCTGATTCCTGTGTGCTTCGTACACTTTCAAAACGATCAGCGCTGACAGGACTCCGACAGCAGCACATTCACAGCATAGAAAAAGAAAGAAATTCTTTAAGGGGTTGCAGCAAATTACCCCCATGTCACATTAATATGCGGATTGCAGTTAAAACCAACAATCTTCGTAAGTGGCGACGGTCGTCTTGTCGACATTTGTCTTTTGGCTGCGACTACAATGCACTCATCTTTTCAGTGTCGTCACACAAGACTTTCAGTTCTTTCCTACCTCCTGCTGAAAAGTTTGCATTTCCTTCTTCTTTCAACTTTGTGCTTTCATCTCTTCTGCCCTGTGAAACAAATGAAGATTTTAAAAGGTAGCAGACAATACAATGGTTAAATCACACATCCTAAAATAATGATTAGAGAAATAATGTTCAATTTAACCAGAAAATAGGGATTTTTTTAGAAGGGCATTTAAGAAAAAAAAACATAAAATTCCATTCCTATTTGTCATCAGAAAAACCCCAAACTGAAGGGGAACGAGCTCAGTGGCTCATAGGCCCAAAATGCAGGAGAGGAATGTTGAATCCCTGAACTTTACTACTTCCTATAGTTTCTGGAGCTCATGGTGGATCTCGACTTTATCTTCGAATAGCTCATCATGTCTCAATCAAATGAATGATCCGATAGGCCGAGATCTGCTGACAGAGGCTCCATAGAATTAAAGTGAATGCAAGACCGGCACTTTCCTAGCCTTGCGAGGAACCTTCACAGGTATCAGAGAGTAGTCATCCATCATTTACCACGTCTAACGTCACACAATTCTCCTTTGTCACAGCTAATTTTCTAACCACCTACATAGTTTTCTATTTGAGGCCTAGCATTTGTGGCACAACGCCTACTCAAAACCAGGATAAATAATCCAATCTGCACTTCTGTGATCATCTGCTTTTGCATCGTCCTCATAGAATGCCAGGATATTGGTGAAATGTGACTTTGCAAGTCTAAACCCATGATGACTGCCTGTTCCAGACATGTGCTGTTGGACCTTTTCTTTAATAATTCCTTCCATTTATTTTCCTGTGAGGCCCAGTAAGCTGACTGGCCTATAGAATATTAGGACAATCGAGAGGAGAGCAGGCCATTGTGCCCAACAAAGCTCGCTCACCAGTCCTATCCACTTAATTCTTCTAATAAAAAAGTCAAGTCTAGATTTAAATAGTTATAGTTACGTGGATCAGCCTGATCACCCATTTTTATACAATCGAATAATATTTGCTAGCCTCAGTCTTTTCCACAGTGTACAGATATTTTTTGAACAATATATACCAAAGGTTTATACACTATATTGTCAAAAGTATTGGGCCTTCCCTCCAAATCACTGAATTCAGGTGTTCCAATCACTTCCATGGTCACAAGTGTGTAACATCGAGCCCCTCGAACATGCAGAAGGCTTCTACAAACATTTGTGAAAGAATAGGTCGCTCTCAGGAGCTCAGTGAATTCAAGCGTGGTACCGTGACAGGATGCCACCTGTGCCATTTGTGAAATTTCCTTGCTACTAAATATTCCACGGTCAGCTGTTAGTGGTGTTGCAACAAAGTGGAAGCAATTGGGAATGACAACAACTCAGCCACGAAGTGGTAGGCCACGTCAAATCACAGAGCGGGGACAGCGTGTGCTGAGTTGTGCAGAAGTCACCAACTTTCTGCAGAGTCAATAGCTACAGACCCCCAAAAGCTTAATAACAGTGCTGCATAGAGAGACAGCTTCATGGAATGGGTCTCCACGGCCAAGCCTGACATCACCAAGTGCAATGCAAAGCGTCTGATGCAGTGGTGTAAAGACCACCGCCTGCCACTGGACTCTAGAGCATTGCAGACGTGTCCTCTGGAGTGACAGATGAGTCTGGGTTTGGCAGTTGCCAGGAGAACGAGACTCGCCTGACTGCATTGTGCCAAGTGTAAAATTTGATGGAAGGGGGGATTATGGTGTGGGGTTAGGCTTGACCCCTTAGTTCCAGTGAAAAGAACTCTTAATGCTTCAGCATACAGTGCCATTTTGAACAATTTTATGCTCCCAACTTTGTGGTAACAGTTTGTGGTTGACAACATGACTGCGCACGCACCAGCGCACAAAGCAAGGTCTATAAAGAAATGTATGAGCAAGTTTGGTGTGGAGGAACTTGACTGGCCAGCACAGAACCAACCTGATAGTACACCTTTGGGATGAATTAGAGCAGAGGCTGCGAGCGAGCCGGGCCTTCTGTCCAACATCACAAATGCTCTCCTGGTCACAAATTCCCATCAACACACTCCTACACCTCATGGCAAGCCTTCCCAGAAGAGTTGAAGCTGTTAGAGCTGCAAACAGTGGGCCTTAACTCCATATTAAAGCCTGTGTATTAAGAATGGGATGTCATTAAAGTTCATGTGTGTGCAAAGGCGGGCGTCCCAATAATTTTGGCAATTTAGTGTATCTGTACTCACTAGCCTCTTTAGGGAATTGGTTTGGTATTGTTTCAAATCTAAGTTATTTCTTCGCAAATGTAGTATGTATGCATTTACCACGCAAAATTCTGTTCTAAAGTCAAATGTTTTCTAAAAATTTTAAAAACAATACAGCCAAAATGAAACCCTATGGGACACGGGGTAAAAAGCATAAAAACTCATTGAATATGTCCGTTTTCCAAGCCAAGATGGTTGTTGAGAATTGATCTGTGTCTTGTGATTACACACAAATTGTAAAATAGCTTATATATGCCATTTTTGAAGAAAACAATGCCAATAAAAGGAGATTCAGCCATTTTAAAAGAAGACCAGCTGTGCGTGCAACATCAAGGCTTACCCTCTTCCGCACTAACCTATCGTTGTAATGCAACCCCCTAAACCATGGTTTGCACTCGAAAGACCAAATCACAGTAAAGTGCTTGTGCCACATGTTTGGTTTTGTTTTGATTGACTCCGGTATTTATAGGAGAACTCACACAAGTGAATAGAAAACATATTCTTAAACGTGTGAAAAATAGCACCAGAAATCAACTCTATATACATGTGGTTGAATAGTTTACTGTCAAATAATGCAAAGAGTACGCAACACGTGTTTCGCCCTAATTCTGGGCTCATCAGGCGTACCCACTCACTGCACCCCCTCTCGAGAATAGAACCTCAGATGGCAAAGCCTCTTCACATTGTGCCACGGCGTGTGGTTCATTTATTTGACGGCATGTAGATCGGGGTAATTACATGATTGTGATTCAGACTACAAATGACATGAAAATGTATATATTTTTATATATATATATATATATATATATATATATATATATATAAAATTCTAAGCCTAATAGTGCAACAATTTTGTGTGACTTTTTTGTCATGCTTTAAATCAGCTTATTTTTAACACCTACATATATATGTTTGGTATCATTCTTTTCAGAATTTATCAAAGTTTAATGTGATGTTGTTAGATTTTCTAATTCTTTTTCCATTTTTAAATTATAAACTAAAATATCAAGAAAGCTGTGTTTTTTTAATATCAAGAAAGTCGTGTTTTTTATTTTTGCTCGAGTAAACTTTCTTTGACAGGAACAAACTATTAAAAAACAAAAAAGATCTATTTGTCGAGTTACGATGACCCATTGCATACCACTTTAGTCTTCATGTGATTTTTCCTGTTATTTAAAAAAAAAAAAAAATGTTATCTATAAGAATGTCAGTAAAAACGAATGGATCGTTTATTTCGTCTCTTATAAATACTCATCAAGCATAGTGGACCTCAGTTGAATGGGAATACTCCAATCGGTAAGAGAGTAAATATTTTATTCTCATTTCATGATTTTGCTCCGTTAAATAATCATTAAGTTATCTTTTACATATTTATAGAATGTCGTGATTTTGACTCCAATAAATAATATTTTTTCTTTTGTACATTTAGAGATTTTACTAATATTCTGGCTACAACTGGGGGTTGGGCGCCTTGGCCCCCCGAGTATACAATAAAAGATGATTTCCAGAACCCTCTTGTTGTCAAAAACATCAGAAACATGGAAGGCATATTTCTTTTTATCAAAACTCAAACGTGATGTATTTGGTAAGTTTTTATTTTCCGTTGAATCCTGTGCCTCATAGGGTTCACTGTAAATCTCTAGGACTGACGATATGTTTTTTAAAGTTTATAGAATACGCTTAATTTTAGAACACAATTTTGCATGGCAAATGCATTTATACCACGTTCATCAAGAAATAATTTCAACCTGAAAAATGCCAAATTTATTCTTTAAGCGCTATTTAATAAATGTTCTCTGGTCCTGGTGATGTGCTCAATTTCAGCCTATTTAATCTGAGCAGCTCTTCTCTCTTTAAAATTTCCATATCGCTTTTTAGTGGTTTCAGTTCAAGGGTCACTCTGTTGAGTTTTTCATTTTTTAGTGCCTCATACAATACATTTAATAAAACGCACACCTCACACCACCAGGAGCAACTCATTCATGAATCCACAGGATTTGTGCCGTATTCTGGCCAACCCTTTCCCACTTCGAGTGAATCCCATTCAGAACAGCAGTCAATGCTTTTCAAAGCCTCCGGTGTTCAGCTTTTGTGTTGTTCTGCACATTTGTTTTTTGTTTTTCTGGCACAAATTGAACTCCGTTGGTTTGTTTTCTGCTCTAATCCTTCCTTGACAAGATGTGCACTTGAATACGATAATAACGCTTTGTACTTATATAGCACCTCTGCTATGCTCCAAGGCTTAGACAGGCCCCTTTGGACACCAATCTATTACTTCGTTGTTAGTCAGCCGGCCTATTCCTCTGCACAAGTCGTGTCAGACCCATCGGCCATTTCATTAACGGTCCACCTCACTCTGGAGCAGAGTTTTTACTCCTGACACATTCATGGTGGCGTGTTTGACAGCCTTTATGGATGTCTGCTCTAAAATCGACTTGTCTTATTTCCAATTGTTGATTTGTTACAGCACTAACGTCAGAGTTAGCACAGCTTCAGGCTCAGAACACAAAAAGAATAAAAGACGGGTATAACTTTTACATGGAATGCAAACTGCTATGGAGCGACTGCTACAATGACATAGCTGCTATCGTTTCATTGTGAACCGGGCAAACTACAGTAATTCATGCTGCCACAGAAAAAAACACGTTGGTACTGTTTGGAATAAAGCGACACTTTTACTTTTCTATTACATAACTAGGCAGATGTGTGGCACCGCGGAGTAGTGGAGAGCGCTGCCACCTCACACATCAAGTGTCCTGAACTCAAATCTTGGGCCCAGCTTGTTGTCCGTGTGCAGTGCACCTTGTCCCTGTGTATCTATGCAGCCTTCCTCCCTCATCCCCAAAGATGCTCATTTGATGATCCCAGAGTGTGTGTCAGGATGTGCGTCACTGGGACTGCCATTTTGTCCAGTGCTGGGCTCCTTAGTTTGAGTTAAGTGAGTTTGATTGGCCAGGAGGGGCTGGGTAGCCAGTTGGCCGAGGCCTGCAGGACTGTGACTGTGTCCGACTTTCAAGTTTATTTTTCCCAGGGCTGCTTCTTACTGGAGTTTTTGGTTTTCCTTTCCTACAAAGTTCAATGGTAAAGGCAATGGGCAGATATCGTTAGGCTCCATCTGCAATACCAGTTAGGACACATCCAGACATGTTCATGTTTTTGGTAAAAATTTGATTCCTTGTTTAGTAAGCTACCATTACAATGATTTTCAAATATAGCCAAGACATTACTAGTGTTGCTAATGGCTATTCCTGCCCAAAATGACAGATTTTAGATTTATTATTCAAATAGGAGTGCAAACACCATTTTTAGCAGACATTCCTTAAGTGTCATAAAAGAGAGCTCCCTTAGCTTATCCTGTACAAGTCTTGTATAAATGCTCATTGGTTATGAGAGGGGCGGCACGGTGGCACAGTGGATAGCACTGCTGCCTTGCAGTAAGGAGACCTGTCTGGGTTCGCTTCCCAGGTCCTCCCTGCGTGGAGTTTGCATGTTCTCCCCGTGTCTGCGTGGGTCCAAAGACATGCCAGTTGGGTGCATTGGCGATCCTAAATTGTCCCTAGTGTGTGCTGTGGTGGGCTGGCACCCTGCCTTGCGCCCTGTGTTGGCTCCGGAAGACCCCCGTGACCCTGTAGTTAGGATATAGCGGGTTGGATAATGGATGGATGGACGGTTATGAGAGAATATAAATCAACTTAACATTTTCTAGAGCGCTAATCTATTATCAGTAAGGACAGAATAATATAATTAAACTACAGTAGTTAAGACTGGGCCAGAGTGCAGGGCTAAACAGGATATTTCTGTGTTAAAAGTTTTATTTCAAATAAACTTTAAGACACAGTGGATATTGCAAAACCACTCACGCTGGCCAGTAAACTGAAGAGATGAGCTGACCCTTCACAGTCAACCGGGTAAAATCACACCGAGCACCAACCAACGAAGCGATGCAACGGTCACAAATATTACTCTGCCCGACTCCGCTTTAATGAAAGCGTGACATGCAGTCTGGCGGTCGCTCTGATGTCTCCCGGTAGCAGGCAGTCAAGCTGCAATTGGCTTTCGGGAGCGACAAACACGTCTGACTCTGCTTCACACTGTGAAATCCAAGGCTGCTGGAGGCCTGAACTCTCACATCGAACAACTGCATAAAATCATCCAGCCACGATACACACAAGGTCAAGAGACAAGATACACCGCCGTGATTGTGAAGGTTTAAATTAAATACATACACTTAATCTCTTATTTATTTATTAAATCTGTAATTAAATAATTTGGCTTTAAAAACAGACTTACTTTGTCACGGTCTTGTTATGTTGTCCTCTGCCCAACACATTTGTTTCATTATGCAAGCCCAAAACTACGTCTTCCTCAAGTAGCTTAGAGATGCAATCGGTACGACACCACAGAAACCAAGGCCTTAAAATTAGCGTTGGGCAGAGTGTGACATTCTAAGGTTAATCAATCGCCTCCCTAAAGGAGAACTCCACCCAGAAATGACAGACGCTAATTACTCCTAATGGCCGAGAAAAAAAACAAAAAAACATTTCATCTCACATTTTGCTTCTGACAGAACAGGAAGTCTATGGTGACCAACGGTGGACAACAGAAAAGCATCAAAAACATCCAGGAAAAAAAAATTCACACCACTCGTGTCGCATAATCCATATGTCAAGTCTTAAGTCACCTAACTACCGAATACTCGCGGATAAGTCGGGACTTTATTTTACCGTATAATTTCTGGTATTTTATAATGTTGGTCGTACAAGTCTGTAGCGCTGCCACATAAATAGATGTTTTCTGCTGTCGATCGGGTGTTGTGGGGATGATTCTTACATCCAGAGATTGACAGCAGTACCTCAGAGGTGACACTTCCGGTTTTACTGTTTTCTTTCAGGGAGTGATTTGCATAAAGCGCGCCGTTTTAAAGAAAGAAAGATGAAGAGAAGGGGAAAGAATAAAAAGAGAACCGGGGAATAAAAAAACAGATCAGCTACTGACGGGCCATGTAAGAAGTCCAGGAGCTCCTACAGTCCTGTCAGAAGGTGGAAGTGATTCTTTTGATTGGGGAATTGAACGTTCCGTTAATTCCTATGGACTCAGGTGAGCTACAGTGCATCCAGAAAGTATTCCCAGCGCTTCATCACTTTTTCCACATTTTGTTATGTTACACCCTTATTCCAAAATGGATCAAATTCATTTTTTCCCTCTGAATTCTACACACAACACCCCATAATGACAACGTGAAGAAGGTTTACTTGAGGTTTTGCAAATTTATTAAAAATAAAAAATCTGAGAAAGCACATGTCCATAAGTATTCACAGCCTTTGCCATGAAGCTCCAAATTGAGCTCAGGTGCCTCCTGTGTCTCCTGATCATCCTTGAGATGTTTAATTGGAGTCCACCTGTGGTCAATTCAGTTGACTGGACATGATTTGGAAAGGCACACACCTGTCTATAGAAGGTCCCACAGTTGACAGTTCATGTCAGAGCACAAACCAAGCATGAAGTCAAAGGAATTGTCTGTAGACCTCCAAGACAGGATTGTCTCAAGGCACAAATCTGGGGAAGGTTACAGAAACATTTCTGCTGCTTTGAAGGTCCCAATGAGCACAGTGGCCTCCATCATCCATAAGTGGAAGAAGTTTGAAACCACCAGGACTCTTCCTAGAGCTGGCTGGCCATCTAAACTGAGCGATCGGGAGAGAAGGGCCTTAGTCAGGGAGGTGACCAAGAACCCGATGGTCACTCTGTCAGAGCTCCAGAGGTCCTCTGTGGAGAGAGGAGAACCTTCCAGAAAGACAACCCATCTCTGCAGCAATCCACCAATCAGGCCTGTATGGTAGAGTGGCCAGACGGAAGCCACTCCTTAGTAAAAGGCACATGGCAGCCCGCCTGGAGTTTGTCAAAGGCACCTGAAGGACTCTCAGACCATGAGAAACAAAATTCTCTGGTCTGATGAGACAAAGATTGAACTCTTTGGTGTGAATGCCAGGCGTCACGTTTGGAGGAAACCAGGCACCGCTCATCACCAGGCCAATACCATCCCTACAGTGAAGCATGGTGGTGGCAGCATCAGGAACTGGGAGACTAGTCAGGATAAAGGGAAAGATGACTGCAGCAATGTACAGAGACATCCTGGATGAAAAGCTGCTCCAGAGCACTCTTGACCTCAGACTGGGGCGACGGTTCATCTTTCAGCAGGACAACGACCCTAAGGACACAGCCAAGATATCAAAGGAGTGGCATCAGGACAACTCTGTGAATGTCCTTGAGTGGCCCAGACTTGAATCTGATTGAACATCTCTGGAGAGATCTTAAAAAGGCTGTGCACCAACACTTCCCATCCAACCTGATGGAGCTTGAGAGGTGCTGCAAAGAGGAATGGGCGAAACTGGCCAAGGATAGGTGTGCCAAGCTTGTGGCATCATATTCAAAAAGACCTGAGGCTGGAATTGCTGCCAAAGGTGCATCGACAAAGTATTGAGCAAAGGCTGTGAATACTTATGGACATGGGATTGCTCAGTTTTTTTATTTTTAATAAATTTGCAAAAACCTCAAGTAAACTTTTTTCACGTTGTCATTATGGGGTGTTGTGTGTAGAATTCTGAGGAAAAAAATGAATTTAATCCATTTTGGAATAAGGCTGTAACGTAACAAAATGTGGAAAAAGTGAGGCGCTGTGAATACTTTCCGGATGCGCTGCACACCAAAGGACTTACTGTATTGTTATCATGGCTCAAGACTGTGCGTATGTCTTTTATGATGAAGACGTGATTACAGTGAGGAGTCCACAATTGTCAGAACTCCTCATTTTGCCTGCCGGCATCAGCGGGGCAGAATTGTAGACAACTGTGGATTTATTTACCATCTCTGGAAGGGGAATTGGGGAAGGAATATTGTTATTGTGAATATATATGTATATAATTGTGGCGCTACAATATAAGGGTTATTTAGGGTGAAAGGGGGCGCATTTGTAACAGATTGTATTCTTTTTTTTATTGTATGTAATATTTCGTTATGTGATGATTGATATTGACTATTAGTTTTTGTGGGCATTAAGGAACTGAACCGTGTACAATAAAGGGTACACGGGAAATTTATTGGGGTGTGATACTGGCCTATCCTTTTATCATCTGCCGTCACCTAGGACAGATTAGCGGCAGCAATCGTCTTGTGTCAGCGTGC
This sequence comes from Polypterus senegalus, assembly GCF_016835505.1. Classification (NCBI taxonomy): domain Eukaryota; kingdom Metazoa; phylum Chordata; class Cladistia; order Polypteriformes; family Polypteridae; genus Polypterus; species Polypterus senegalus. The sequence continues at coordinate 5,889,216 of NC_053166.1, read as the reverse complement.
GGGACGAATTCTTACAAGTCAAATGCGGAAAACTCACGCTATTGGTCGAGAGATTACGATATGCTAACATCCATCTGAGAGAGTAACCACAGAGCACACGGCCTTTTTTTTTTCCCTATGTATTGTGCCCACGTGACCACACGGTAATACCTAAACTATTCCGAAGTGACGTTTGCGCCGTTTTGTGTTTTTTGTATAGCATCTCACACCCTCATACACCTTTATCGTAAGAGCATCCCTCATCTACGATGGAGTGTTCAATCGGTTTTAAATGAAACGTTACTGAAGTAGTGAAAGAAGTTGCCAACTGTGCTGGCGACAAAATTCGATGCGTCTGAGAAACTGATGAGAGATTGGAGGAGGGAAGAAGATGGAAAAAAAAAAATGAAGTGTCACAATTTTTGAACAGGCGTATAAGTTGGGGTCTGATTTTAGGATCGATTTTTTGGGTTTCAAGACCCGACTTATAAGTGAGTATATACGGTTTTTGCCTGCGCACAGCATCCTAAACATATTGTTACATAAACCAGTGTTACTCAACTAACAGGTCCACTATGTTGGAATATTTCAGACATACATACATACGTCCGTATGTATGCACTGTGAGAGACGGCCGGCAGTTCGGGATGCCCCTAAAGTGGAAGGATGGGGGAAGGCAGCTACTTGTCAACACTGTCTCCCCAAAACACTAGGTGGCAACTAAGAGTGTAGCGGTGCCCTGGATTCCCACAGGGCATATGAATGGTTAGCTAACATGTGGATTACAGAACACGAGTAACCTGATTTTTTTTTCCCCAGTAACATTTTAATATCATTTAAATTTTTTTCACTCTTCAAATCAATTGCATCAGAAAGCTGGTTATCTCCATTCTCCATGCAAATAGAAGATTAAAAATGTTACTCGGCTATTGGGGAGCCTGCACTGGCACAGAGCGTTGCCACACCCACTACACAGCGAAATAACTCGGGATCCTGGTTGGCAAACCCCTAGACAGACACGCGGTCCAGTCCTACCCTCTGGAAATGACCCTCTGTTTGCTGCAGCCAGGTGTTACGTGGGTGATCCCTTGGCCTGGTCCAGCCACTTGGGTCCCCAAAAATGAGGATCTTATGAGCCGGATCACCCTCGGGGAAACGCGCCACATGGCCGTAGTGCCGTAACTGACACTCCCTCACAATGCAGGTCATGTGCCTCATTCGGGACTCCATGAGCACCCGCTCATTCAACATTAAGTCAAACCAACGGCACCCAAGGATTTTCTGGAGAGACACAGTGCCAAAGGAGTCCAGTCTTCGTCTCAGGTCACTGGATAGCGTCCATGTCTCACAACCATATAGCACGACAGGAAGCACCAGAACTCTAAAGACTTGGACCTGAGATAAAGGGAGCGTCACACACCCCTTTCCAGCGACCTCATGACCCCCCATGCTCTCCCAATCCGTCTACTGAATTCACAGGAAGAGTCACGTGAATGTCACTGCCAAGGTAAGTAAACCTCTCGACAAGGTCAACACTCTCTCTGCAGACAGACACAGTGGTGATGGCCGTGCCCAAGAGGTCATTAAAGCCTGGATCTTGGTGGTATGTAACAGATTAAAGTAAAGGTGCTGTACTAAACATGGTGTATGATGTACCTGCTTCTCCTCATCTGAAAGGTTTTTTTCCAGTTCTTTAAAATATTCGTCATTCATCTCAGGCTCCTGTTCATCTTTCAGCTCCAATTCCTGCTCCGTGTCCGGCTGCGCTGTGTTATCAAAGGACTCCTGACAATCAAAGAAGCTTTCCTCGGACATCTCGGTCTCGGGGTCTTGCTTGGAACAGCTAGACGGTGGGGGGTTGTTATTCTTCAGACAGTCCGTGTGCTGCTCATCCCCACCAAGTCTCAGGACGTTGTCCAGCTGGTCAGGGAGCTGCTCGCTGATCCTGGCACAGTCGCCTAACCCCGACTCCATTGGCTCACACTGAAATAGACAAACAAAAAAATAAAATGAGTAACGCCCCTCGGATTTACGTGTGTTCATTCATTGGGCCTAATCTAACCGTACGAGTATTTGAACGAAGGAATGCTGAGCACGTCCTTAAGAGGATCATGGAAACTGGTAATAAGAAATGGAAAGACACACAACGTAATCGTACTGATCAGGTGCGTCACACGCAGATCCTGGAGGGCACTTTTTATTTTTTTAAATTAGTTTCCAATCACTGCTTCTGTCAATTTCACTTTAACTGACTTGCGTTTTTAAGATTTACAACCATTCACAGTTTCCCTGAACCTGCTGCCAAACAAACAACAGTGAGGTGCAACTCAATTACGGCCAAAGATGATTCAGGGCTCAGCATTAACGGTTGCCAAGTTGCCACTGGCCACCATTTTGAAGCCATTAACAACCACTTTTTGTCCCCTGGTTTGTGATGGTCCAGGATTAGCTCTGCGCTTCTTGTTTGGCTTTGGAGACTCGTAAACCTGAACTGTTGACAGTCATGAAAAGAGATGAACTGGCCAAATGAGGACACACACATCCAGCCAAGGCGTAGGCACAAAAAGTGCTCAGTGCTTTCATTAAGAAGTGTTCAATAGTGCAGTGAATTCCAAATAAATGAATAACATTAAGTGACTGTGGAGGTTAAAGCCAATTCCATAAATACTCATTAAATCGAGGTTAAAAAGTCATAATCTGGGGACAGTTCTTTACAATATCACTAGCCTCAATGCTTCCATTTAAAAAACGACGTCTCCTCAGCTTACCCCGCACGAGAGGGCATCCAGTCATCCATCAATACCTGGCTCAAGTCCCCACTGCCAGTCTGTCAGCATCCCTGGAGTGCCACAAACTCGTCTCCCGCCACCAGACCCTCAGCATCTTTGGGAGACTCTGTACATCGGGACTCTTCTGCTCCCTTGCATTGTTCAGTAGTGAGCAGCCATCTTCAGCCCCAGGCTCCTCACCCCGAGGCTCACACCTGACCACCTGCCTCCGTTCCTCCAGCACAGGCTCTCTCTCGATTCTGACGCTCGTTCCTTCTTTCTCCCATTTTGACCTCCATCTTTCCTTCCATTGTCAGTTCTCTTTTTTCCTCTGGTCTCTGCTGTCCCTCTGAGCTGTCCGGCCTCCTCTTACAGTGGGTATAGAAAAGAATCCCCCCTTGAAGTATTCCAATTTTTTTTTGCTTTACAGCCTTAATTGTAAACACAAACTTATTTCTTCCCAGCTTTACTTACTCAATGCCACCTCGAACATCAAGTGAAAGACATCACAGCTACAGTTCAGAAAAATGATAAGAAAATCAAAAACAAGACCTCCTGAGATTAATAAAGGATCACCCCCATGTCATTTTGTTGACCCCCCTAAGTCTGTTGATTCTTCTCTCTCAGCTTTGCACATCTAGACTGAGCCCACTCAATATTTGCCCCCCACTCTTCTTTATATTTTAACTGTTCAAGTTCAGTCACATTGGATGGTGAGCGCTGGTGGTCTGCTATCTTCAGATCTCTCCACAGATTTTCAGTGTGATTTAGCTCTGGGCTCTGACTGGCCACACCAGGACATTCACTTTTGTTTCCTTCAGCCACCGGGTGGTCAGTTTTGCTGTGTGCTTCGGGTCGTCGTTGTGTTGAAAGGTAAACATTCTGCACATCTTTAACTTTCTGCCAGAGGGTAGCAGGTTTTCCTCAATAATTTGATGGTATTTTGCCCCCATCCATTTTTCTGTCTACCCTAACAAGAGCCCCAGACCCCCCAACAACAGGATGCTGCCCCCTTCATGCTTTACTGTACGTATGATGTGTTTTGGATGGTGAGCTGCACTGGTGTACTGTTTGGTATTGAGGTCAAATAGTTTGATTTTGGTCTCCTCTGACCACAAGACCTTTTTCCACTTGGCGTCAGAATCTTCAAGGTGCATTCTGGCAAAGCCCAAAACGAGCCTTCATGTGGCCTTTTCCTTGAGACCCTCCTGAACAAACCACAATTGTGAAGCGCTTGTGAAATTGTTCTCATGTTCACACAATGACCACTCTTTGCCATCAAATCCTGTAACTCCTTCAAAGTGGCCATTGGCCTCTCGGTAGCCTCTCTTACCAGTTTCCTCCTTGCTCTTCCATCCAGTTTGGAGGGTCCAGGGAGGGTCCTAGTAATACCAAACACTTCTTTATGATGGACGTTACTGAGCTCCTTGGGATTGATGAAGTCTTTGAGATGTTTTTGTCTCCGTCTCCTGCCTTATGTCCGTCCACAATTCTATCCCTGAGATCTTCTGAAAGTGTCCTGCCACCCACAGCCAGCTGTACTACCAAGCAAGGGAATGAATGGACCAGGAACAGCTCCACTAATCACACTCATTACAATTGATCAGAGGTGGAAGGAACCAGTAACCAGGGTCTGCAATGGAAATGGTGGGACACTGACACCTGACTGAGTTTTTTGGGGGAAGGAGGTCCTTTACTTTATTAATCTTAGTATGTCTTGTTTTTGATTTTTTTTAATTCTTCTGAAAATGTAGCTGTGATATCTTTCACTTGGATGTTAGAGGTGGCACAGAGTAAGTAAAGCTGGAAAAAATATTAGTTTGTGTGTTTTCATGTGAGGCTGTAAATTTCAAAGGGGGGGATTCTTTTCTATACCCTCAGATGAGACCTTCGCCCACTCCGAAGTGAGAATGTGGCGCCTGACTGATCCACCCGCATTTGCATGTGAGCGTCATCAGCCACACACTGCAAAGCTGGCACGCTAAGGGGATGCTGATTATTTATCTACAACCTGCCCCACGCCATGGGCCACTTTCACGTGTCTGCCAGGAAAGTCAACTGCTTTAAAGATGCACCTCAGTGGGACTGCAAAACAGGTAGTTTTTGCTCTTTACGTGTAATCAGTGGATCAGATGTAAAAGTTGCCAATCGCTAGTTGCTTATACAATTACAGTAAAATGTAAGCTGCACTCATGTGCACCGCACCACATCTTCTGGGTTTCCTTTAGGCGTGTAAATGGCCAGCCTGAGCCGCGTCTGCACATAACAGGAATGTTAAAAGTCTCCTTGGGCTCAGACAGACCAATGCAAAGGGATGGAAAATCCCACAGAACCCGAGGCCACTTAAACGTCCGCTGTGCGGAAGTCCGTTACGGCGGCTGAAGATGAACGACACACTGACGGCAACAACAAACTGGAAAAAGTCAGCCATCATGGAACTGAAGCGGAGACAAATCTGATAAGACATTTCAGATTACGTCACACAGCACAACACGTGGACTTCCATTACCAATGTATTCAGCAGTGGGCTTCTGTTTCTTCACTCTTGGGCTCTCTTTTCAAATTACTGCAATGTAAATAAAATTCACTAAACACTGATATATTTTACTAATAAAAGATATTCCTTTTTATATTAATACTAGCCATCCCGCGAAGTAGTGAAACAGGACAGTGAGAAGGGTCCTGCCCGGCTCCCCACTCCTGCTGTCACGCTTCCCCCTCCGCTCAGGCCTCGGATTAACGGGAATACATCACTTATGCAAGTGAACTGTGATACTTAGCGCCTGATGACAGAAGTCGCAAAATCGACCGGAATGTTCAAGTAAATTCTAGAACAAAAAACAATCTAAATCTGTGAAGAAGTTCTCTCGTGAAAAGCGGACAGATAGATGATGGATTTTATATGTATGTGTGTATATATGTAGAGAGAGATAACATATAAGGGTCAATATCTTAGAAACCCAATAAAAGAGCAAGTAAGGGACATGCTGAGGAAAATTAAAATTAAAAAAGGATGTAAAACAGCAAGCAGGGATAAGGCCAGCTTTATAGTTCACGCGACACAACACCTGCTCCAGTGGATGCTCCTGCTACACATGCGTTTTACTCTTTATTCGGTGAACCCTCGTTTATCGCGGTCAATCCGTTCCAGACTCTACCGTGATAAATACATTTTCACGAAGTAGGATTCGTTATTTATAAATCAAATATTTTCGCAGTTAGAGTATAGAAAACCTTTTTACGACCTTCTAAATACGTTTTTTAACATTATTAGAGCCCTCTAGACATGAAATAACACCCTTTAGTCACCATTACACTCGTATTACCCAATATATTAGACAAAATAAGAGAAAATGAGACATATTAGACGTCACAAATATCATATTACTAGGCGCACTTGCCTTTTAAGGCGACCGACTTTTATCCTCAATTTTTGTGCGCTCCATGTGTACATCAGGCATGTAAAGGCGCTTTTTCCACTGCATAGTACGGCACAGCACGGTTCAGTACAGCTCACCTTGGCTCGGCTCAGTTCGGCTCGGTTTGCGTTTCGACTGCAGTGTAGTACCGCTTTAGAGTGGGTGGGATTATTCACGTGTCGTTAGAGTTGCGCCGCCTCTACTGCCGTGACACCGTGGAACTTTTACAACACCACGCAGACAACGACAACACTTTAGCTCGACGACGCACAAGGGTAAGCATCTAAAAAAAGCACATCACTAGCTAACTTTTATCACTGTGGCAAAGCATAAAATGAACTTAACTGCCAGTGTAACATTAAAATGCGGATTCTGTATATTACAGACCTTCCACATTTTGCAAAAAAGTCGCCGCAACAGACCATCTGTTTGGACATTTAACCGTGCTTCAGAGTGGTGGGATGTGATTGTTCCCGGTTTTACAAACACTCAGTGGCTGGAGAACTTTCGAATGTGTGAAGAAACATTCATCCACTTATGCAACAAACTGCGTCCAGCGATGGAGAGACGGGACACAAACTTCCGCGTGTGTGTACCTTTAAAGAAAAGAATAGCCAGTGACGCAGTAATGACGATTTTCTCCAGTCAATCAGTGACCAGCAGTTTACACGTCACGTTTTGGTAACGGTTCGGCGTGCTTGGAACCTCGGCTGAGGTGGTACTAAAAAAAGGACCAGGTACCAGGTACTGTTCCCAGTGGAAAACCCCCCAAAAGTGAGCTGAACTGAACCGTGTCGTGCCGTACTATGCAGTGGAAAAGCGCCAAAAGTGTAGGGAATGAGAACATCAAAGTGCGCATTCATAACATCTCCTGAAAAACCTACTTTTTTTTTTTATCCCCTCAAGTGCCTGTCCAAAGTCGTACAACGTCAGCCCAAATCTGTACCGCTAAAGACGGAGTTTCATGCACTAAATATGCTATAGATGAGACTAAGCAAGCACCATCTCCCCTGATATTTACTACGCGGTGAGGCGTTTGTACTCCATCAACATTAATTATTTCCAGAGACATCATTTTGTCTATTTTTCCAGCGCATCGCGCACCAAAGCAAGGGAACGATGGGAGCACCAGAACTCACATCATGTCGCTTCGTACCTCAAGCTGCAAGTAGTAAGTCTGTGACAAGCGGAATACCGCTACGCTTTGCACTCACGGGACAGAAGGACAATCCTGACTGCTTTTATCTAGTAGATTATTGTACTGTACATTTAATTGCACACAACCACTAACCTATGAAGGCACGACCTCAGTAGGAGAGTCTTCAGGTGGTGCGCCGTTGTCTTCTTCCGCTGAAGGAGTACTAGGAGTAGGCAGTGCGTGTCTGGGTGCGCGACTGATGAACATCTTGATAGGCAGTTGCTGGCGCTGTCTTTTCATATGCGTGAGGAGTCTTTTGTAGGGTATGGCCATCTTTGATCATATCCACGAGTTTCACCTTCTCCTGGATAGTAAGCATCTTCCTCTGGCGCTTAGTTTTATTGTCAGAAGGCTTAGAAAAAGCAGCACGTTTAGGAGCCATCGTAGGACTTAGATAGAAGTTCTCAGAAAGCGCACGCGTAGCGACGTAAGGGTGTATGAGAAAGAAATCGCGATAGAGTGAAGCGCGATATAGCGAGGGATCACTGTACTTGCGTGCGTACTTTACGAAAATCTGGAAGATTCCAGCAGGTGGCAGTGTGAGATATTATCACAGTGAGGACAGGTTCGGCTTCACTGTGTTGTGAATTGCCTGAAATATCCACTAAATTCGCAGGACACCTTAGCACAATATCTCTGAAAAGGATGTTAAAAGATGAAATCCGTCAATCCAGGGATGTGTCCATTCCAGCTAGCACTGGGCACGAGGCGGAAACAATCCCTAGACGGGGCATCAGCTCATCGCAAGGTGAATACGAGCACACACTCACATACACCGGCGTCATTTAGTGTCACCAAATCTGCATGTCTTTGGAAGGAAACTACAGCTCACTGTGGAAACCCAGCAGGAAAACATGAAAACTCCAGCGACGTGACTCCCGCAGTGCCACCGTGTCACCCCCATGTGTGTAATTATTAAGAGTATTCAATATTTAAACCAAATTAACAATTCATCTGTAAAATGTAACACACATACTTTAATGCATTTCATCATGAGAGTGATATCAGATATAAATCTAAGGATTTTAAAAGTGCAAAGAGTTGAAATATCAGACATTTAATGTGTTCTGTGTGGTGATCACCGCCTGCTGCAGCTGTCAGTTCAGCAGAAGACCCAGAAGCCCCTAAAGCCCCTAGTGATTAACAACTGGGATGACGTTTACGGCGGTCTGCTTATGATAAGCTACAAGGTTAAGGTGGACATTTCAAGATTTAAGCACTTCCACGCCTTTTCACCGTGCCCTCAATTTTTTTCTCTGTGGCACAAATACACCGCCGTACCTTCTGTGGCTATTGTGAAGGTGCAAATAAAAAGACGGCACAGAAGATGGCGTGTGAGACTCTTAAAATGTGCCGTGTCACTACGATGGGGAATATGTGACGCTTGAATATAAAACACCACGAATGCATCTGCATGTCGGCATTTTGATTCACCAAACATCGAAGCGCGCACATCGATCCTGTAGGGACCGCACAGAGGCTTTCTGTCACACGTAGAGAGTAAACAGAGACTGTGACGTCACGTTCCGATTTTTATCACACCGCGCCCCCCCTGACTTTTGATTTCTGAGGACCTGCACGCGTCAAATGAATGCTGGGAACGCGTGGCAGCCATGATGCGTGCGCATACGTGTTCTGAGTGTGAAGTATAAAGAAGCCCTAAGACACACAAGCAAGCGTCAGTTGGTCGATTTATTTGAATAGTGCCCTCCATAAAGCCGGGGACACAGGCACATTAGTCCTTGATCTGCCCCTCTGCTCCACAGCTTAACAATTCAGACTTTGTGGTTAAAGTGCAGACTTTCATTTGAGGGGCCATTTCAGTCACACTGCACTCTCTCTACACGGTCCCCTCCATTTATTTGATTTTGAAACGCTTCACGTTATGCTATGAATGAGATTCCCCGATCACCGACGGCGGACGCTCAGTGTGACGACCGCAGCACAAAACTGTCACACATAATGCGCACAATTCAGGACGTTTCAGGTGACACGCAGGCCACTCCCGGCTTCACCTGCTGACGCACCGACACCAGTGCGGTTGTTTTGGCCTGGCTCTGTAAAGTTTTAATGGTTGGTCAGAAAGCTGCCTTTGCTTTTAACCTCATTTTTATACATTTATTGATTGATATTTATTTGGACTTTTAATCTCTGCACATCACCTGCTTTTAGTGAGATTATTTATTAAAAAGCAGCGTAGTTTTTTTTTTTTTTGGATGGACACTTTTGATTATTTGAAAATAAAACCACTTTGACCTTGATTGCCGGTGTCATCCTCGGTCTGGGACTACAGACGGCTCCGGGGTCAAGCTGTCCAAAGACGTGGAGCCAACCCGGACCACCACACAACACACAGGTGTGCCCACTTGTACAAACGGCACTGCAGTGGGCAGCATGTCACCCTCGAGATGGGAGGGGCTAGAGGGGTGATTGACAGCACAAAGTCATGTCAAAGGTGCACTGAGCCCTATGAACCCCTGTGACATTCGCGTTACACTTGTCAAGCCTGGGAAGGTTCAAGGAGTCAGACAGAGCCTGCTGGGAGGTCGGATAAATAGAGGAGGGATCACCGAGAGGGACATGGCACGTGACAGGACACTGGAAGACAACTGGGAAAACCGAAAGGGTGAGGGCCACTTCAGAAATAGCGCTGGAACGCCGTGTCCAGTTTCAGTAACCGCTATTTTATGAGGCGTTTCCTGAGGCCTAAACAGTGGGAAGGCGATTCTTATGGGAGCACAGCTGTGGATGACTTACTGCTAAATAAATGTGCCTGTTAATAATCGAGCTTTACTCTCATTCTGCGTGCGCGTGCACCTCCGTCTTTCCATTACGATTCTCGGCACAGTAGTTATTTTGATGTTGTAGCAAAGTGGCCCAGTTCAATGTATGGCTCTAGAGAACTGCACGAGAGTGGCATAAAACAAAATCACGATTAGTATACTTGTGGTAAAGCCATAGTGTTAGTACCAGACCAATACAAAACGCCATCATGAGTGCCAAGCAAATTACAAAAGGCCATCCATCATGAGTGCCAAGCAAACTACAAAACGCCATCATGAGTGCCAAGCAAATTACAAAAGGCCATCCATCATGAGTGCCAAGCAAACTACAAGACGTCATCATGAGTGCCATCATGAGTACCAAGCAAACTACAAAACGCCATCATGAGTACCAAGCAAATTACAAAAGGCCATCCATCATGAGTGCCAAGCAAACTACAAAACGCCATCATAAATGCCAAGCAAATTACAAAAGGCCATCCATCATGAGTGCCAAGCAAACTACAAGACGTCATCATGAGTGCCATCATGAGTGCCAAGCAAATTACAAAAGGCCATCCATCATGAGTGCCAAGCAAACTACAAGACGTCATCATGAGTGCCATCATGAGTACCAAGCAAACTACAAAACGCCATCATGAGTGCCAAGCAAATTACAAAACGCCATCATGAGTGCCAAGCAAACTACAAAACGCCATCATGAGTACCAAGCAAACTACAAAACGCCATCATGAGTGCCAAGCAAATTACAAAAGGCCATCCATCATGAGTGCCAAGCAAACTACAAGACGTCATCATGAGTGCCAAGCAAACTACAAAACGCCATCATGAGTGCCAAGCAAACTACAAGACATCATCATGAGTGCCAAGCAAACTACAAGACGTCATCATGAGTGCCATCATGAGTACCAAGCAAACTACAAAACGCCATCATGAGTGCCAAGCAAATTACAAAACGCCATCATGAGTGCCAAGCAAACTACAAAACGCCATCATGAGTACCAAGCAAACTACAAAACGCCATCATGAGTGCCAAGCAAACTACAAAAGGCCATCATGAGTGCCAAGCAAACTACAAAGCGCCATCATGAGTGCCAAGCAAATTACAAAAGATCATCATGAGTGCCAAGCAAACTACAAAACGCCATCATGAGTGCCAAGCAAACTACAAAACGCCATCATGAGTGCCAAGCAAAACGCCATCATGAGTGCCAAGCAAACTACAAAACGCCATCATGCCAGAGTGCCAAGCAAACTACAAAACGCCATCATGAGTGCCAAGCAAACTACAAAACGCCATCATGAGTGCCAAGCAAACTACAAAACGCCATCATGAGTGCAAGCAAACTACAAAACGCCATCATGAGTGCCAAGCAAATTACAAAAGCCATCATGAGTGCCAAGCAAACTACAAGGCGTCATGAGTGCCAAGCAAACAAGACATCATCATGAGTGCCAAGCAAACTACAAAGCGTCATCATCATGAGTGCCAAGCAAACTACAAAACGCCATCATGAGTGCCAAGCAAACTACAAGACGTCATCATGAGTGCCAAGCAAACTACAAAACGCCATCATGAGTACCAAGCAAACTACAAAACGCCATCATGAGTGCCAAGCAAATTACAAAACGCCATCATGAGTGCCAAGCAAACTACAAAACGCCATCATGAGTGCCAAGCAAACTACAAGACGTCATCATGAGTGCCAAGCAAACTACAAGACATCATCATGAGTGCCAAGCAAACTACAAGACGTCATCATGAGTGCCATCATGAGTGCCAAGCAAACTACAAAACGCCATCATGAGTACCAAGCAAACTACAAAACGCCATCATGAGTGCCAAGCAAATTACAAAACGCCATCATGAGTGCCAAGCAAACTACAAAACGCCATCATGAGTACCAAGCAAACTACAAAACGCCATCATGAGTGCCAAGCAAATTACAAAAGGCCATCCATCATGAGTGCCAAGCAAACTACAAAACGCCATCATGAGTGCCAAGCAAACTACAAAACGCCATCATGAGTGCCAAGCAAACTACAAGACGTCATCAAGAGTGCCAAGCAAATTACAAAACGCCATCATGAGTGCCAAGCAAACTACAAAACGCCATCATGAGTGCCAAGCAAACTACAAGATGTCATCATGAGTGCCAAGCAAACTACAAAACGCCATCATGAGTACCAAGCAAACTACAAAACGCCATCATGAGTGCCAAGCAAATTACAAAAGGCCATCCATCATGAGTGCCAAGCAAACTACAAAACGCCATCATGAGTGCCAAGCAAACTACAAAACGTCATCATGAGTGCCAAGCAAACTACAAAACGCCATCATGAGTACCAAGCAAACTACAAAACGCCATCATGAGTGCCAAGCAAATTACAAAAGGCCATCCATCATGAGTGCCAAGCAAACTACAAGACGTCATCATGAGTGCCATCATGAGTACCAAGCAAACTACAAAACGCCATCATGAGTGCCAAGCAAATTACAAAAGGCCATCCATCATGAGTGCCAAGCAAACTACAAAACGCCATCATGAGTGCCAAGCAAACTACAAAACGTCATCATGAGTGCCAAGCAAACTACAAAACGCCATCATGAGTGCCAAGCAAATTACAAAACGCCATCATGAGTGCCAAGCAAACTACAAGACATCATCATGAGTGCCAAGCAAACTACAAGACGTCATCATGAGTGCCATCATGAGTGCCAAGCAAACTACAAAACGCCATCATGAGTGCCAAGCAAACTACAAAAGGCCATCGTGAGTGTTATTTTGTGGTTCGGGGTGTCACAAATTCGTGACATCATTCATTCTTAAACATGAACTTGTACTCTTCGCTGGTGCGGGACGCTTCACGACTATTTCTCATGCCCTACTATGAGGTGGGCCAAATTCTTATCCCAGTCAGACGTTTAGCACAAGTAATTCTGAGATGCCAGACAAGCAGGAGCACCGATCATCATAGTTTCTTTTTTTACTAAAATATCTGAAAAGAAATTGGGAAGCCTGAGAAATGTCGACCTGCTCTGGTCCACAAAAACCAAGTTGATGGTGAATTTCCCCTTGGGATTAATAAAGTATCTATTTATTTATTTATCTATCTAAAATCAGCAGATCTGGAGTTGAAGAATGAGATCACCAACAAACTATAGAATTAAATGACGGGTTTCATTAACAACTGGGATTGACTTCTGATTAGGGCACAGTTGGAGTTTCAGGCTCCCCGAGACTCACCTGTTGATTCCTTTGTATCTCAATTTTCTGTCTGCTAGTTAAGTAAAAAAAAAAAACCAACAACAACAAAGACATCCAGGTGTTAAGAAGGTCAATTAAAATGACACCACAAGATGTCCGTGGTGCGTCATTAGCAGCAGTAATTGGTCACTAACTGGCACCTGCTGCCACCTCGGCCCTCCAGGATACAGAAGACATGTGAGAAACGAGGGGAGGACATTCAGTCCATCAAGCCTGTTTGTTTAGCTAATGCTAAGAGGTCTCAAAAGATTGCTAGAATTTATAATATGTAATAATTTTTATATTTTATACCAACAGCAATATGTCTGCATAATGCCTCACTGGGACTTTTCTTTCTTTTGAATGTTCTTACTTTACAGTTAGTCTGATGTGTGTTCAGATTAAAGCGTGTTATTAATTTACTTTTCTATTTGTGTATTTCTTTACTTTTAGAGCTTCTCAAAAAAGCCAAATTTCCACCTGGGGACAAATAAAGTTCCGAGTTCGAGACCCTCTCCATTATACCATTAAATCCATCTGCACTAAAATTAAACAAGCGCTGTATTGAACTCTTTGGTTTTTAAATGAATCGACACCTCCGGTTAACTCACTAATCACTACCTGGGCGCTCCATCTTGGGCTTAGTGATTCAGGGAGGAGAGGCGTCTATGGCAGCTCAAACAGCTCCTCTGTGACCACTACAGAGTCCACATATTGGGCTTTAAAAGTAATGGAGGCACAGCGATGTCACTAAAATGTATTATTATTATTGTTGTTTATTGCGTTCCCACTTCACTCTTATTTTACTGACATCTCCCTGTCGCTCTGTTCATTACATCGCCAGCGCCATTCAGGACATTAAACGCATCAAACGATGGCTGAAGCAAAGAAAAACTGCAGCCTTTTAAAATCCAACAAACCAGAAACATGGGGACTGTCCTCCCCCGAAACTAGAGTGACTGCCACTGCGACAGAATGTGAGGGGCGTCACAGGGTAAACAGAGGACACCTCGCGCCCCTCTAGGGGACACTGAATTCAGCTCCACTAACAAAAACATCACGAGTACTCACCTTTTTTCTTTTACTACACGTATTACTTTTCTTCTTCCCTTTTCCTTTCTCTTTCAAACACGACAACGCAAAGAACCGAAGACTCACTTCGTCCGCCACCCTCCGCAAATCACATCCGGGTGAGAGCGGTGCCATCTGGGAAATGGAGTCCTTCGTGACGTAAGAGGCGTTCGCCGGCACTGAGTCAAAACGGGCAGTAGGGGGCGCGCAGAACGACATTACAGTATAGGACGTTACGACTATTTCAGTTTCAAATAATGGCAAGGTATAAACATTATTAATAGCTGCCAATTTTAAAAAGTATTTCTGCAATATCATCCAATCCTTTGTAATATTCCTAGCAAAATGTATAATTATGTTATCTTTTTCTAGGGATGGGGAGGATTTTGGAATGTTCTGTACATATACATGTGTTCTGTTGTGTGTCATCATCATTCAGAAAGTGCTGGAACAAAAAGAATAAACACAATTTTAATAGCCCCCGGATAAAAGCTTGTTGTATAGAATGTTGGCTCGAAAGTGTCGCCCGGGTCCATTTGCTGTGCCAAGCCGACTCTGGAGTGTTGTTTAATAGACTTCTGCTGTTTAATTAGCACTTGGCATCAGAAGCCATGCTGGCTAAAACCACAGGTTCTGTTGTGAGGAAAAAGGAGGTTTGCCTTGGAGCCCAGCTAGTTGAACACTGCAGAGGGGGTAGAATGACCAGTGGTCAGCCTCAATTACAGAGTGCCAACAGAGGGCAAGTGCCATGCTGCAGAGTGAAGCCTGTTGATGAAGGCATCGGCCTTATGCCAACAGATCAATCCCTGCCTTTTACCCATGACTGAAAGGCACTATATAGAGTCAGAAGAATACGTTGAACTTCTGCCACTGACTGACTGTGTGACTCTGAGACACTCAATTCACTTGCCTGGACTCTGATTGTAAGTAATTGACTTAAAAATGATGAGATACAAATTCATACAAATCTGTTCACTATGGAGTGCTTTTCATATTGGTGTCTATTCATTATGTGCTGCCTCATACAGTGTTTCTCTCTTTTAGAGTAACTTGCATGTCAGTCTCGCTGTTAGATATAGCACCTGTAATATCTGGCATTTGGTGTCTATTAAACATATAGTGTCTATCTATCTATCTATCTATCTATCTATCTATCTATCTATCTATCTATCTATCTATCTATCTATCTATCTATCTATCTATCTATTATATAGTGCCTTTCTATCTATCTATCTATCTATCTATCTATCTATCTATCTATCTATCTATCTATCTATCTATCTATCTATTTCCCTCTTCAGCCCCTAGGGTTCATACACTCTTCCTTCACTTGTAAAACTCCGGCAACACAGGGCACTTATGGTGGTCCGACCCTTTAAATACAACATGGGGTTTATGGGATCCATAGAGTGTAGCTGCTGATCCTGAACGTGACTCTATGGTACCCCAGAAGTTATCCTTAATTTGGGGTGACATTTCGATTGTCCATGGTGGGGCAGCAGGGTGACTGAGGGTCTTTCACTTTACTTAGCTTGTGATTTGATGCCAGTCAACACTGACCGGGCACTGGCAGCCCAGTGTTTGATTGATTTGTTTGCATAGACTTGGACGTCTTGCTAGTCGTTAACAAAGGTGGTAAAGGTGTGATAAGTGAGGTCGCTTCATGCAAACGCTGGAGTCGTCTGCACACATGGAGGAAAGTTAAGAGATGGCCCCACCACAATTCTCGTGGTAAAGACGTCGCCAAGAGGTCTAATGTGCAGTGGAGTGAGGGGTCGCAGTCGGGGCTGATGGGCCAAGGTGCAGGGAGCTGATGTGTTCTGTGTTTATCATGGCACGTAAGCCACACGAGTGTCATGAAGCTCGGACCCTGTGCATCCCCAGCCCCTGTTTGCTGTATTTGGTATTTTTACTAAACAGAATTCTGGTATCTGAGTTCCAAATCAGAATGGCCACTAGGAGGCAGACTGTCACAAGATGTACAATAAAAGCAGCTGTAACTTTGTCATTGGCACAGAGAGCTGCGTTCAGGGGACACAAACGGAGCTTTGGGATTATCCCGCCAGAGTCAGACCCTTCACTGAAGAATGTCGAATGAAGGGGATCCTCTGGAGAAGGAGAGGTGGAGGCCAAGAGGACACCCTGGGATTAGTAAGCTGGGAAAAGCAGGAACAGCAGGAGGAAAGAAGCTCTGTGTGTAATGGACATGGGCAGCAGTAGTGGACCAGGAAAAGATGGAGGGGTCTGAGTGGCCCTAAACTCTGGCACAGTATGCGCTTTGCAGCTTTCAGGTTAGAAGGTCAGCGATGACAGATGGCTGTGTGGGCTTCACTGTTGTCATGTGAAGACCACAGAGGGTGGCAGTGGGGCGTTGAACAGACAACCAGGCCTGGTAAGTCACAGAGCCTTAAAATGCAATCTGTATAGCGCCTCCTGTAGTGAACGTCCCATCAGAGCGCTTCTGTTTCCATGTTCCTGCTAAGGTGAAGGCAGGTGCTTGGAGAGACTCAGTGGGGGTCCCGGGTTATGTCATGGTTGATGTTGAACAGATCACTTGTGGCTTATGGTTTCATGCCAGATCACAGAGCCTGTAGCGCCTCCTACAGACGCAGCATTAATAATAAATGAGAACCTTCCAACAAAATTTAAAACATAAACGTGTGTGGTTATGACAGGCTGGAGAAGAGAGAATTTCTGGGACCCCAGCCGGGTTGTCCCCTTTATTTGTCCAAACAAGAAAGAAAAAAATAAGAAACAAAACTCCATAAGTTGCACGTCTCAGTGCAGGTCCCTTCACGGGTGTTGAAAAAAAGGATTTTAAGGTGGTCTGCCAGTTAGAGAGCTCTGTCCTGTGGCTTGCATGGGCCAAAAGTGACGCCTCCTTCTGGGACTCCCGGGATTTATGTCGGTGGGACCGGAAGGGGTGGAGCTACTTGTCCTCACTGGGCAGACTGTTAGGAATTTGGCAGAGAAGACGGTGTTAGCGACAGCGCCCCCTGTTGCCCTGGCGGGTTATTACATAAGGAGCGTACTGACATTTGGACAATGTGGCTGAGCATTCTGACCGTCATGGTTTGAACAATGATGAAGGCGACTTATTCTTTGACAGGATTATTTACTCTTGAGTGTCAATTTAAATTTTTTTTTTTTGTTTTATTGTTGTTTTTGGTATTATTTATTTATTTTTGTACTTCTGCTGGTTTCCCTTATCATTTGTTATTTGTGATTTGCCTCCTTAAATGTGTCTCCACACCCTGTAAATTTGTGGGTGGAGCCCCAGCAGGCGGGGCCTCCATGATGTCATGGCTGTTGGCTCCTCCTTCTGGCTATTTATTCCTGTCAGAAGTTGAGTTATTGTAGTTGTTGGGAGTCTTACTGAGCACATTGAGCGGATGAAGACCCCCACTGTCCTCTGGGTGACTCAACAGAGAGCTGTGCGTGGACCCCCAGTAGTTTAATGCTGCATGGTATTTCCCCCTGTAGCTGAGACTTGATCATTTTGGTGTGTGAAGAGGCGAGTGTTGTATTATGCTGGGATGGTGGGCCATGACGGGACCCTGGGTTTGTATCCAGAATTCCCTGATTGTAGATCCATCACCATTTTTCTTCCATGCATTTTCCTATTTTTGATTCATTTTTGCTCTGTTATTCCATTTAGGCCACTCCTTTTGCCTACTTTTGCCCTATTAAGCATTTTGCTTGAATTTTTCTACATTCTAAATAAATCCTTTTTTAACTCTTTCAAGGCTGGTGTCAACTTATAATGACATATAGTAGTGTCTTCACACAGTCCACAAACGCATTCAGCACTACGATCAGCTGACGCTGGTGCATCACTTTTGTTTTTAATCTCCAGATCATTTGCATCAAAATCGGAGTGCGATAAGTCAGAGTCCTGTTCAGCAACAACAGGCAAAACGATGTCTACAGATTATTCTACATTGCACATTCGCTTTGCTCTCTCGCCAGATCCGCCTTTAGCTCCGGTAGCCGGGGGCTGCTCTGCGGCACATTCCTGACGGATGTTGTAAAAATATTCAGCCCTGAAAGAGTTAATAAAGATTCTCTTGTTCTTTTTGTGAACAAGCAGAGGGTTACTGGTCATCCCTCTTCTTTTGGGACTCTTGGGAGATTTTGAGACAATGCCACTTATTTTTGGGCCTACTAAAGCTGAGACAGGCCACTGGAGCTGGGATCAGGCCCCCGTTGGGGTGAAGGAGGCCTGGTCTGGTTAGTATTTGGAGGCCTCACACCTTTAAGGCCGTGTTTGGGACGCCCGTCCACAAGAGAGGAGATCTACAGGTGATCATAAGCACCTTGTAAACTTATAACAGAGTTCAGACACTAGAGGGCGCTGTAATTGGGTATGTCATTAGTGATGGCGCTCAGACTCTCCACCATTATTTCAAGGTCAGGCTGTCGTGAGTGTTGCATATGAATGAGTACATGTGAATATTTCACTGGACTCTGTACAAGTGACAGCACCATCCCATTTTCTAAGCCCATTTAATCCTGAACAGGGTCGTGGGGGGCTGGAGGTGATCCCAGAATGCATCGGGCACAAGGCAGGAACAATACCTGGACAGGACGCCAGTCCATCACAGGGTGAGCACACAAACACACATGATGGCCAACTCAGCACAGCCAATCTGCCGGACCCGCATGTCTGTGGGGTGTGTGAGAAGATCCACTCAGACACGGGGAGAACATTCCACACAGGGAAGAGCCATGAGGTGAACGCTGGTGTCCTTGCTGCAGCACCACACCACAACCAAGTGACAATAATAACTCAATACACATTAATAAAATGATAATTGTCAGTGTGTGTGTCCATCCAGTTGTTATGTCTCTGTCATTCCAACAGACGGTGCATCACAAACATTTGTAGTAACTGAAAGTTAAGATTTCTTCCGTATTTTTCTTGTTTTCTTGGGGGCCTGTTAAACCCACCGAGGCATTCCTTGTGTGGTTTTGGGCTACATAAGAAATACATTCCTGTTCTTGTTTTAACTCAAGGGGTGTGAACTCCCGACACCAAAGGGAAGCCCCCCCGGTCCTCAAAGTCTAACAATACTGAATGCGCTCCACGGACAACAAGGGGCGCCGTTCATGTAAATCAAGACCTCTCTGCCCTCCACCCACTATGGACACCAACTGATAGTGTTTTAGTGACATGTAGAGTTTGGACGCCGAGAGGGCCCCACCTACGCCCTCTGCCCCCGCCAAGGGCTCCATTGGGTCTTCAGCCAGCACGGTATCAGCAGAATCCCTGCATGTCTCGCTGATCTTGAACCCTGGATGAAGAAACACCTCCTCCAGCGCTCAACATGTCGGACGTTTACGTGATCCCAGCTCGTCTGTTTATTCAGCACCCCATCTCTGTTCAGCTCGCCTCGTAATGACAAACACCCGCCATGTCTGTAAGCCACCTTGAGGTGGTGATCAATGACCAGCCATCCTTGAAGGACCAACGGTCAACTCCATATCTGACGGAGTGTGCAGCACAAGTCCTGGTCCTGGCTTTGCTCTTGTCATGTCTGGCATCTCACTGCTGGCAGGTCACCAAGCGTGTCTGGTATGCAGCCAGCCATGGTGGGCACACATGACTCCACTTTTTAGATCACTTCACTGGCTCCATGTTGTGTCCCATATTAAGCTCGATGCGCATCTGCAGAGTGGTCTTTGGGTCACACATGGAGACACTTGGGTGGTCCACTGCTCCTTCTGAAGCACTCAGGTCTGCTGGTGATGACTAGACGTCAAATCTCAGTCCAGACTCTTTTCATGTGGTCTCCCTTGCTGCCCCCCTTGGTGTGTTTAAGAAGACCCTCTGGTTCTGTGAATTTCTAACTCTTAATGACTTTGGCAGGTCACTAAGGAAGTGTGGTGTCCTTCCCTGTTCTGAGCTCCTCGCTTGTGATGACAAATCTTGTCACCTTGTCCTGTCACCTCTGCTGCCACACAGTCCCCCAGATTGATGACTGCTCATTTCTGTTGACCACTTTTGTAGGTCATTTTAGAAATTAAAGCGTTGACTAAGCAAATAAATGCAAATGTAACTGACCCCTGATAAAAAAAAAAAAAATGTTCATTCCTGAGTTTGGCCCTCATCTCCTGCCTTCCAGAAGATTCCACCTGCTAACCTGGAAGAGAGCTGATTTATATGACCCAGCATGCACTGCACCAAAGGACATAAGAGTGGATGAATGCAGACAGCTTTACGCACACTCGTCCTCCATTATCATGATTTGTTTTATTTCTCAGCACACTTAAAGATGCCCAGTGGTCTTTCAGTCTCGTCTCATGACGTCCATTATGGGCCTGCATGTACCAACACCACTACTTCAGTGAAGCAGAGTGGAATTGGGGGTCCCATGCAGAGTTGGTCCATTGTAACACACTGCGGGCATGAAAACAGCAGGGAAGGCGGGAGTCCTCAGACGTCCCACCTGAAAGTGTCTGACAGTACGTATGAACTCTCCATTAAGGTTGACAAGCGGCCGTGATCTCCGGAGGTGGTATTTTAATATTGGCCCCCGCATATTCCAAACCCAACACCCCCATCATACACAAGTGCAAATGTCAAGGAGTAGCACCAATGGGACAGAAATGGCCACCGTATGCAGCACCCCCTAAAACTTCATGAGGGTTTTCCTAATTCCGACCTACACATGGCGACAGGAACAGTCCATTCGGAAGGGCGTCGTCAACCTCCCTGATCCTCGGCAAGTCTTCTGATGGCCTCCGCGACATCACAAAGCCATTGTACTCGCTGACCACCCTCAGGGAGCGGTACTGTTTGTGGGACCCCTCTGCCTGGCCAATGTGGAAGGCTCGAAAGTCTGGCATGGCGTTTAACTCCAGGCTCTGCTGGAGACTCTTGTTCATGTAGCTTGGACTGGGGTTGGCCGAAGACAACGTCCTCTGGCTGCCGTTCAGGTAGATGGAGCTGTCGTCCATGGAGTCCTTCCTGGAGTTCTCGGAGGAGCTGATGTTCCAGCTGCGGTAGCTGTAGGCCTTCCAGCCGGGGCGCTTCTTACGGCGACACTGGCACTTGAGGATGCGCAGGAAGGCCCTCTTGAACTCCTTGCTTGAACACGGATAGATGATGGGATTCAGACAACTGTTGAAGTATCCCAGCCAGAAGATCACCTTAAAAATGGTGGGCGGCGCTCGGAGTTGGGTGAAGAAGGAACCTGCGAAGGAAAAGAAAGGACAGGTGAATGGAGCAGGAGCCCGGGATCAGGACTCAGGTGGTGAAGCCTCATTTTTTTTTTTATTGTTCATTATTTCGTCTTATACAATTTCTCGTATTAGGAATTTGTTCGTTTTTGCATACCCCTTAGGGGCAGAGTGCAGGGTCAGCCATTATACATCGAGTGCCCCTGGAGCAACTGAAGGTTAAGGGCCTCGCTCAGGAGCCCAACAGAGTAGGATCTCTTTTGGCAGTGATGGGGATTCGAACCGGCAACAAGAAAATATCCCGTTACTTATTTACTGTAAAAAGGCAGATTTCCTCCTGGGGACGAATAGAGTTCTATCTATCTATCTATCTATCTATCTTATATAGTGCCTTTCCATCTATCTATCTATCTATCATATAGAGCCTTTCATCTATCTATCTATCTATTGTGCCTTTCACATCTATCTATCTATCTATCTATCTATCTATCTATCTTATATAGTGCCTTTCCATCTATCTATCTATCTATTATATAGTGCCTTTCACTCTATCTATCTATCTATCAATTATATAGTGCCTTTCACATCTATCTATCTATCTATCTATCTATCTATCTATCTATCTATCTATCTATCTATCTATCTATCTATCTATCTATCTATCTATCTATCTATCACATAGAGCCTTTCATCTATCTATCTATCTATCTATCTATCTATCTATCTATTATATAGTGACTTTCCTATCTATCTATCTATCTATCTATCTATCTATCTATCTATCTATCTATCTATCTATCTATCTATCTATCTATCTATTATATAGTGCCTTTCTTATCTATCTATCTATCTATCTATCTATCTATCTATCTATCTATCTATCTATCTATCTATTATATAGTGCCTTTCTTATCTATCTATCTATCTGTCCTGCCTACTATACCAAATTATATCTATCTGTCTCTCTGTTTTCTATGCCCGAGTGGTATGCTTTGTGTCATGTGTGCCCGTCACTGCCCTCAGCCCTGTAAAGGTGACGGTTTCCCACAGATCCTGGTGGTTCTTTTAAAAGTGCTCAGGAGGTTTTTTGTGTTATTTATTTATTTATTTATTTATTTATTTATTTGCTGTCTTTGTACTTTTGTGACGTCTTTGGATTTTTTGCCCTTCTGCTCTGCTGATGGGCCATTCCCTGGATTGCCTCACTACTTCAGGCAGTTCCTTTTGCCTTTTGTGTTTTATGTATAAAGATTCTGTGTGTCCTTCTATGTTACTAGCTGGGGTTTTTTTTGATGGGATTTCCCCCTCTAGTAGGCATTTTGTTCCTTTTCAGGACTTGCATGCTTTGGGACTCTTGAGTAGCGTAACACAATATTAAAGAATTTATTGTGAACCTTTAAAATGCCATACGCATCCAGTGCCGTATTATAGCTCTAAAGAGTTGAAGGTATATTTTCATTTTAAATGTTTCAAATTTTGCATAACAGAGCAATGGGGGTGCAAACCTGCTAGAGCAATGCTAGAGGAAAGTCGTGACAGTGGAAATGAGTTGAAAAATCCACACTGGCTGCGCTTGACTCTGCAGCCTACTGAGGGTACATTCAGACCACCGTTCCATTTCACAAATGATTCAAATCAGACATGACTGTGCACTGTTGTTTAACCCTGAATCTGAAAAATGTAGAAAAAATGATTCATCAGGAAGGCGCAACCTAATAAACAGACATGAATCCCAGTAGGCCCACAAATCCTCACTGCCAGTTGTGTCTGCAAGGCCTCCTCACGAAAACACGTATCTGAGGTGAGCGTCATATCTCCACCTCCAGGGGTCACTGCTGAGGCAAGCAGCACTACAGGGGTCCTTGTATCATCAGTATCCGAAAGCTCCCCCTGGTGGCCCTCACAAAACCTGACAGGGAAGGCCCATGAGACCACCGAGCAGGCGCTTGTCAGACAGGATGCTGCCACCCCAGCGTTCAGGGGGATGCTCTTTCCATAGTGGGCAGATAGCTGCTGTGTTGATGTCACTGTAATGACCTTCCACATCCAGGTCCTGGCACAGATAGGAGATACTGTCATTCCCTTCCTGACCTTCTGCTATCAAGGCCTCCTGGCCAGGTAAGGGAGTGGAGTCCACCCTGGACGCCCCTCACAGTTTGGGTTATGTGGAGTTGGT
The DNA here is from genome assembly GCF_016835505.1 of Polypterus senegalus. Classification (NCBI taxonomy): domain Eukaryota; kingdom Metazoa; phylum Chordata; class Cladistia; order Polypteriformes; family Polypteridae; genus Polypterus; species Polypterus senegalus. The sequence continues at coordinate 5,865,392 of NC_053166.1, read as the reverse complement.
TTGCTCTCCCTTCGTCTGTCTGGGTGCTGCGATTCCTCTTTAACGTGTTTGTTGGGTTCTAAATCTGGGCCTGTGTGTGTGCGTTTGTGTGTGAACGGGACCTCTAATGGACTGGCACCCTGCCCAGGGTTTGTTCCATTGCAGTTATGCCATGCAGTGTTATAGGGTGGCATGGTGGTGTAGCAGTCAGTGCTGCTGCTGCCTTGCAGGTTACACGGCACACTGCATGTTGTCCCGAAGTCTGTGGGGGTTTTGTTCTCTTCCAGATGCTCTCCACTTTTTTGTTTCTGTTTGCCACATCCAAAAAATCCAAAATGCCCGCGTTAGATTGATGCACAACACAAAGTGGTCCCCAGTATGAGTGAGAGTTGGCGTGTGAGTGGGTACTGTAAGTGTGCCCTGACTGCTGACCACATCATTCATCCATCATTCACACCTGCTTATCTGGCGCAGGCTCACATGGCAGCTGCAGCCCATCCCAGCAAACATCAGGGGCAAGGCGGGAGCAACACTTGGGTGGGACATCGCAGGGTGAACACACACACACAGTGGGCCAGTTCATCAATGCCACTTCACCAGGCCCATATGTGAATGAAAAGTAGGATGTGAATGCCATAACAGATGGACTGGCATCGCGCCTGTGATGGAGGGCGATTCCTTGCCGTAACAGTAGGACGACACGGATGGAGGCACAAACCACTCAGGATGGTTTTCAGTTCTTGTCCCAGTTGTTGGTGAAAAGATAATGGATGGACTGGGGTAGACCTCATATCTAGAACAATTCACCCCCCAGTCCAAGAGGTGGCAGTGCTCTTCTGGCTTGGTCCCAGTTCAGACACCCGCATGGCGGCCTGGTTCCGGTAGTTCAGAAGGGCAACCGTGTCATGGTCCTTGGGCACCACCAGAGGGTGCTGCCAGGGGAGGACCTCCCTGTTTTGTGCAAAGCCGTAACACTAGAAGTAAAATAAAAGGAGGGGTCTCACGTCACTCTAGGGGTCAGAGTCGGGAGGAAGAGGATGATTTAACCCGATTGTTTAATGGAATCTTGGAAAGTGAGAGGATGGCTGAGGAGTGGAGAAGAAGTGGACTAGTGGGCCGATATTTAAGAATAAGGGGGATGTGCAGGACTGCAGTAACTACAGGGGGATAAAACTGATGAGCCACAGCATGAAGTTATGAGAAAGAGTAGTGGAAGGTCAGATAAGAAGTGAGGTGATGATGAGTGAGCAGCAGGATGGTGTCATGCCAAGAAAGAGCACCACAGATGAGATGTTTGAGTTGAGGATGTTGATGGAGAAGTAGAGAGAAGAACAGAAGGAGTCACATTGCGTGTTTGTGGACCTGAGAAAGCAAATGACAGGGTGACTGAGAGGAGCTGTGGTATTGAATGAGGAAGTTGGGAGTGGCAGAGAAGTACGTAAGAGTTGTACAGGATATGAAGTGTGACCGTGGTGAGGAGTGCGGTGGGAGGGACGGAGGTGGGATTACATCAGGGATCGGCTCTGAGCCCTTTCTTATCTCCAATGGTGATGGACAGGTTGACAGACGAGATTAGACAGGAGTCTCCATGGACTGTGATGTTTGCTGATGACATTGTTATCTGCAGGTCGAGGAGACCCTGGAGAGGTGTAGATATGAGAGGAGAGGAATGAAGGTCAGTAGGACCACCAAGACAGAATACATGTGTGTGAATGAGAGGGAGGTCAGTGGAGTGGTGAGGATGAGGGGAGTGGAGTTGGTGAAGGTAGAGGAGTTTAAATACTTGGGATCAACAGTACAGAGTAATGGAGAGTGTGGACGAGCAGTGAAAAAGAGAGTGCAGGCAGGGTGGAGTGGGTGGAGAAGAGAGTCAGGAGTGATTGGTGACAGACGGGTATCAGCAAGAGTGACAGGGAAGGTCTACAGGACAGTAGTGAGACCAGCTGTGTTATATGGGCTGGAGACGGTGGCACAGGAGGCAGAGCTGGAGGTGGCAAAGTTAAAGATGGTAAGTTTGGCATTGGGCGTGACGAGAATCGACAGGATTAGAAATGAGGACATTAGAGGGTCAGCTCAGGTGGGACAATTGGGAGACAAAGTCAGGAAGGCGAGATGGCGTTGGTTTGGAGAGGTGCTGGGTATATTAGGAGAAGGGTGCTAAGGGTAGAGTTACTAGGCAAGAAGAGAAGAGGAAGGACTAAGAGAAGGTTTATGGATGTGGTGAGAGAGGACATACAAGTGATAGGAGTGACAGAGCAAGATGAGGAGGACCGGAAGAGATGGAAGAAGATGATCTGCTGCGGTGATTCCTAGCAGGAGCAGCCGAAAGAAGAAGAAGAAGATAACAGGTGATGGGTAAAGGACTACAGCCGTTGCCCCCCACTGTTAACCAAGCCTGCTATCACCACCGGCTCACTGTCTGGAGTCATAAAGCTGCTTTTAAGACCCCCTTTGCCTTTGTCACTTCTTTGCTGATCCCAATCTTACCTTTCTAATCGAGGCCCTCTGCCCTTAGGATAAAGCGAGACACCTGAAAATCAATCAGTAGACCAACGTGAGCGGCCCGGACCACCCTCGGCCTCACGAGTGGAGCACAGCAGGAGTTTTGTGCAGCTGAGAAGCTCCGATGGCTGGAAATCACAACTCGAGAGGCTCAGATCCCACGTTTATTATGTATGGATTGTGCAGCATGGTGGCACAGTGGTTAGCGCTGCATTCCTACACCCCTGGGTTTGAATCCCCCCACCTGGTCACTGCATGCATTGAGACTGCAAGTCCTTCCTAAGTCTCTAGAGGTTTTTCTTCAATATCTGGGGACCCCCAAAGTCACAGTAGTGTTACTGTTTTTATTTCCCCCCCCGCCCCACACATCACAAACAGATTGAATGGTCCCTCTAAATTGTGTTTGCATTGGGGTGGGCTGGCATCCTATCCAGGATTGGGTCCCAGTGCTGCCAGGAAAAGCTTTGACCCCTCAAGACAAACCCATTGAACTAACTGAGTGAGAGTAAATATGGCTGGCCGACTGCGTTGTTCACACGACATTAAGCACATTTTAGCTGTGCAAGCTGCGGACTGAAAAAAAAACTGAGACTCCCCCTTCACTTTCTCCACATGTTATGGTGGTGCAGATTTCATTTTCAATGGATAAATTGGCAACTTCTGCCAATCAAACTCCAGTCAATACCCCATACAAACAAAAAGAAAGGTTTGCAAATTTATGAAAAATCAAAACACGAAATCTCTCATTCCTAGAAGTGTTCAGAGGCCTTGCTGTGGGTTCTCTGGTCCATCCTGTTTGCTTCAATTCTCTTTGAGATGTTTCTAGAACCTGACTGGAGTGGCCGACTGAAGTGATTGGACGTCGTTTAGAAAGGCACACATCTACTTGTGTATAGAAGGTCCACAGGTCACCAACCAAACCATGAAGTCCCAGGAACTCTCTGGAGACCTCCATGATGAATCTGTGGTGAGGTACAGGGCAGGACCAGAGGACCACACCATTTCTAAAGCTTTGAGTGTCCTCAGGTGCACAGTGGCCTCAAGAATTGTCAAATGGAAGACGTTTGGAACCATCAAGAGTTGGCCAAACCGAGTAACCAGGTAAGAATGGCCAAGAACCCAATGGTCACTCTAACAGCTCTTCAGGACTCCTCTGCTGAGATGGAAGGACCTGTCAGAACAACAGCAGCCATCTCGGCAGTGCTCCATCAATCAGGCGTGTCCAGGTGGAAGCCCCTCTTGAGTAAAAGGCATGTGGCACATTAAAGGACTTTAATGATGAGTCTTTGGGCACAGCTGCAAGCACCATGTCTGGAGAAGACCAGGCACTGCTCATCAGCCAGCTATGGTGAAGCACGCTGGTGGCAGCATCAGGCCATGGGGGTCCAAGGGAAGAAAGGACACTGGTCAGAACTGAGGGAAGGATGAACTGAGCCAGTCTGAGACCTCAGACTGGGGTGACTGACTGCTCAACGACCAGAAGAATGGCATGCCAAGAGAACGCTGGCATGGCCCTGCCAAACCCCCATGAGAACTTGTGTGGATGGACCTGGAGATGGCAGTTTGCAGGTGCTACCCATCCAGCCTGCCAGGGAGAATGAAAAGAATTGCCCAAAAAATTGATGGGCCAAGCTTATAGAGGCTTATCAAGGCAGGACTTTATTTGGTTAAGGCCCTTATACCTCAACCGACTACAGTAAGAACTATTTGAGAGCAAATCCGCCCAAAACACAGACCACTGCTTTCCATCTGCACCACCGGGAAGCAAACAAGAAACTACAAATTACCTGGAATGATTGGACACCATCTGAACCCTACGTATCTCAGAAGTCCCCCTCGACCGGTCCTTGACCTACAGAGCTCATGTGGAAAAGACGAAAGTGAAAAGTCAGCGCTCGTAACAACATCCTCAGAAAAACAGCCAACACCAGATGCGGTGCCAACCCTACCACCCTGCGCTCCACAGCAGAATATGAGTGTCCAGTTTGGGAGCGGTCATCACATGCCAAACAACTCGACCCTGTGCTCAATGAGAGCCGTCGCTACATCACAGGATGCCTAAAACCGACACCCGTCAATGCCCTCTGCCTCTTGGATGGCATGGCTCCCCCAGACATAAAAAGAAATGCAGCGAAAGCAACTAGAGGACCCCAGACACCCACTGTAGGGCCATATCAGTGTCGCCAGATGCCTCAGATCTCGTGAAAGCTTCATGCTTGAGAGACCTCTACGCTCAATGGCAACAGCAATAAGGTTGGACTTATGGTGCAAGCACAGCAGAAACATCAGCACAATCAATGGCATCAGCCAAGAAGGGAGAGAACGTGTACCCGCTGCCGGGACCTAGACTGGCCAACATGGGAAAGCCTGAACCGCCTGGCTGATCCAAAGTCCACATGACCAAGTGGGGATACTCTGATGGCAGCGACCGGTGTGACGCACCATGGAGGACCTCACCATGGCCACCGAGAGAGCCATAGCCTGTGCTCGCCAATGCAATGGCATGGGCTTTAAGGACTTGAGAAGAAGGCAAGACTCAAAGCTGGAATTGCTGCCAAAGCGCAGATTGAAGGGTCTCAATACGTCCATCAAGGAGAGATTTCAGTTTCTGATTCTGAAAACAATTTGCAAACCTTTCATCACTTTGTCATTATAAGTGTGGATTGATGGGCAAACTAAAATGAAATCTACGGCACAAAGTGTGGGGTCTCGGTACTTTCTGAATGCGCTCTAAATGATAAGACGGGGCTCCTCAGTAATGTTCGGCAGGTCGGGTTCTTGACGGCGCTAACTGCCGATCGCTGAGCCGTGTCGTGCCTGCAGTGGGCATCACTCACCTAAAACTCATCGCCCTGCTTTTCATCTCCTCAGGCTCTCCTTAATTGAAGACAGGATCCTGCCTTGATCTGAGCAGTTTTATGGACAGGCAGGTCAGAGGTCAGCCTTGTTTCTTTACCCGCGCACCCCCCGGAGTTCAAGCCAAGTTGAAAGGTTGTGGTGGGCGCAGGACATCTGAGGGCAGGCGGCAGGGAAGAAGCACAACGGCCACGGGGTCAGCGAATGGGGGCTGCAGGAGCAGCTTCACCTATCTGACATTAGTGGGCTGCCCAGTTACAATTCACTTTGGCGGCACCTCAAAACTTGAAATTTGCGGGCGGGGGGGTCTTTCTGGGGCTTTAACTGGGATTTTGGGTGCTACATTCCTCTTCTCTGTGTGGGATGGAGACCCCTACTGGCTGTGGGTCCTCAAGCAGTGGCTTGCACACTACTGTTATTTGGAGCAGTTCCTTGGCATAACAGGAGTCACGATTCCATGAGCTCTTACATGTTACGTCTGAAACACAATTCAAGTTCCTTCCTTCATTTTAAACGTTCGACTTGACTTCCTGGCATACATTTCATACGTGATGCCATTTTGTTTATTGTTGTGGGCGCCGCCACTTTGGGACTTGCCAAGATGCAGCCACTGGTTGCTTGCAGAGACTCGGTGTTGTGATTGTTAATTACACGACATTTGGAAAAGTCGTCACCGTGGATATTGCATCGTCCTGGTTGCTAGGGGAGACGCAGTACCAGAAGTCGCACATCATGATGCCGATTACATGACATTGTAAAAAGCGGGTGCCACAGATAACCAATCACCCTTGTTGCTAGGCATGCATTGTGACGTCAGTTATAAGACGTTTTCAGAAGTGGTCGCTATGGATATTGCATCATCCTGGTTGCTAGGGGAGACGCGGTACTAGAAGTCGCACATCATAAAGCTGATTGCGCCACATTTCAAAAAGTCATTGCCATGGATATCATATCGCCTGAGATTATAAATATCCCTTAAGCCCTAGAGTGTCATTTCTTAAGCAAAAGTTCAGTTTGAAATTTCAACATTTCTTTTCTTGACTATGATTTAGGGCTAACGTTTTGCTTACCGTTTTTGGCATGTGCGCCCGAGTATCTCCTCGCGGGTTCATTCAAGGTATGTAATAGCCTGCTGGGACAGGAAGGGGGCGCTGACACTGACATGTATTTCTCAGCACAGAGAAACCCCCCAGTGAGGGCCCTTAGCCCCGCCCCTTCCGGTCCGCGTGAGATAAGAAGCCCGGCCACTCAGAACTGAGCAGACCGCCGGACGGAGATCCCCGAAAAGACCCGGATACTGACGGCTGAAGAGCCTGCTAATTTTCCTTTGTTGATTTGTGCATTTATTGTATTGTGGTCAGCAGAATTAAACAGGATGACCTGCTTGGCGTCCCAACTGCTCTTTGGTCTTTGTCCTCTCATTCCAACGCTCGGTCACGTAGTCTCTCTGGTTACAGACCAGTTTCTGACTTTGTTTCCATTCTCCTGGGGCCTTTAGAAACTCTGTGTTTACGTGTAGACGGGTAAAATGGAGCTTTTTGGCTTGTGACGTCAGTGTGTGCGCCGGTATCTTCTGTGCTTGACGTGGGTGGTAAGCTTGTCAACTTTTTACATGTTTACATTTATACGTACAATTGCCGTAAATACGCATGTGTAAGTCAGGAAGAATCAGGTCAGGTCAGGTTGGGGAGCGTCGCCACATCCACCACATGACAAAATAGCTCAGCATCCTGGTTGGCAAACCCCTCAGGCAGACACGTGGTCCAGTCCCACCCTCTATCTGCTGCAGCCAGGTGTTATGTAGGCATCCCCTTGGCCTAGTCCTGCCACTCAGGTCCTCAACAATGAGGATCACCCTCAGGTAATCATGCCACATGGCCGTAGTGCCGTAACTGACGCTTCCTCACAATGCAGGTCATGTGCCTCATTCGGGACTCCATGAGCAACACAAAGTCACATCAGTGGTACTCAAGGACCCTCTGAAGAGACACAGGAGTCCAGTCTTCATCTCAGGTCACTGGATAGCATCCATGTCTCACAAATAGGAAGCACCAGGACTCTAAAGACTTGGACCTTCGTCCTTTTGCAGATATCTGGAGCGCCACACACTGCTTTCTGGTGACCTCATGACCTCCCATGCTCTCCCAATCCGTCTACTGACTTCATACGAAGAGTCACCAGAGACATGAATGTCACTGCCGAGGTAAGTAAACCTCTCGATGAGGTCGACACTCTCTCCACAGATGATGGCCGTGCCCAAGAGGTCATTAAAGGCCTGACTGTTGGTTTTTATCAGGACCCTCACAAGCCCAGACACTCAGACCCCTCACTCAGTTAGATTCTCCATTGACTCCATGAAGATCACAGCATCATCAGCAAAGTCGAGATCAGTAAAACTCTCTTCACCAACAGATGCCCCCCAGCCACTGGACCTCACGACCCTGCCAGCATTGAACAGAGTAGGAGCAGAACAGACCCCTGACGGACCCCTGGATCAATGGGGAAAGACACAGAGGGTCTGCCTCCTCTCTGCACAGCACTCACAATACCAGTGGACAGGCTGACCGTGATATCCAACAACCTCGAGGGGATCCCGTGAACCATCAGGATGTCCGACAGACATGTTGATTAATTGAGTCAAATGCTTAACGAAAATCGACGAAGGCTGCAAAGAAACTCTGCCGATATTCACGTTTGCACTCCATGAGAACCCTCAGTGCCAGGATGTGGTCGATGGTCGACTACTCAAGTGTAACACCAGACTGCTCCGGTCGCTGGTAGGTGAGCAAGTGATCACAGATCCTATTGAGGAAGGCCTGGCACCGAGAGCAGTTGTAGCTGCTCCAATCCAGGCGATCAGCCTTCCTTCTCCAGATAGGGATGACGAGTCTCGTTTTCCAGTCAGTTGTGATGGCGCCCGTCTCCCAAATGGAAGCAAAGATTGCTTGCAATGCCAGGAGGACAGCCTGACCACCAGCCTGGAGAAGTTCACCCTGGATACCACAGACCCCTTCCCCTACCCTCAGCTGGTTCACCACCTGTGCCATCTCAGGGAGACTGGGGGGTTCACAGCTAATTGGAGGAAGAATGGCGAGAGAATTTTCGTTTGTCAAGAACGTTGCTGTTGTCTTTGAGTTTGCTGCTTTGCCCACACATCGGAGGAAAGACAACTGTAATGAGACCACCCATCAGTTTTGTCACACTCTACTTTTTACCTGACCAGGGGAGATTGTGCAAGATGGCAAACACCTTTGGGTGGTCAAGACAGGAGGTTCCTCAAATTGTAAGGCAGGAAGCAAAGTAGACAAGGGGCCCATGGCATCCCTCAGTGCGTCGGTGCCATGGAGTCGTGTGGACGAAAGACGAAAACGGATGCTAATGTTTGCATGACACGAGAACGGAGTGTGAATGTGCGTCTCACCACACCAGCTGCTGCTCCTTATATGACGAATGACTGTTTGAAGCGACCTGAATGGCGATTATTTGTTTTCGATATTTTCACTGCCTTACCTGTGCACAGGGCTCGTCATTTTATTAGAATCCATCCATTAATATCCAAGGTACAGGGTCACGGGGGTCTGCTTTTATTAAAATGCATTTGTCTAAACTTTCCAGATCATTCCGTCTCTGTCATCCTGCTACTTTGTGATTCTATAATCAGAGGTGATGGGCGCACCACCATAAACGCATTTTAAAAACGTACGGCCTTTTACATTTTGGACGTCAACTCATTTCTCTCAAAGAAAAGAAAAATGAAACTCATCTTCGGGATAAAAGCGTTAAACCTCTGCAACCCACAGGATGAGACGTGAAAGAATAAATCTGAAGAGCGAAGGCCAGTCGTATCGTGCCGAAGGGAGACAATGCATCTCACCGTCCGAGGAACCGTCAGCGGGCATCAGAGGAGCGCACCCTCCGTGTCGTGTCGGCCGGCGGACGTCAAGAGGTGACCTTCACAAAGACCCCTTGGTCATTCGAGGCGGCTGCCCCGCTGTCATTAATCAGATGCGTTCTCGTCACAAGATTGGGTTTGATCGCTCGACACGGATTTCAAAAGGCATCCATCAGCCTGAAGTGCGCCTGCCAGCTGACAGGGTCGCACCCCTCGCCCTGCACGTCACACACATCCCTTTCTGTCACATTGGGCTTCTTTTGCTCTGCTTTCTATTTTACTTCTCCATGTGAAGTGCGGCCCCCAGATCTCGAGTTCAACGCCCGGCTTCCATAAAGGCCAATCGGAGGAGAGCGACTCGTTAACAAGAAACACGCGGCGCTCCTAGCATTTCAGCAGCCGTCGGCTTCTTCCCCGATATTACTTTTTATTACAACATTACCTCTGCATGGAGACCCTCGTAACATGAAATCTGCAGTAAAACTGAAGCAGGATGTGCCATAAAAGAATAAAGCATTGGGAAATTTTAAGCTTCTATTTGGGAAGGAAGGGGACTCTGATTTAGCAGACCCCTGTAGACCCCTGCTCTATTATTTCTGACTTTATTTCTGTTCTGTTCAAATGCATTTTCACGGACATCAATGGCAATTCAGTTTGCATTTTTTAAATACGTCTGGTTTGTTCCTCCAAGTTTAGAATGTTGCATCCCCCCTGCAAGCTTGGATTAGGACCCCCGTCCCCTGGGTGACTTCAGAAATACGTAGAGTTGATCTTCCTATTAACAATCCTGCGCGAGGACCACCAGGCGCTTCTTCCAGTACTTGAAACTGCACTTGGACAATCGTTTGCCCCTTGGATGATTTCAGTGCCTGCTGCGGGATTTAGATGAGAAGACCCCGCGCCACTGAGAACACCTGGACACGCGATGCCCTGATGGTTGATCAGCCCCTGCATCTCTGGGTCCAACTTGAGAGGAGCCTGCCCAGCAGTTGGCCGAGAGCACGGCGCTACCTGGAGAAGCATAGACATATATAGGTAGGCGCCCAGTCGACAAGATACGTCAGCGCGTCCGCCATATTGCGAGTGGCAAAAGTGCCATTTAAAGTAATAGAGGTAGACGTGGAGACCGGGTTTACTGATGAAAAAACAGTAACGTTTAAAACAGCATCGTTTACATACAACAGATTCTGGTGAATCGTTTACATGCAATTATTTATATCCATTTATACACTAATAACGGCAATTATTAAATAGTAATTATTATTATTGAATAATTCCTCTCATATAAGTCACTTTTCTCGGACTGCCTTCTTCCATCTCTGACACATTTCTAGACTCCGTCCTGTTCTTACCCAGCACAGCACTGAAGTATCAGTTAATGCCTGAGTCACCTCACGTATAGATTACTGTAATGCTATTCTAGCTGGCATCCCATAAAAACGTATCCATCGCTTACAACTTCTTCAAATTCTGCTGCCAGGATGATAACCTGCTGTTGTAAATCCACTGAACACGTCACCCCGATTCTCTCTCGACTTCACTGGCTCGCTGTTCACTACAGAATACGATACTAAATATGTAGATGTGGAGAAGCATAGACATTGAATTACTAGACACCACATGAGCAGCAGCATCGTGCGTCAACGTCGCCGCCATATTGCGAGTGGCACTGCTGTGGCGTGAAGTAATGAATAATGCGCTGCTTGGGATTGGACAAACCGCTGGACGCTCCAAACCAGATCCCCGGGGATTACATTTCATAGGTAAGGCTGAACTCGTGTTTTGGTTCTATTTGTCCATCAGAACATCCTGTTTTATAATCTTAGCACTCAGGGTCACCTTATAATAAAATGAAACAACATTAGTAAAATTAAAACAAGAGAATGATAAATCAAAAAGCAATAATTAGCAAACAAGCAAAGGTAACTGGCAGTAAAATAGAATTCACAATTGGTATGCCAGTTTGAAAAGAGAAGTTTTAAAATGTGTTATTGAGTCGAGCTGACGGATACGAGAGAGAAGAGAATTCAGGAGTTGAGGAGCACCAGGAGAGACGCTCGAGTTCTCATAGCACCGAGTCTGACGTGTGGCACAGAAAGTCGAGGATCTGAGTGAGGAGAGGAGTGCCAGTCTGGAGGAGATCAGCGAGGTGTGGAGGGCTTTGAATGTTCAGAGCGGGATTGTGTGTCGTATTCAGAAGTCGAGAGGGAGCCAGTGACGTCGAGAGAGAATCGGGGTGACGTGTTCAGCGGATTTACAACAGCAGGTTATCATCCTGGCAGCAGAATTTGAAGAAGTTGTAAGCGATGGATACGTTTTTATGGGATGCCAGCTAAAATAGCATTACAGTAATCTATAGGTGAGGTGACTCGGGCATTAACTGATACTTCAGTACTGTGCTGGGTAAGAACAGGATGATGGAAGAAGGCAGTCCGTGAAATGTGACTTATATGAGAGGAACTATTTAATAATAATAATTACTATTTAATAATTGCCATTATTAGTGTATAAATGGATACAAGTAATTGCATGTAAACAATTCACCAAAATCTGTTGTATGTAAACGATATTGTTTTAAACGTTATTGTTTTTCATTATTAAACCCGCTTTCCACGTCTACCTCTATTAGTTTAAATGGCACTTTGCCACTCGCAATATGGCGGACACGCTGACGTATCGTGTCGACTGGCCAACGCGGTGAATGCGCCGTCTATCTATATACGTCTATGGCAGCGACGAGCACCTGTTGAGCTCACATGCGCCCCCTTCAGGTCAACACGGTACTGCCTGCCCCACTCTGTGCCTTCTCACTGCGGTTTGATGTCCGATTAGCGAGACTAAATATGTCAGACATATTCATTAAGGATATTAGCCAGACTGTGGAAAGTCAGGGTGTGTAATAAACGTGTCTGCACACCTTAGATTGGCGACATGCAGAGAGACAGCGACAGGCACGCGCCAACTGCAGCCATCAACCAGCCCCGTGAGTGTGTGAGGAGAGCGCAGTCCGAGGGGAGGTGAGACTCGTCGCTGCCGTCAATTCAGCGATGTTGACTATTAAAATGACCAACAGTACTGGAATCATACAGAAAACCCATTTACAGCACAGACCAGTGGACACGTTGATTTTATGTTATCCTTATTGGTTTTTTTTTTACTTTCCATGATGACAGGCGACGCTCTGCCTCACTTGCCTACCCTGACTGCGCGTCCCTGACTCTCTCTTTTTGGTGAATTCTTTCCTGATTTTCAGCCTTGATTTTCTTTGCTTTTTGCCCCAGTTACATTTTATGTGTTCTCTCGCGTTTAGGGACACAAGTCATGCCCCTGGAGTTTTGCGCCGTACCTTCTGTGGGCATCACCACAGCACCGTGACGTCAGGGCAGTTTTAGGGCAGATGTTAGAGGTCTGGGTTTAACTTTTTAACTTCTTACAACAACACAGACCGACTGACATAACCATCGATTTATGACACACGAGTACAACTCGATAAAGCAGAACGACGCAGTAGAACATGAACACAAACTCCTGGGGTTCGGGGACACGCAGCGAGCACCAATGCCCTATCCACAGTGCTACGTGTTCATGTTTTTAAATGAAAATGATCTCCGCTCACCCAAATACAAGGAAGCACACGAATGGCGCACTGGGCATGAAACATGAAGAGGAGCAGACTGGTGAGGTGAGGTGCCAAGGTCGACCCAGAGCCCGCGGCTCGCTACCCGCTATGAGCCTATGATATGAACTCGTATCTAAACTGTATCTGTACACCGCTGTTTAGACACGACTTCAAATGTGACGACATGCTAAGCAATACAATTTAATGAAAAATAAAAATGTAGAAACACGGCGTACACGTTATCATGTATATATGTCTAAGTGCCTGCACCCTAGTAGCTGCTCAATTACAATTAAATAAATGATAACCGAGGTTATAATGAAAACCTCACACGATTGAAATACTTGACGATAAACTAGAAATGTTCCGTCCTAACGTGAAAAATTCCTAACCTGTGCTTTATAACTTTATTTCATCGTACTAATAATCGCACCTGAAAACCACTAATTATCGCTCACGCCGACGACCAGAGAACAATAAAATGCATAACACATAATCTAAATTAGTATCGAAGAATTTAATTACTAGATATGAGATAAAATAAATTGCAATAATGTATGTGCTAACCCAAATGTAGCGCTATATCGAAACAGAAATCGCTAAAAGGCAGTTTTGACCAATTTCTCGCTGCAGTGTCGGGTATGACAGCTAAAACAACCTGATGACGTAATACGGCATATTATACAGGACGGTAGAAATAATGTTTAGGAGTTTAGAAAATTCATTTTCATATCAAACAGTAACCAGTACATTACATTTATTTCATGAAACGGCCAGCCCATGACCAGACCAGAGTCCGCAGTCCACCGGGCATTGCCCAAATGCCCTAATGGCCAGTCCAGCCCTGCCCGCTAGACATTCATCTGCAGTTTGCTTTTACAAGTGGAGAACAGCAATGATGGAAATGAGGAACACAAATTTAGAAGCACACATGTCAGCAGCGCCATCAGCATTGTAACGGACAGCACGCAGGGAGTGGCATTCCGACCAGGACTGAGCACGGATCCTTACCCAGCTGGCAGGCGAGTATAATGGACGGGTATTTGTGGTATTTTCTTCCCCAAGCACTAGGTGGCAGTGTCCCAGGGTTACTGTAGCTCCACGGATTCCCACAGGGCATGCTGGAAACTAAAGTCCCAGAGGACAGCCCTGTTGGGTTCCATGGGTGCTGCCAGGAGGCACGGAGGGGATTAATGGTCCCGGCTTTATGGGGCTCCACCCTCACCCGGAAGGGCTTCTGACGGACAATCCCGCAATCCCGGAAGTCGACCCGGGTTCTGCATTAAGGAAGCAACTCTGCTTCAGTACGAGGAGTCAGAGTTGGGTGGAAGGAGAGAAGGAAATGGAGACTGAAGAAGTGTAGCATGTTTGGTTTGTGTGTAAAGTATTTACAGTATATAAGAGTGAACCTTGATTTAAATGGGGACTTGCGTCCATGGGGTCCCTCCTCTTCAGTATTTACCTCCTTCCCCTTGGTAATATCTTTTGTAAATATAACATTAGCTTCCAGGGCGGCATGGTGGCGCAGTAGGTAGCACTGCTGTCTCACAGTTAAGAGACCTGCGTGGAGTCTGCATGTCCTGCTCGCGTCTGCGTGGGTTTCCTCCCACAGTCCAAAGACATGCCGGTGAGGTGCATTGGTGACCCTAAATTGTCCCTGGGGTGTGCTTGGTGTGTGTGGGTGTGCTGGCACCCTGCCCGGGGTTTGTTTCCTGCCTGGCTGGGATTGGCTCCAGTGGACCCCCGTGACCCGGTAGTTAGGATATAGCGGGTTGGATAATAGATGGATGGACATTAATTTCCACTGTCATGCTGATGACCCCCAGCTCCATCTCACTAGCAAACCTACGGCTTCCTTTCCACCCTCCTCACTTACTGATTGCATAGCAGAAATCAAATGCGGGTTTTCTTCACATTTTCTTAAATTAAATAACAAGTGACAAGACGGAGGTTCTCCTCATTGGTACAAAATCCACATTATCCAAAACTGATCCTTTGTCCTTTGTTATTGATAATTCCTCTGTCTCCGCAGGTGTCATCCTTGACAGGACTTTATCCTTTCAGTCCCACATCCATAACATCTCCCGGTCTCCATATTTCCACTTACGTAACATTCATTCGCCCCCACGCCACTGCTATCCTCGCTCATAGCCTGGTCACTTCTCGTCTCCATTATTGCAATTCCATCCATCCATCCATCCATTTTCTAACCCGCTGAATCCGAATACAGGGTCACGGGGGTCTGCTGGAGCCAATCCCAGCCAACACAGGGCACAAGGCAGGAACCAATCCCGGGCAGGGTGCCAACCCACCGCAGGACACACACAAACACACCCACACACCAAGCACACACTAGGGCCAATCTAGAATCGCCAATCCACCTAACCTGCATGTCTTTGGATTGTGGGAGGAAACCCACGCAGACACGGGGAGAACATGCAAACTTCACACAGGGAGGACCCGGGAAGCGAACCCAGGTCACCTAACTGCGAGACAGCAGCGCTACCACTGCGCCACCGTGCCGCCTATTGCAATTCCCTTTTCTTTATAAACTTCAACTGGTCCAGAATTCAGCTGCCCACCCACATCATTACTAGAGCCCCCTCTATCCACCACATCACTCCTGTCCTGCAGCAGCTTCAGTGGCATCCAGTTCAGTTCTGAAGTCCATTCTAAATCCTCCTGTTAACTTTGAAGGCTCTCCACGCCTGTCTGACCTCCTCCATGTTGCCATTCCCTGTCGTACCCTCAGATCCTCTGTCGCCTTCGCCCGTCTTACCACCATTCAGTTGCTTTTCAAATCTAAACTTAAAACTCATTTGTTTAAGATGGCTTTGATTACAATTGCTCTGTCTGATTTTAACTTCTCTATTTTACTTTTGTTTATCATCTGTGTTTTTTCTATTGTTTGGTGTCC
Source organism: Polypterus senegalus (assembly GCF_016835505.1). NCBI lineage: Eukaryota > Metazoa > Chordata > Cladistia > Polypteriformes > Polypteridae > Polypterus > Polypterus senegalus. The sequence continues at coordinate 5,849,627 of NC_053166.1, read as the reverse complement.
TTGAGTGTTTAGAAAGGCGCCTACAAATTAATAAAATGTATTATTATTAGTCCATCCATTATCCTAACTAGAGGGTCAAGGGGGGTCTGCTGGAGCCAACACAGGGCGCAAGGCAGGAAACAAACCCCGGGCAGGGCGCCAGCCCACCGCAGGTATTATAATTATTGTTAATTGTTTGCTTGAGATACCAGGATCATTTTTCCGAGATGTCAAGAAATCCAAAAATTTCCCAAAGCATAGAACTGAACATTTATCTTACTGGATACCGTAACGTAGCAAGTCGCCCTTCCAAAGACCATCACAAAGCTGCTGGGGTCTGCGTGTGCACCTCTGGGTGATGTTCGGATTACGGGACATTAGAGATTCAAAGAAGGGGACTGAATTACACGGACAGCTACGATAAAACCAAATCGCAATGCGGTTTACTGAAGTCGTGTCTACTGTACGTTAAACACTTGACACAACGCAGAGCAGAGCAGACGTGCAACAAATCAGCCAACACGAGAAGCACGCGACGCCAATACACTCTTATCATTGTCATCATTGGTGTTGTCGGTTGATGTCGCGTGTTAGGAAGGGTAAGTTACTGTATGTTTCCTCAAGATCTCGAAAAAATCATTAAAAAGGGGGTTTGCCTGTAAGGTACCCCAATACTTTCTCTCTTTATCTGACACCCCTTAACACACACACACACACACACACTCATCAAACAGTATTCAGACACACAATTTAAAACCTGGTTACCCAAGAATCCTGCTGACTGTGCCAAATGTGTTGACGTGTGGGGGTCTGAGGGTGACCCCCTTCTCCCCCTTATGCTCTGTATTATGCAGAACTTCAATAAATGTCCTCAAATCTCTGCCACAGCCCTCAAACGGTAAATCTAAAATCTAGGAATGCATGCAATTAGATTTGATAAAAGAACAGACGCATTTATTTATGTATTACAGATGATAAGCCCAAGAATAATATGAGCTGGGAACCAACAGTAGATGGGGTGTCACACCAACATTGGGCATGAGCTGCCACACCCATTTCACCTAACAAAACCCACACAGACATGGGGAGAACACGCTGGCTCCATGTAGTTGGTGCTTCTACTGGAATTTAAACCCAAGCCTCTGGACCTGAACAGCAAATCTGAAAATAAATAGATGGATATAAATGATAAGTATAATCACTTGCCTCAAAGAACACTTTTATTCTGCTTAAAATGAGGTTAAGGTAAAAAAAAAAAAATGTAAAAACTTGATATAAATGTCACTAACACCCAGCGATAGAGCAGCCTGCCTCTGGGATCAGACCGACTACACCACGGGGCAACTCTGCCATCTGAATGGACTGCAAAGGGAAGCTCTGTGGATGGAGGCAGCAAAACTCGGTCACATTCACAGATGGACGTTCAAATACAACGGGACAAGAGGCACATGACGAGGACCACTGACACTGTCTGACCAGCAAGGGGCACTCATCAATAAGTGACGTGTCCGTGAACGCAGAATGACTGTGAAATAAGGAAGTGCATTGGGGTGGAAAGAACTACACGCTACCTTATGTTTGATTGATTTAAATGCAAGAAAATCACAAGTTCTGATTTGTTGCTTAAGCAAAATCATTTTATAGCGCCTTCCCATTTAGTGACCTGATTTTCAGATAAAGGAACCAAGAGGGAATTACAGATGGGTATCACAAAAAGACTTGGCTGTTTATAGATAGATAGATAGATAGATAGATAGATAGATAGAAGTGAAAGGCACTATATAGATAGATAGATAGATAGATAGATAGATAGATAGATAGATAGATAGATAGATAGATAGATGGATAGATAGATAGATAGATAGATAGATAGATAGAAGTGAAAGGCACTATATAGATAGATAGATAGATAGATAGATAGATAGATAGATAGATAGATAGATGGATAGATAGATAGATAGATAGAAGTGAAAGGCACTATATGATAGATAGATATGAAAGGCACTATATGATAGATAGATAGATAGATAGATAGATAGATAGATAGATAGATAGATAAAGTGAAAGGCACTATATAATAGATAGATAGATAGATAGATAGATAGATAGATATTAAAGGCACTATATGATCGATAGATAGATAGATGAAAGGCACTATATAATAGATAGATAGATAGATAGATAGATAGATAGATAGATAGATAGATAGATAGATAAAGTGAAAGGCACTATATAATAGATAGATAGATAGATAGATAGATAGATAGATAGATAGATAGATAGATAGATAGATAGATAGATAGATGTGAAAGGCACTATATAATAGATAGATAGATAGACAGACCGGAGGTCTCACTTGAGCCCTGACACTTCCATTTATTTTGTGTTTTCCGTCCCTGCAGACATCAGACTCGCCTCGGCCTCCCAAGCTGACGGCGGCCATCGGTTTTGATCTTTGCCTTTCCGTTTAAACTTTGCCTCTTCGATGTCACACAGATTGCCTGTCTGACCCCCCAGTCAGTGCCCCTCGGCCTTCTTCCCCACTGGCTCTTGTGTTTAAGTGTCCACGTCAGTTAAATTCCACACAGGTTGCATTGTGACTTGCTAGTAACATCTAAAGGAAGTCTGAGAAATGCAGATGGAGATCAGTGACACGTAAGTCACGGCCACAAGCACATGTCTACGCTTGGTGGCCTTTGTGCGGTTTTCAAGTGTCCACCGGAATGTTACATTGTCCAGACACATTCTCACGCATCCCTCCAAACTCCATCGTATTACTTGATTTCTTTGCTCCTCATGAGAAAATGGCTTCAGTCCAACAGAGTAATGTGCTGTCGGCGTGTGTTGAAGAGGAGCTGGCAGTGTGTGGCCCGCCTAAGGACAGTGACAGCACATCGTCATCTAATATATTATACACATAGTGCAGCAGCTCTCCAGCTTTTCATTGATTTTCTGAAGACATGTTTTTCATTAGAGGGTCAAGGAGAGATGGTGGATTGCTGAATATATAACAATAAATAATGAGACCAAATGGTGTTTTTATCCCTGGTGTCCGTTTTAATGCTGAGGAGAGCGCCATTGAGTTCTTCACTTAGTCACAGCATTCACAGTTGTTTTTGAAATCAGATCTTTGACCCAAGCTGCTGTTCAGCGCTGATCCAGATGAGCCCCCTGCCCATGCAGCTTTCTCTCAATTCCTTCCTTCCTTCCGTCCTTCCATCCTCCAAACCCACTGATCCAATTCTTTCATCTCTTATTAATCCTGCAGTGCGATTTTGGAGACCCGTCTGCTGCACACCTGCCATGATGGCATTCTCTGGGTGAGTCCTGTCCTGGCTGGTCACTCCCAGCTCCATGCATGTTGTCCCTGAGAATGTTTTTCTTTTTTTTTCCTGGGATTTCAGTTTATTCCCACATTCCACTGCCATGTGCTCAGGTTGATTGATTGCTTCTACCCACTCTGTGCATGAGAATGCCCTGTGAAAGCCTGGCATGGCATCCAGGGTTGACTCCTATCTTATGCCCACTATCTACTCGGACAGATTTTGATTCCCTGTGGCGGAAAAGGAAGGTCCAGAAAATGGTCGGATGTTTATCCATAAGAAGCACATCAATAACTCTGTCTGTGAATTCGTCTCCTGTTCCCCGTCAACTTGCAAGGTCATGAGAATATCGGGCTGTAAATTTATTATTATCATCGTCAGCATACATAAAATGTTTCCCTGCCCACATTTCTTATTTCAGCCAGAAGGTGTCACCAATGGGCAATAAATTAAAGGACAATGAAAATGAGAAGAGCGGCGCACCATGAGCCGTGACAATGACATCACGAGGACACTCTCACCTCTAGTGACGTCTCACACGCCAGCCTCGCTGTCTGCACAAATAGCCACTACAGAGACGGAAAATCAAAAGACAACTGACAAAAGACATTGCAACCAAAAAAGCAATCATCTTCTGGCTGACCTGGTTCTAATTCTGTATTTTATTTATTGTGAATTGAGGTGACAGGTCGACGTCACCAAATAAGATGGCTAATTCCAGTAAGACTCTTCTCTGTGCTGAGAGTCACCACTACAGGGTCCGTCCACTAGAAAACTCAGACCTCCTGTCTGTCCCATGAAAGCAGCCTCATCCTGAAGGTCCGAGTGAATCCAAACGAGCGGCCATCATCTCAATCGCGGGGTGTGCCAACTTAGACGACGAAACCAAACTAGAAAAATCTTATGAGCGCCAACTTAAAAATGAGGACACAACATGCCAGGCAGACACCTGAAGAAAGTGGCGGAGCCTCCGGCCGCATGGCGTTATGTTTAAGCCCGTGCGTGTGCTTTAGTTCCTAATTATGCTCCTTTTGTTCATTTGGTTATTTGCATTTATGTTAATGATGTTACTAAAGTTCATTAATGTATAATTACATTTTTTATTTAGGGTTTGTTTGTGTGGTTGCTCGTTGTGCCTTTTGTGTTGTGGGTGGTTCCCCAAGAGGCGGGGCTGCCTGTCAATCTCTTTTGAATGACTGCCCCCAGCCCCCTAAAGGCTCATGGGAACTGTGCCCAGCTTGAGGTTCATTATATGCGCTCGGCGTTGGTGAGTTCTACGCTTTACATTTAGTGTGTTGTCCTCGGGATTGATTTATTGGCTTTTTAATGTTATACAATTCTGTTTAAGGTTTAGAATTTCTAGATCTTCCCCGTGTCTGCGTGGGTTTCCTCCGGGCGCTCCGGTTTCCTCCCACAATCCAAAGACATGCAGGTTAGGTGGTTTGGCGATTCTAAATTGGCCCTAGTGTGTGCTTGGTGTGTGGGTGTGTTTGTGTGTGTCCTGCGGTGGGTTGGCACCCTGCCCAGGGTTGGTTCCTGCCTTGTGCCCAGTGTTGGCTGGGATTGGCTCCAGCAGACCCCCGTGACCCTGTATTTGGATTCAGCGGGTTAGAAAATGGATGGATGGATTTCTAGATCTTGTATTGGGACCCGGTAGTTGAGGACTGCATTTTAGAGAACAGTGCTTTTCTTCATTTTTTTGAGCTTTTGTACTTTATATATATATATATATATTTTTTTGTAGCATATCTTTTATTTTATAAAGTTTCTTTGTTGCCAGAGGTTTACGATGACCCTCCTCTTTGTGGAGCTTTCTCTTTATATTTTGTTTTGCCAGCTCCCCATTTTTGGGCCTGTGCCAGCTGAAGCCAGCAGTTAGTATTTGGAGCCTGGCTGGACTAAGTGAGCCTCTACTGGGGCAGACCAGTGAAGATCCTGGCCTGCTTCTTGATTAAATATCGGAGGCCTCGCTCCACTCACAGACAGCACTGTGGAGGAAACACAAAACGCTGCACGTCCATAGCGCCAGGAAAAGGAAGCAGCTTAGCAAAACCTGATCTGGCCACCTCGCCTTTACCCAAGATGTTGGCATCAGACAAAGCCCGACCAAGAGTTTCCATTTTGTTTTGGTGTGTTGACTACTGATGGATGTCTACTAATAATGAAACCGTTAGATGGCGGAGTCTTTCCTTTGTGGGTCTGGAGCTTATCGTGTAATCCCAATGCATATTATTGCTGCGTGATTGATGACGTATGTGCGATGTACGCGTTTACAATAGCAAAGCGATTCGATTGTGTGTGATGTCCTGTACATACTGTCGGACTTGTTCGCGCAGCGTGGCACACGACAAAGATATCCGTGAGGAAGACTATAATAAAAAACGGCGCAGCATCCACCAGCATTCAGCCCTGCGCGAGTAACCGACTTTGTCTGACGCTTCCTAAGAGCTCGTTGCTTACGTTTATGTGATTTTATAGCGCGAGTCCACACACCAGGCAGTCAACTGAAGGCCAAGTCACTTGACACGACTTATCCAATGATTTTCAGTCGTGGCCTTCATTTACATTTCGTCCGCGGAGACTTTTCAGATGGTTCAGAAGGCTTTCGGGGGACGATACCAGTGAGTGGCGAAACATCAAATCAGCCAGGTGTCTCAGCCCACCTACAGCCCACCTTTGACTTTTGATTTTTCTGAAAACTAAAATCATCTTTGAAAGGGAAGAGATATCAGAGTGTCGATGAGAGTCAGGAAAATACGACGAGGCAGCCGATGGCGAGTCCAACAAGAGAGGAAGAGACGCTGGGAGAATTGTGTGGAGGTCCCAAGGTGCCTGCTTTGAAGGGGACCGAGGCGTCACTGTCCTGGGTACAATGCTTGACAATGCAACGTATTTCTACAAGAAATATGTCTGACAGTAGTATTCACACAAATGAGAAATGATTTCTCTCACTGGATTTCACTTTCATGAAACAACTAATTTTTTAATTCTCGTGGATACTCGTCTTTGGTGCAGCGGGTAGCACTGCTGCCTTGCAGTTAGGAGACTCGGGTCCTCCCTGTGTGGAGTTTGCATGTCCTCCCCGTGTCTGCGTGGGTTTCCTCACACAGTCCAAAGACATGCAGGTTAGGTGGATTGGCGATCATAAATTGTCCCTAATGTGTGTGTGTGTGCCCTGCGGTGGGCTGGCGCCCTGCCCGGGGTTTGTTTCCTGCCTTGTTCCCTGTGCTGGCTGGGATTGGCTCCAGCAGACCCCCGTGACCCTGTAGTTAGGATATAGCGTGTTGGATAATGGATGGGTGGATGGATATTACATGGCTGGATACTTCCCGGACAGCCCTCGCATAGTGCAGGACAAGCTCATCCCAAAATTTAGAAGCAGAAAGAAACTAAAAAAGTAAATAAGGAGCTTAAAGGTAAGCAGCAAAAGGTCCAATCAGCAGCCTATGGCGTATAAGACGAGTAAGGGCAGTGCGAACCTTTGGGCATACGAGGGCATCTGTTCAAATGGGCATTAGGAAGGCTAAAAGGCAGCTGGGGAGAAACATTATGGAAAAGGTGTAAGATGACCCAAAGAAATCCTCTGAATGTCAGTCAGTCATCGTCCAACTCGCTATATCCTAACTACAGGGTCACGGGGGTCTGCTGGAGCCAATCCCAGCCAACACAGGGCGCAAGGCAGGAAACAAACCGCAGGCAAGGTGCCAGGCCACTGCAGTCCTCTGAATGTTTTACTAGTAAAAGAACAGCCAAGGAGGAGATGAAGAGAAATGCTGAGTGAGAAGACACAGTGCAGGCCGTGAAATAACAAAAGCTCTGGACTTGCACTTCATAACCTCCCAAAAGTAACAGGGACTACTAAAGCCAATGTCACATCACGCGACTTCTCTAGCAATTATAATCCGTAGCTCTTATCCCCAGCAGGCACGAGGGTGGCTGGAAGGCAAGGAGGTCATCAAAAAAAAAAACGCGATGAGGGTCAGAAGCAGGAGGACATCAACAGGAACCTCAGCCAGGATTCATGAGAAAAAACTGAAGCCCCCATCCAGGGGGTAAGCACACCCCCTGGATGACCTTTCACCCCATCATGTTGTGACTGACAGACTGACCGCTCAAGACACGCCCCCTCTAGGACAGCCATCTAGCAACAGGAAACAACAATTGCACTGTAAGAATGGCGGTGATACCACACCCTAAATAGTAGGTGGAAATTGAAACTTTAATTCACAAAGAAATGAACCAGACGGATAATTTAGGGGTATAAAATCCCCCAACAGAAACAAACGATGTTCAAAATAGGGGTGTCTGACCGCAGCCTTCATTTACATAATCTTAGTGAGCTGGAGGGAGTTGGCAGCGAGCGTCTGTGAAGGTGATTTCTTATCGTGGCACGTGACTCACTCCGACTGGTCCGCGGCTCGCTGCCGTCAGACAGGTTTGATTTTGTCTTTAGTCGGAGGTGCGGAGGGGCAGGCTGTCTGAGCAGGAGAGCTGACAGCCAATCACAGCTCATACAATGCGCAGAACGTAGCGCTGAGGAATAAGGAGCATCTGAAACGTAAGAGAAACCCGTCTGTCTGATGTCTCGTGTTTTACTCACTAAAACAGAATGGAAATAAGAAGTGAAGGTTGCGAATGGTGCAGCACACTATGGGCTCTCAGACAAAGGGGTCCGCACACGACTGGCGCCCATCCTGGTAATTATAACACGGGCTGTGAAGATCAGTCTGTTAAGCTGACACGGCACAGCGACGAGATCGATGAATGTGATTAGGAAATTTGACACACCTCACGACAAAAAGGTGCGTAATGTGATAAGGAGGCTTAAGGAGGTGCCGAGTGGTTTGGAAATCGTAGAGAGAGAAGCGTCGCTTGGATTAAACAGGCTGAGGCTGAACAAGTCACCAGGACCAGATACCTTCAATCAGGTTAGTGAGGGCAGGGAGAAACTCTCAACCTGTTGTGGCAGACGACCGGGGACCTGGAGAAGGGAAGGACCGGGAGAGGGGCAACATCTACTCCGGGGTTAGGGTTAGGGCAGCCACCCTGGATTACGGATGGAGAGATTGGAAGCTCAACCCTGTCGGGGTCTGTGGCCACCGCCAGGGGGGCACCTGGACCATCTCAGAGCCCTGGATTGGCAGCACTTCTGCCACACCTGGAAGTGCTGCAAGAACATCAACAGGGAGCACCTGGAGCGCATAAAAGGGGCCGCCTCACTCCGTTGGGAGAGCCGGAGTCGGGAGGAGTGGAGGCGGCAGAAGAGAAAGAAAAAGCGAGTCAAAGAAAGGGCTGTGAATGTTGTTGTTGGTTTGGGCTCTGCTTGGTGTTGTGTGTGTGAAGGACATTGTGAGTTGGTGTCTGTCGGGGTCGAGGCTGATCTTTCCACACTGGAGTTTGAAAATCTCTGCACACTGAGAGAATGAAAAGGGAGAGCGGGAAGATCCAAGTAACTACAGGCCAGTAAGCTTATTAATGGAGGGAATTATAGAGGAAAAGACGGAGCAGCGAATGTCTAGAACAGGAGTTTTAGGGAGCTGTCAGCACGGGTTCAGACGTGGAGGTCGTGTTTCATTAAAAGGCTGGAATTCTATGAGAAAGCCACGAATATCAGAGAGATGCGTATGTGATGCACCTTGTGGGACCTTGCCCCACCGGGACGCCTGGATCAGGGAAGGACCGGGAAGGGGGGCAATATTTTCCCTGGGCACAAGAGGGCAGCCCTTCTGATTTCCATCCAGGGCCACGGAAAACGGAGCTGGGAAGCGCAACCCCGTGGGGGTCCGTGGTCCAACCAAGGGGCTGCCTGGATGGTTCCTGAGCTCTCGAGGATAGCACTTCCGCCACAAGACCATCATGAGCACCTGGAGCCCATCCGGGACAGCCGCCTCACTCCCTTCGAAGAGCCGGAGTCGGGAGGAGAAAGACGGAGCTTGCGAGGGAGGCGTGGAGGCGGCTGGAAGAGAGGATTAAAGGACTGAGGAGTCGTGAGTGTGCGGAGCCCATTGTTTAATAATAAACGGTGTGTCTTGAACTGCACTGTCATGTCTGTCTGTGGCCGGGCTACCAATTACAACCTGAATGTTCAGAAGGATTTCACGTCACAGATCAGCCATCAAACTAAACAAAGCGGGAATTGAAGGTGTGGTGTGTAGATGGGTACAAAAATTGGCTCAAACACAGGAGGCACGGGCTTAGCCTTATAAGAATTAGGATGACATTAAGAGTGGTGACCAGCAGGGGTCAGTGCCGGGCCACTGCTGCTATTTTTAATATCAATAAATGATTTGGATGGGAATACAAGTAACAAGCTGGTCAAGTCTGCAGAAGATACCATGGAGAATGGAGAATGGAGAATCAGCTATAGGGACTTGGACAGCATGTAGGCCTGGGCAGATCTGTGGACGATGAAATGTCCTGGAAGTGAATGTAAAGTACTACACACTGAAAGGAAAAATGTTAGACCTGAATACACAAAAACTTGAAACTACTGAGAAGAACTTAGACGTTGTAGTGGACTCGCCACCATCTACGTCCAGACAGCACACAGAGGTAATGAAGGAAGCATGTCAGGTTATACTGTATAGCTCCATGATGAGCGTGAAGTCAAAGGAGGTTATGTTAAGCTTTATAACACACCAGTGAGGCCTCATCTGGAGTACTGGGTGCAGTTTTGGTCTTCAGGATACAAAAAGGACATAACAGCACAAGAGAAGGTCCAGAGAAGAGCGACTAGGCTGATTCAGGACTTAAGGACACCCTGAGGACACACAGAAGGAGCTGAACCTTTTCATTTGAAGCAAGCGGAGATTAAGTGGGGACATGACTGAAGTGTTTATAATTATAAAGGGAATTAGTCCTGAGGGTCCAACTTTGTTACTTTCACCACAGCTGGACACTTAAGGGCACAAATGTTAGGAATTAATGACCACACCGTGTTGTGTAGAGCAGGACATCAGGGCCGTGCACATCTCGAATGGATGTAATTTTGGAAACTTTAGATGCCAGGATGGATGAGCTTCTTGGGCGGAATGGCCTGTCCTTGTCACAACTTCTCTAATGTTCTAATCGAGGGTGGCTTGGTGTTAGCACTGCGTCCTCACAGCAAGGTGACTGCATGGAGTCTGCATGTTGTCTCCGTGTCCTCATGGATTTGCTCCCACAGTCCAAAGACATGCAGGGTTAGGTGGACTGGCGATGCTAAACTGGCCCCCTGGCGCACGGGTGTGTGTGTTCACTTTGTGACTGGCATGACAAGCCGTTTGGGGTTTCCTCTTGCCTTGTGCCCAGTGCTTGCAGATCCAACTGTCCTGCTCTGAATATGCAGGTCAAATGGATGGATGGATGGATGGATGCTGCAGGGTTTTGCTCAGCTAGTTGCCAGCTACTGCTAGGAGAAGCTGAGGGACCTCACAACTACTAACAATGCAGAGACCAGGAGTAGGACGTCTTTTTGGTGATTTTGCTTATTGGATTACTTTGTACTTTTAATAGAAATTAATTGCACACATTGGAATGAGAAACCTTATTCATGAGTTTGTGTTCTGTCATATTTTATATATTCTGTATACTTGTTAACACATATGTGGTGGCGAGACAACTAAAAAGAGGCATAAAATGTTCTTTGAGCCATAAATGCTTCGACAGCTTTAATCAGAAATTGTGTTGAAACAAAAACCTGCAGCCATTGCTGATTTTGCAGACCCCCCAGTTTAGAAGATGAATGGAGGCGTAAATCTGCTTTTATGAAGTAAGTAGGGAAATTAAAGGATGGACGTGCAGCACATACAATCTATCTGTCTATCTATCTATCTATCATATAGTGCCTTTCACTCTATCTATCTATCTATCTATCTATCTATCTATCTATCTATTATATAGTGCCTTTCCAATCTATCCATCTATCTATCTATCTATCTATCTATCATATAGTGCCTTTCATATCTATCTATCTATCTATCTATTATATAGTGCCTTTCAAATCTATCTATCTATCAATTATATAGTGCCTTTCAAATCTATCTATCTGTCTATCAATCTATTGTATAGTGCCTTTCAAATCTATCTATCTATCTATCTATCTATCTATCTATCTATCTATCTATCTATCTATCTATCTATCTATCTATCCCTGCCTACTATGCTAAATTCTATCTATCTATCTCTCTGTAGCCTGCCGGTTTTCGTATAAATAGCCGCCTAGTAATTCGCCCCCCGAGTTTTCGGCACTTTGTCTGTCAGTGTAAATTAAAGCAAACCCCGAGTGCCCACCGCGCCTCGCAATCAGCGCGGTTGTCGTCTGTCTGGCCCGGTCCTCATAGCGAATTTACGAGTAGACGCGGTTAGTCTTTGGAAGGCTGGCCTTCGAGTCACAGCAAACGTCACAAAGTGTCGACAGGTCCGATTGTAAACTCAGAAGTGTTTTATATCCAACGTGCCCTAAAACGATGTCAGACAGAGCGGCCCGGTAAAAAGAAATGCACACTTTTTTTTGCGCGCGCATGCGTATCTGTGCGTGTTCGCAAAGGGCCACTTGCCGTCACAGGACCCTAGGGGGGCGCGCACCCAGAACGTCCCGGTGGCAGATCCTCGCCCGACTGTATTTGTGTTGTGTAATTTGAAAGCGGCACGAGTGCTGAACTTCTCCCCCATTGCCAGCTCTTTATATAAAGCACCCTAACCCCTCATATCCATCCATCCACTTTGTATATCCGCCTGGTTTTCTTGAGCAGGGTCGCGGGGGGCTGGAGCCTATCCGAGCAATCCCAATGCATATTATTGTTGCGTGATTGATGACGTATGTGCGATGTACGCGTTTACAATAGCGAAGAGATTCGATTGTGTGTGTTGTCCTGTACATACTGTCGGACTTGTTCGCGCAGCGTGGCCCATGACAAAGATATCCGCGAGGAAGACTATAATAAAAAACGGCGCAGCATCCACCAGCATTCAGCCCTGCGCGAGTAACCGACTTTGTCTGACGCTTCCTATGAGCCCGTAACTTACTTTTATATGATTTTATAGCGCGAGTCCACACACCAGGCAATCAACTGAAGGCCAAGTCACTTGACGCGACTTATCCAATGATTTTCAGTCGTGGCCTTCATTTACATAATAAGCTCGACGGAGGCAGTCGGCGGCGCGCTCCGGTGATGCCGATCGTCAAATGTGACATGCAGTACATTCTTAAATAATAAAAGTACCAGAGCGGGTCTTCAGAGCGATGCCATAGGGAATACATTTTTGTTTCCTCAAAAGTCCATTCCACATGAAGGTTCCAGAAAGAATCTTTATTTATTTAGATGTGTAACTGGCTCTTTAGAGTAAATAAATAACCGTGACAGATTTGTGAAATACCAATGGCTCGCGATTTTAAAATGTCTCTTACTTGATACAATAACTCAGGCTGAATTCACGCTCTCTTAAACCGTTAGTGACCGGCTAGGTAGCCCACCATACATTAAATAATTCAGTTTTTCTTTACATAGAATTTTATTCAAACCACAAAGAACCAACTCCATAGGCAGAGAACACGTCCCCAAAACGGAACGTCAACGTTTAATGGGGAGCCACACAAACCAGTAAAGGACTACAAAGTGCCATTAAAGAACCAGGAGGTTTAAGAGCGTGCGTGCCCAGCGCCTGAGACCAACTAGTCGGGCTCGGATAAAATTGAACAGGTTTGATACTCTCGTTGGGCGGAGGGGTGGGCTTTACATGCAAAGTGACAAACAAATGAACCAATGAGTGTACAAAGCATAGAATGTAGCGATGCGGAATCAAGAACACGTCAGATTTGAACCTCACAAATCATCTACCTGATGTTTCGTATTTTACATATCATAGCAACGGAACAAAATAAATAAATGGCAGAGATTGCTGCTGAACCCGCAGCAACTGTTAAACGTTTGACGTCTACGTCAGACAGCAAGCACACTATTGGCTGTCAGAATAAAGGGGCGGGCACAACTATGGTGGAAGTTTGGCGCCAAGTCCGCAAATGTGACAGACTGCGATCGTGTGGTTTGACCTGGTGCAGTGACTGTGATCTGCAAATCTGACCTACCCCATGGCAAAAAGTGGCATAATGTGACGTCCCCGTTAAGGCCAGGTCACGTTATGTGACTGTTTTGCCATCTTCAGTCGTAGCCTTTATTTATATAATCTCAGCGAGTTGGTGACAGTTGGCGGCGAGTCGTGTTCTCTGACATCCAGAGAGCCTCAGTCCACGCAGTTGGCAGCTCGCCCCTCAAGCAGGTTTGGTTTTGTCTTTAGTTGTAGAGAGCAGACAAGCAATGAATGAGTGCAGTGCAGGGAATACAGCAGCCAGGAACAATTAAGGGACTCGGATCTTTCGGATCTCCCAGACAGAAGGGGGTGCTCATTTGTGTAATGTCTTGTGTTTTAGGTGCTGCAGGATGAAATAAAAAGAGAAATGATGTAGCCGAACTCCCGGTACCTGTTAACCCTTCATTCAGCGCTGGCTTTGTCAGGCAGCACTTCAGTTAAAGCACAACTACACCTAAGCAGGCGCATTGTTAGCTTAAGCGGTTATCAGGGGCTTAGACCCCCCCAACTGTTTTTGACACTAGTCCAACATGGAGGAATGGAAGAAGAATGGTGGGCAGGGTGGGGGAAATGATGGGGTTTCTTATGAGTTGTACATGTAAGTGGGCACAGGCTGGTTCTTGAAGACCAGGGATGGATGCCCCCCTCCAACAAACCCACTCAGGTAAAATAGGTGTGCCCCCCGATTTTCAGTCATTTAAACTGACACAGTGCAGTGACAACATCAGCGCCTGCAGTCGGCGAGTCTGACATACCCCACGACTAGGAGTCCCATGATGTGCCCCACATGCTTACTGCTCAGGACAAGCAAATTAACCGACCCAGGGGGGTAAAAGGCACCCTAAATATAAGAACGGCCCTTCAACTTGTCTGGTCAGTACAAAGCAAATAAAACATCAGCACTTTGAATGGCACACTCTGATTTAACATGGGTTGGCCCAATGGCCCAATGCCTTGTCAGGCATAGGAAGGTATTTGGAGAGCCCAGGGGTCCTTAGACTTGGGGTTCATCTCGGCCCCCAGTTAGAAGATACTAAGTAGCAACTGATTTGGCATATTTGCGGTTTTCCATTTCAGTAGACAGAAGTGCCCAACAGCTCCCAGGGGTCTATGGACCAAAACCCCACGTCCCTCATAAGTCATTTCTGCAGGAGACGGTCACTCAGTGCCACCCACCATCATCCCCCAATTTAGTCCATGAGACTCGTGCTGTTGGCTCAGCATGGGTAGTCAGACCACCATAACAATCTCACAAAACCAGCGGGTTCAATGGGCACTCACGCCTGCTGGACTTCTGTCAATTGACGGGACCCCCGGATTCAACGGGCACTTTCTTAAAACTGAGTGACGGCAGAAGATCAAACTTCAGTTACAAAGGGCCTTCTCCAACTGAACCACATCGGTGCTACATTCAACTCTTACAATGATTCTCCAAAAGAACCACCCAGATGAAGGTTCTAGAAAGAACCTTTACGTTGTAACGTCCATCAATCATCCAAGCCGCTATATCCTAACTGCAGGGTCACGGGTGCCAATCCCAGCCAACACAGGGCGCAAGGCAGGAAACAAACCCCGGGCAGAACACGCAAACTGCACGCAGGGAGGACCCGGGAAGCGAGCCGGCAGCCGCGCTACCCACTGCGCCACCGTGCCGCCCCGTTTTAATAAGTTTGATAAATAAATACGGAGAGATGAGAACACGTATGTGAAATCCGAACGCGTCTTTGGTTTTTAGGGGGGACTTCTGCTGCCGGCGCATGCGCAGTTCAGGTTGTCTCTGTCCCTTCTCATCCCGCCAACTGCACAGTCAAAATTTCGGTTCTGTCCTCATTTTAGAAACTTTTTCAAAGCCCTAATGGCCCATTTACTGTGCAAAGACCGCTGCAAAGAATGAAATGGTTCTTTGTCTAAAGAGACCCCTCAGAACCGACACGTTTCGAGAGTGTAAAACAGTTCGTATCACGCAATAAGCTGCACTCCCTGCTTGTGAGTGACTCCCAGACAAAGGCCGATGTCCGCCGCGCCTTCTTCTTCTTTTCTTTTCTTTTAGGATGTGCGTTGCCCGGTCGTTTATCTGCCCGGAGGTCGTTACTGATGTTTCGCTGTCATTTGCATCGATCGGCCGTCTGAAGGCTGAGGGCCGTCTCAGCTGACCTTGGAGTGCCCACACCATGCAGGTAAAGTGTCGTCACCAGAACTGGCAACTTGTGTCGCGGGGGTCTCACAAATTAGAACTACATTTACTGTGCCCGCCGTGCAGGGGTCTCCTCCCTTTGAATGGCCGTCGCTTGATGTTTTCTTATCTTCGTGTTAATTCATAATGGACTGATGATTACCTGCAATGAATCACCGGGACATGGAGTTGAAGAAGAAATCGCGACATCCTTGAAATTTCGAAGGAGCAGGTATGGGTCATTGGGACAGCGAGCGAGCGACAAACGAGCAACAAAGGGACTGAATGGCCTCCTCTCCTTTTGTCAGATCTCTTGTGTTCTTTGTGCTGCTTTCATTTTGTGTACCGATTTGAGTCGCCGCGCTTTGGGGCTTTTCGGAATTCGAGCTCAGGGCATTCGCTTTACTTGGGCTTCTGCTCGACCCCGCGGTCTCCGACTTCCTCAAGCAGTCAAAAGTAGCGCCATACACGTTAACCGTAATGGTCAGTTTCGGGACGGCCTGCAGTGGGCTTCTGTCGTGCCACTCCGCGACCCTGCCAAGGTGGATGTGGCCATCAATTATGCAACGTATGACACGCCACAGGGGCATTTCTAGAGTGTTGTGCAGGGCGTGTGACAATCAATCAATAAGTAAAAAAATAAAAGTTTCGAGTATATTTTTCAGAAAGTGTTTCTTATATAACTTCTTATATATCTTGTATGGGAAAAATGTATATAAAAATCTAAAGTCTGATTATATATAAAATTATTCCTGAAAATATAAAAGGTAGAATATGTAAAGTCAAAGCCTGAATATATACAAGTCAGAATATATAAAGGCAAAATATAAAGTCAAAGCCTGAATATACACAACGTCTTAATATATAAAGTTACAATTCTTATTAATTCAGAATCTAAATACAGTATATAAAGGCACTCCTGAATATATAAAGTAAAAGTCGGAATATATAAAGTCAACGCCTGAACACGTGTGCATTCAGGAATAACTTCATATATTCTGACTTTTACTTTATATATTCACGAGTGACATTATACAGTATATGTGTGGCATGGTGGCGCAGCTGCCTCGCACTTAGGAGACCCGGGCTGCATGTTCCCCCCGTGTCTGCAGTCCGAAGACATACTACATTGGCGATTCTAAATTGTCCCTGTTGTGTGCCCTGCGGTGGGCTGGCGCCCTGCCCGGGGGTTGTTTCCTGCCTTGCGCCCTGTGCTGGCTGGGATTGGCCCCGGTGACCCTGCGTTAGGATATAGCGGACATTATATATTTAGATTTTGACTTTATTTATTCAGAAATGTTTGCCACCCCGCATATACATAAATGTATCCCAGCGCTCCGTGTCTTCACTGAATGCCGGGGTGGAGCGCCGTGACGAGTTCGAAGGTAAAATCAAAGCACAGATTTCTCCAAAGGACTCGAGAGCGGTTTTAGTGCGCAGCACGCAGACACGAATTTGTTTCAATTGGAGAGCAAAGTCGTTTGAAGCGGAGTAACATAAACGCAGCCCAGCACTATTTGTCCATTCAATGACCATTGAACAAGGAGAGGAAAACAGAAACAAACTAAAAAGTATCGCACCTTCCTCGGAATGAAAAGACATTTCAAACACAAGCAGTTAAAGAGTAATAAAGGAGAATCAGAATACCTGCGTCCGCCGCACCTCGTAATTAGCATTTGGCTGTCACGTGACTCACCACTTTTCAGATGCAGTTGGCTTCTTTTCTTTCTTTCTTTTTTTTAGTTGGAGCGCAGGGAGGCGAAGTGACCTGCTCAGAGTCACACTGTGGTGTCAGTAGCGCAATTTGAACCGACAGCCTCAGGGTCTGAAGTCCCACGCCTTAACCACACAGCCTGTCCGCACTGAACTGACGGGTTTCCCATGGCAGGCTGCTAATTCTGCCACATTTTTGAAATCACGGTGGCGCAGTGGTTAAGCGACTGTATGGGAGATTCGGCGTCCCGTGTTCAAATCTCCTGCATTGTGCGCCCATTTCCTCCGTGTCACAGTGTCACAGTGGTCTTTACTCCCATCGCCGAGGACATGTTGATAAGCCGTTGAATCCCAGCAGGGCCGACTGCAGGGATCAGCTAAGGGTTACGTGAGTTCGTTAAAGGCGATTCGTAAATAAATAAATAAATTAACATTGAGCATTTCAAAGTCTTGCGGAATGTGTGCGTATAAATCAAATACGAAAACATGAACTGTTTCGTAACGATGAAAGGAACGCTTTAGTTTCCACTCGTCACACTTTCAACATAAAAATTGTTTTCCGATGTGCGCCAACGTTGCCGGGAGAGGCTGGACATCAACATGAGCCCGAAATGGAGAAGCCAAATAATGGATGGATCTTAATAGGATATAATAAGTATAGATCTGTTAAAAAGGCCAGGGTTTTAAATGGTTTTTGTAATATTAAAGCCAGGAGTAGTTTAGCGTATCGTAGAATAAAAGGAACTAAAACTTACACAAAAGAAAGAAAGAAAGAAAGAAAGAAAGAAAGAAAGAAAGAAAGAAAGAAAGGCTATATATCGTCTCTCATTTTCAGTTATAAGAAAACTATACGAAGAAAGAAAGAAAGAAAGAAAGAAAGAAAGAAAGAAAAAAAAGGGCCATATTGCGCCCTTCATTTTCAGAATTGAGAAAATTGCCCCATAAGAAAGCAGTTTTATATAGCGCCTTTTATTTTCCATGGTAAGAAAATGGCTCTAAAAAGGACCATATAGCGCTTTTCATCTCCAGAAACAGCAAAGCTGTACTAAACGTAAAGAATGGCCATATAGCGCCGTTCAGTTCTGGCGATGAGATATTTGCACTTACAGAAAGATCAATATAGCGCCTTTCATTTCCAGCCATGGAAAATCGCACTTAAAGAAAGTCAGGGCGCGTTGCGTTGTCAGCTAAAGCACAGATAATGGAAGTACTTCACATCTAAAAAGCCCCCCTGGTAGAATGACAATATAAAGACGTTCTCGTGCCCACGGCCATTGCTTTAACGTTCCCCATTTCTTGGCGATGTTTGCTTTACCTACCTAGCGGCAGCACAATGAAGAACGGCAGCCAGCAGAGGATGAACATTCCCACCACGATCCCCAGCGTCTTGGCGGCCTTCTTCTCCCTGGAAAACTTGAGGAGTTTGACCGACAACGAGCTCCTGGCGTGGTGGCCTCGGCATTTATTGACGCCCCCGAGGTCGTCCTGCGTGGCTTTGTAATGGATTCGCAGCGTGAACTCCTTGGAGTCCGATCTCTCCTTCATCACCCCTGCTTCCAGGTTCCGCGTAGTCCGTTTGGCCACGATGTACACCCGGCAGTACATGGCGATGATCACAATGAGGGGGATGTAGAAAGAGCCCAGGGAGGAGAAGAGCGCGTAGAAGGGCTCCTCGGTGATGTTGCACTCCGTCTCGTCGGCCGGGGCCGGCTCCTTCCATCCCAGCAGTGGTCCGATGGAGATGACCATGGACAGAATCCAGACCCCGAGCAGCGCCAGCAGCGCCTTCTTCCCCGTCACGATGCTGGGGTACTGGAGCGAGTAGCGCACTCCGATGTATCTGTCGATGGAGATGACGCACAGGCTCATTATGGAGGCAGTGCAGCACAGGACGTCCACCGCAGCCCAGATGTCACAAAATATTCTGCCAAACACCCAGTAATCAATGATCTCCCTGGTGGCGGACACCGGCAGCACGGTGGTGCTGAGCAGCAGGTCCGCGATGGCCAGATTGATGATGAAGTAGTTAGTCGGGGTCTGCAGGTGCCTGTTGCACGCCACGGAAAGGATCACCAAAATGTTGCCAACGATAGCAAAGAGGATGAAAGCGCCGAGGATGAGCCCCACCGTGGCAGCTCTGGTGATGTCCAAGGATGGGAGCGGCTCTTGTTCGGAGGTCCCATTGGAAGTGTTCGAGGCGAGCTCCTGGTACAGTGGCACAAGGCGTGCAAATGATTCGTTACACCCCAGATCCAAAGCACCATTACTGTCTAAACACATTTTGGAAGTTGAGTTCCTCCATAGCAGACCGTGGGATTTCCGCACAAACGTATACCTTTAACAAACCAGCTTCTCGGCCACTTTGTCGAGCGGGCGACGGCAACTTAGAGGCGAACACAAAATAACAAAAACGAATACCAGAGAACCCGAACCGGGCTTGTAAACGGAGCAAGGAGATTAAGGACCCTTCTGTCTCTGATGATAACCGAAGAAGTGGGCAAAAAGTTTCATTCTGTTCTTTGACCCCCCCAATCGTGGTATTCATGTGTGAGTCTCGGCGACTGGGGTCCCACAGAAGAGCAGCTCTCCGCTTAAGCGCAGCGCTCTGCGGCGGGGCAGCCGTGTGAATGGAGCCGGGAGAGTTTGTGCCGCGTCGGGATCGCGCAGCCCCCACCGCGCGCGCGCCCGCGCCCCCGCGTGCGGACACGGCTACTCTTAAAGGAGCCGCGCGCAATTCAGCAGGCGATCACTTCGTAGCTCGAGCACCCGCACAATACCGCAATACCAACGGATTACACCATGAAAGACAAAGCATGCATAAATAAATAAATACACAAATAAATAAACACATACATACATACATACGCGGGTATTAAGGTGTTTAATTTAAATCCAAGCACAGTTCAAATTTAAAACCTGACCCGGACTTTAACATGGGCGAGCTTCGATTCGATTAGTGACGTAGCTTGTTGACAAAGTCAGGGCTGGATTAAGGACAGCGGTGGCCCCTGAACTATGCACGACATTTTTGGGGTCGTACCTACAGAAAATACTTGGAGTGCGCCACGTATCAATATGAAAGTCTCAGACTCGAGCAAAGTAAAGTAAATGACGACCACCAAGTCTCAGCTTTAAAATGAATGACAACAATCCGGCGATTAGATAAAATATGGGCTTACTCTCCGAGACCCAATATGCTTTACCAAATCTTATCTCTTGAATTAGCCACTGCAGCACGGATGACAAGTCACCGTCACAAAGCAAAGTCTGAAAAGTCGTCTGTCGCTCCGGAATGTAAATGCAGGACTAACAAACCGTGCGGACGCCATTCTCCATATTAACAAAGACTAATGTTTGCTTTTTAAAAAAAGGTTCTTCTCTGGATTTCTTTGCCGATTAGACCACTGAAGTCCAGTTTCGAAATCGGATTCCTCCCAATCGACGTCAGAGTCAAGTGACTCAGTAGTCTTCGCTGTCCCATTGTGGATCGGAGACGGAGCATGGAGAGCAATCACTCACCACTTGGAATTGTGACAAGCCATGCCAGGTATAAGGACTGAAAGCAACACCAACATTTGGTCAGATGTCCTGTAAGCTTTTTTTCCTTTTCTGCTCCAAGACATCGTAAGCACTCTGGAGCAGATAAAATGTTAGTGCATAGGAATTCTCTTAACTGGACAATGTGCCAACCACTGCGCCACCCCGCCTCAAACAACAAAATACGAGCGCAGATGGAGCAACAGCCACAAACTAAATACACCAAGCGGCCAAATTAGCAATACTGTAGATGAATCTAAATATACAGTGACCACTAGAGGGCGTCATATCTCCGCAAACCCCAGGCACAACAACGTAGACACAAGTCCCAGGTTCAAAACACCTGTTATTTCACGGAATACTTTGTGAAGGCTTCATCCTCAGGAGATGCCTCCTTTAATGTTGGACCAAGGAGTACTTCTGGAGCCAAGGAATTCATTATCCTGCAGAAACACTCCTGGGTCAAATGGAAGCTCTGCACAACAGGGTGGTCCTCTCCTGGCAGCAACCCTAGTGGCAGACAAACCAAAACTGGGACCACACCAGAGAAACGCCTCTCATGGTGGGGAAGAAATTGATCCAGACATCCAGATTCAAACAATCCTTCCATGGTGGCCTCTACCTGATTGGAATTAAAACTGGTAACCATCCTGGTGGGCTGCACCTCCATCTACATGCCAGGTAAGGCATTGCACTCCGTTCCAAATTGGGAGACTTATGTAGCGCAAACAAAGATTTGGGGTGCCAATGTGATCCCTGTTTAATGTTAAAAAAGAAAAAAAAAGAAAAACGAAAGTTTAAAAGGGAATCTTTTATTTTATTGTCATCATCTGTGATGTGGTAAGGAAAGGGAAGACGTCCATTGTGCTTGAGCTCCTGGACTTAAGGGATGACCTCCTTCTGGGTCAGGTGGGTATTTTATAGAGCTGGAGGTGGGAGAGGCAGGTTGATGGGTGGAAGTGACGTCAGCATCCGTCGGATTAGTCCTCCTCCACTTGACGGCAAACGGAAATTGGGCTAAAATGGCAGCCGCATTCAAATTCCTCCCCTTATTCCATAACCATGAAGCACACCCTAAGTCTGACACTCGCACTCACATTTTATATATATATGTGTACGTGTGTGTGCGTATATATGTGTGATGGACGGCTGGCAGCTCATCCTGGCCGACACATCCAAGACGCTAGATGGCATCTTCCCTGCAGCATGGAGGTGCCCAGGATACCCGCAGGGCACCATGGGAAATGGAGTTCGGCTTCACAGCCCTGCTGGGTGCCGTGGGTGCCATTGTGGGACGCTGCAGGGAGACGCGGGGATTTTTAATTTTCTGGTAGCCCAGAAGTACTCCAAAGTCACGAGGACGGAGAAACAGAAGTACTTCTGGGCTGAAGAAACATACAAGTCTTTATCTGACCCGGAAGTGCTAGGGAATCACATGGACAGAAAGACAGGAGCGCTTCCGGGTCAAGGACTATTTAAAGGACTGGTGCAGACCCAGCAAGCTGAGCTGGGGTTGGGAGGGAGTGTGACGGAGCTGCTGGGAGTGCTTTGGGACACTTTGGAGAAGAAAATTAAATTACTTCTTTGTGCTTTTAAAACAGTGTCTGCATCTGGCTGTTGGGGTTCATGGGGCAACAGAGACCCTTAGCGCCCACGCATTGACAATATATGTATATATATACACACATACACAGTCATATGAAAACGTTTGGGACCCCCTGTCAGCCTGCATCATAATCAACACAACACATCACAGTGGTGTGTCTGTCATTTCCTACGAGTACTGCGGTGTTTTCTGAACAAAGATTTTTAGTGACGCAGAATTTAGTTATGAAATGAAATGTGAAAAACTGGCCGTGGACAAATGTGGTCCCCTTGTCATTGTGCTGATCTGAATGGCTGTCACTGCTCAGTGCTGATTACTTGGTATGATGAGCTCACCAAGCCTTGAACTTCATAGACAGGAGTGTCCATCACGAGTGCTCAAAGGTATTTAAGGTGGTCAGTTACAAGTTGTGCTTCCTTCCCTTTGACTCTCCTCTGAAGAGTGACAGACAGCATGAGATCCTCAAAGCAACTCTCCAAAGATCTGAAAACAAAGATTGTGGAGTCTCCTGGTTTAGGGGAAGGCTACAAAAAGCCATCTCAGAGGTTTAAACTGTCAGCTTCAACTGTAAGGAATGGAATCAGGAAATGGAAGGCCACAGGCACAGTTGATGTTAAACCAGCAGGTCTGGCAGGCCAAGAAAAATACAGGAGTGACATATGAAGAGGCAGGATTGTGAGAATGGCTACAGACAACCACAGATCACCTCCAAAGACCTCAAGAACATCTCGCTGCAGATGGTGTATCTGGACATAGCTCTGCAATTCAGCACATCTGTATGGCAGGGTGAGGAGAGAGAAGTCCTTTCTGCACTCGCGCCACAAACAGTCGCTTGTTGTATCAAATGCTCATTTAGAGAAGACAGAGTCATTAAGAACAAAGTGCTTTGGACTGATGAGACACAAATGGAGTTATCTGGTCAGAACAAAAAGCGCTTTGCATGGCGGAAGAAGAACACCGCATTCCAAGACAAACACCTGCGACTTTCTGTCAAATGTGGTGGAGGTCCCATCATGCTGTGGGGCTGTGTGGCCAGTTCAGGGACTGGGGCCCTTGTTAAAGTCGAGGGTCCGATGAATTCAACCCAAAATCAACAAACTCTTCAGGATAATGTTCAAACATCAGTCACAAAGTTGGAGTTACGCAGGGATTGGATATTCCAACACAGCTGGAAATCTCCAAAGGCATTCATGCAGAGAGAGAAGTCCAATGTTCAGGAATGGCCGTCTCAGTCCCCTGACTTGAATATCATTGAAAATCTATGGGATGATTTGAAGGAGCCTGTCCATCAAGTTGAACTGAACTGGAGAGATTTGGTATGAAGACTGGTCAGAAATACCAACATCAGAGTCCAGACCCTCATCACAGGCTACAGGAGGACAGCGTCTGGAGGCTCAAAGGAGCAGAAGGAGGCTCAGCTCAGTATTGATGTCGTATCTCTGTTGGGGTGCCTGTCTAATTTTTTGATGATGCATATTTCATATTTTCTGTTGATCCAATAAACTTCATGTCACTGCTGAAGTCCTGCTGTGTCCATAAGGCATGTCAGATATTAAAAGGAAGTTGCTACTCTGAGAGCTCAGCCAATGAGAAACACAAATCCAAAGAACTAAGAGGGCTTCCCAAACTTGTTCATATGCAATATACATACACAGGGTGCCCACAAAACACTTCTTGGTTTAAAATGGTTACAAAATCACAACTTATTGGAATATGTTTATAAATAAGATGACAGCAAATACAGGAGCTCAAAACATTTCTTCTTTTCCCCGCAGATTCTCCTGTGCGCTCCTTATTCCGCTAGCGGACCGTGAAATTCAAGATGGCGCTCACCCAACAGCAACACAGCTGCTGTGCGTTGGAATTTCTACCAACAAAGCGTGTTGTGACTGTGCAGTGTGCTTCAGACGCACATTTCATGTGAACCCGCCTACTAACACGTCCATTTTGTTCATTTGGGGGGTACGTGAAAGACAGAGTGTATGCACAGTTTGTACCTCCACTATCCACAAGTATGGATGATCAGCAGGGACACCACCCTGAAGCTATAAACGCGATCACGCCGGATCTGTCTGTGTGGCGGAGAGTCTGGTCTGAACTCGATTATCACATCGATGTTTGCAGAGTAACAGGTAGGGTGCATGAAACTTTATGAGGTGATGAAACTGTAGCCTCAAAGGTGAAAGGATGTTCCAATAAAGTTTGATTTTGTAACCATTTAAAATCAAGGAGTATTTTTGTGGGCACCCTGTATGTATATATATATATATATATATATTGTGGCAGACAGCTGGGGCTCCTGTTCAACCAGGATGCCTGGAGGATGGCAGTACCGGGAGGGGGACAATACCTCCCCTGGGACACAAGAGGGCAGCAGCCCTGATTTGCATCGGAGTGTAGAAGCTCAACCCTGTTGGTGCCCGTGGCCACTGCCAGGGGGCACCTGGAGGGTTATGGAGCCTTGGACCAGGAAGTGCTGCAGGACAGCCATCAGGGAGCACCTGGAGCACATCGGGGTGAACTATAAAAGGGGCCATTCGAGGAGTTGGAGTTGGGAGGCAGAGGACAGAGCTTGTGAAGGGAGGAGTGGAGGCCGCAGTAAAGAAAGAAAGAAAGAAAGAGAGAGGGAAGAAGAGACAGGACTGAGCATTGTGGGATGGAGCATTGTATTGTGCTGCGAAGAGAAAAATAAAAAACGTGTGTGCTTTTGGGACTTGTAAGTCTGCGTGTCTGTCTGTGTCGAGGCTGATCTTTCACAATACACACACACACTGTCTGCACAAAAAGGAGGCCTGAAATGTGTGCACACAAAAATCATCCATCCATCCAGTATCCAGTCCGCTATATCATAACTACAGGGTCACGGGGGTCTGCTGGAGCCAATCCCAGTCAACACAGGGCGCAAGGCAGGAAACAAACCCCGGGCAGGGTGCCAGCCCACCGCAGAACACGCATACCCACACACACCAAGCACACACTAGGGACAATTTAGGATGGCCAATCCACCTAACCTGCATGTCTTTGGACTGTGGGAGTAAACCGAGAAGAACACGGGGAGGACATGCCAACTCCACACAGGGAGGACCCGGGAAGTGAACCCTTAAGGGTCTCCTTACTGTGATGCAGAAGCGCTACCCACTGCGCCACCGTGCCGCCCCAGAAAAAAATATACAAAATGTAAAAAAAAAAAAAAGTGCCAAATTATAAAATAAATAAGCCTGGAGCCTCATTGGCATGTGTGTGGGGTGCCCTGTGATGGGCTGGCACCCTTACCAGGTGTTGTTCCTGCCTCTGCCCTGTGGTTGCTGTGATGGGCACCGGCAGCCCTGCCCTGGATAAGCAGGTTAGGAAAACGCTGAGTTTAAACAGGACGTCTTCAGCGCTTAATAAGCAGAAATAATTACAAACAAAATGTAATTTGGTAAACGACACTAAATATAATGAGGCATTCTTTAGCTGATGGCCCTTTGTGACCTTCACATGCTAAATCTGTGACATTAGGTGGACTTTAAAGAATTTCTTTGGACGTGTTTAGTGCACTAAAGTTGGGTTTTCTTCACTCATTTAAATGGGGGTCTGCACTACCCAAGTAAAGTGGGCGCACATCGCTGCCTTAATCTTATTGGGTAAATCACATCCGTTCATTTTTACAGTGTGTGCAGAAAATGGAATTTACATACAGACGCCATTTGTGTCACCATGTTTATAATGACAAGGTAACCCTTAAAAGCATGGGAAAGGTGCTATATAAATAAAATGTATTATTATTATTGTGAACCCAGCCACAAGGGATGCACAAACCAGTGTGTTTCTTCATGGGGGTCCCAAGTCCAGATAAATAGGGAGGGTTACGCCAGGAAGGGCATCTGCTGTCAAATTTTGCCAAATCAATATGCAGACAACAATACAAATTTCCATAGCGGATCGGTTGAGCCCCGAATTAACAACGACTGCCACCAGTACTGTTAGCCAACAGGGTGCTGGCAGAAATTGGGCTACTGGAGAAGGAAAAGGAGAAGAATAAGAAGAAGAAGAAGAAGAAGAAGAAGAAGAAGAAGAAGAAGAAGAAGAAGAAGAAGAAGAGCAGGGAGACGTGTCATGAGGCAGGAGGAGAGCAGGAATGAGAACTGAGGGTAGGAACTCTGAATGCTGGCAGTATGACTGGTAAGGGGAGAGAGTTAGCAGACATGATGGAGAGAAGGAAGGTTGATACATTGTGAGTGAAGAGAGGAGTAAGGCCAGGGGGATCAGAGGTGGGTTCAGATTGTTCTATCATGGTGTGGATGGGAGGAGAAATGGAGTAGGAGTTATTCTGAAGGAACAGCACGTCAAGAATGTTCTGGAGGTGAAAAGAGTGTCAGAGAGAGTGATGATGATGAAGTTGGACATTGGAGGTGTGATGATGAATGTTGTTAGTGCATATGCACCGCAAGTTGGGTGTTTGATGGAGGAGAAAGAAGATTTTTGGAGTGAGCTGGATGAAGTGATGGACAGAAAATGGTGATTGGAGCGGATTTCAATTGACATGGTGAAGAGAACAGTGGAGACGAGGAGGTAAGGGTAGGTATGGTGTCAAGGAGAAGAATGAAGAAGGTCAGATGGTAGTGGATTTGTCAAAAGGATGGACATGGCTGTGGTGAATACGTATTTTAAGAAGAAGGAGGAACACAGAGTGATGTTCAAGAGTGGAGGAAGATGCACACAGGTAGATGACATCCTATGCAGAAGAGTCCATCTGAAGGAGACTGAAGACTGCAATGTGGTGGCAGGGGAAAGTGTAGTTAGACAGCATAGGATGGTGGTCTGTAGGATGACGTTGGAGATCAAGAAGAGGAAGAGAGTGAGGGCAGGGCCAAGGATCAAATGGTGGAAGATGAAAAAGGAAGACTGTGAGGTTGAGTTCAGGGAGGAGGTGAGACGGGCACTGGGTGCCAATGAAGAGTCACCAGACAGCTGGGCAACTACAGCAGATGTAGTAAGGGTGACAGCAAGAATGGTGCTTGGTGTGGCATCTGGACAAAGGAAGGAGGAAAAGGAAACCTGGTGGTGGAATGAGGAAGTACAGGAGAGTATACAGAGGAAGAGGATGACGAAGAAGAAGTGGGATAGTCAGAGAGATGCAGAAAGCAGACAAGAGAACAAGGAGATAAGGCACAAGGTGAAGAGAGAGGTGGTGAAGGATAAAGAAAAGGCGTATGATGAGTTGTATGAGAGGTTGGACACTAAGGAGGAAGAAAAGGACCGGTGGGCTACAGAGAGGGGCCGAGCTGGAAAAGATGAGCAGCAGGTTAGGGTGATGAAGGATAAAGATGGAAACAAGTGAGGAGAGTGTGCTGAGAAGATGGAAAGAGTACTGTGAGAGGCTGAAGAATGAAGAGAACAAGAAAGAGAAGAGGGTTGGATGATGTGGAGATAGTGAATCAGGAAGTGCAACGGATTAGCAAGGAGGAAGTAAGGACAGCGATGAAGAGGATGAAGAATGGAAAGGCCGTTGGTCCAGATGACATACCTGTGGAAGCATGGAGGTGTTTAGAAGAGATGGCAATGGAGTTTTTAACCCGATTGTTTAATGGAATCTTGGAAAGTGAGAGGATGTCTGAGGAGTGGAGAAGAAGAGTAATGGTGGGCCGATATTTAAGGATAAGGGGGATGTGCAGGGCTGCAGTAACTACAGAGGGATAAAAGTGATGAGCCACAGCATGAAGTTATGGGAAAGAGTAGTGGAAGCTCAGTTAAGAAGTGAGGTGATGATCAGTGAGCAGCAGGATGGTTTCATGTGAAGAAAGAGCACCACAGATGAGATGTTTGCTCTGAGGATGTTGATGGAGAAGTAGAAAGAAGGACAGAAGGAGTCGCATTGCGTCTTTGTGGACCTGGAGAAAGCAAATGACAGGGTGACTGAGAGGAGCTGTGGTATTGAATGAGGAAGTCGGTAGTGGCAGAGAAGTACGTAAGAGTGGTACAGGATATGAAGTGTGACTGTGGTGAGGTCTGTGGTGGGATTACATCAGGGATCGGCTCTGAGCCCTTTCTTATCTCCAATGGTGATGGACAGGCTGACAGATGAGATTAGACAGGAGTCTCCATGGACTGTGATGTTTGCTGATGACATTGTGATCTGCAGGCTGAGGAGACCCTGGAGAGGTGGAGATATGAGAGGAGAGGAATGAAGGTCAGTAGGACCACCAAGACAGAATACATGTGTGTGAATGAGAGGGAGGTCAGTGGAATGGTGAGGATGAGGGGAGTGGAGGTGATGAAGGTGGATGAGTTTAAATACTTTGGATCAACAGTACAGAGTAACAGGGAATGTGGAAGAGAAGTTGGAAGAGAAGTGAAGAAGAGAGTGCAGGCAGGGTGGAGTGAGTGGAGAAGAGTGTCAGGAGTGATTTGTGACAGACGGGTATCAGCAAGAGTGACAGTGAAGGTCTACAGGATGGTAGTGAGACCAGCTATGTTATATGGGCTGGAGACGGTGGCACAGGAGGCAGAGCTGGAGGTGGAAGAGTTAAAGATGTTAAGATCTGCATTGAGTGTGACGAGGATGGACAGGATTAGAAATGAGAAAATTAGAGGGTCAGCTTTGACAAAGTCAGAGAGGCGAGATTGCGTTGGTTTGGAGAGGTGCTGGGTATATTAGGAGAAGGGTGCTAAGGATAGAGTTACCAGGCAAGAAGAGAAGAGGAAGGACTAAGAGAAGGTTTATGGATGTGGTGAGAGAGGACATGCAGGTGATAGGTGTGACACAGCAAGATGAGGAGGACAGGAAGATATGGAAGAAGATGATCTGCTGTGGTGACCCTAATGGGAGCAGCCAAAAGAAGAAGAATTATTATTATTGATCCTTAAAAGTATGGGAATTGTGGACCCTTCAATACACTCCTTAAACATTCCGCTCTATTTCTCCGTCTCACCTCCTCGTAATCAAACGTAACCAACACAACGCAGCTCGCCCTGAACCCCCGGAGATGTGCTGACAGTTAATGGCCGGTCTAACAGGCAGACCCTGCACTTTGCCATCCACTGCACCCCAGGCTTTGCAGACGAGGAAGAGGACACTTGTTAAGGTTAACAGCCGTCATTGCTGTCATCAGCTGTGCCCCCCCCTCTCCCTCCCCCAAATATACTCTCGCCCTGGCGATCTGGTGCGTCCGATCTTCTCGTGCTCAAGTGCTTTGCTTTAAGACGGTGAGGTCCACATGGTGGTCTGTCAACTGAACTCAGGCGACGAGTGCGGACTTCTGCTTACTCCACAAGTGAGTGACGACCACCAGTCCGGTTTGGTTCCTGCCTTGTGTTGAGGATAACAGGCGACGGCGAGTCTCAGAAAATAATAAAATGAGATGGTGGGAAATGCGGACACCGCACGCGTCGGCTTAATAACAGAACTTGACAGATAGTCGATGGTGAAGCGTCTTCGCTCGGGGCGCACAGGAATCTTCATAATATCGTGGGATCAGGTGCTGAGGAGCAGCTGCAATCAAACGACCTTCTTGATCTCCAGAAAAAAAAATCATCACGACAGCAGCCTAAACACGCGTGGCGTCCGCCGCTTGGCACAGAAAAACTTCAAAGAAGCACCCAGTATAGCCGCGTGCAGCTCGGAATGGCGCGGTGGCGCAGCAGTGTAGGCTTACGGCGGCTGTTCGTAGGGCGAGTGGGCTTTGCACGCACGATCCCCGTCACTCTTTCTTTTTGACATTATTATTATTATTATTATTATTATTATTATTATTATTATTATTATTATTATTATTTCCTTGTTCTTCATTATCATACCCACATTACCAAAATGTGCGTGCAAACTGTTTGGTGATTTTAAAACAGACACGCGCGTAACAATATTCGTTCTTATTTTTTATGACGTACTACTGGACTGTGTGGTTCCTCATATATCCATTTCTTGATAAAGAACACCATTTAATTCTGGGAAGATTTTCTAGCATATGAAATTGGGTCTTTGAATCTCTTCATATACACGTGGACTAAACAGAAGTCTGTGATGTATAGTAAGCTACTTAGTAGAACACGGCGAGGTCAGGAAAAGCCGAACGAACACCGTGGGGTTGTTTAAACTTCAGGGACCCACTGGGATTTCACACATCTGTTATCTTGGTATTTATGAAGCCCATTAGAGATCTAAATGAATAAAGCGTCTTTCTAGGCACCTTCTTACGGATGGCTCTTTATGGAACCAAAAACTGTTCCTCTAGGCGTTACTTTGAAGAATTGACAATTTGATTTTTTAAGAGTACGTGAGCGAGGACCCAAAGGTGGACTGCATGGTTTCAGGGCCGACTTCTGTATTTGTTGCGGCTCAAATTAGAAGCTGTAAATGGCAAATCCCTCCAAACTCACCCCCCTCCCCTTTTATGAAACTGTTTTGTAATACAATTTGAGATTAATCACTATTACTCCATGATATACTATTACTTTTTGTGAACAAGTGACAAAGTTAAAGGAGTCCAAAAGTAAACTGAGGTGCCAGCCGGGTCATCCCGTTTAATAGCAAAAAGCAAATTGCGAAATAAACGGGCGCACGATTGCGTATAAAGGGGTGGAGCTTCTGTAGTTGAGTTGACCTCACTGGGCGTGTTCTCGGCCCTGTGGCGCGAAGAGAAGATGCTACTTTTAGCGTCCTATGGTGGCATTGCATATCTCAACGGTGCCCGGAAGACGATGTTTTGACGGCCATGCGTTCGCATCATTGCTGTGTTCGACTAAAACTCGGAACTCGTCATTTGTGACCTTCGACTTAGAAAACGGAAAGAGAACGCGCGCCTCAAACTCGGAATTCCTACTCGTAAACTGAAGCCTGGCCTCTCCCGTCTGAGTTTGTCCGACTTCAGATTCTGATTATCAGTCCAAAACGCCGACACACACTGCGATCGGGACGTACAGTAACATTTTATGGGTAAATGTGTTCATTAGAAGAATTTACTTTAAATGAATCACCACAATCCATAATAGTGAATATCGAGAAGTGCCGGTAACGGACTGACTGATGTTGTTGGCGTCATGCGCCCTGCCGTTCGTCCATTACACACGATGCTTACTTTGCGTTTGATTGCAGCTTTGAATCAGAAACAGCGCGCATTATTCTGTCCAAGCGCATAAAACTCATCTATTGACACGACAACGGACTTTTTGCGCCTTTCTGGCTCATCGGTCTCTTCTTCGATCGCACTACACGGTCACTGGTCACTGTCAGCTAGCGTTTGTTGTTGAAACACCTGCAGCTTTCGTGGGGCAGCCATGTTGACTTGAGTGGCACAAACAAGCCGGGGTCGCCAATGACGCAATTCTAATTTCCAGCTTTGCAGCTCTGCCATAACGACATTTTGCTTGTCATTTGGTAGTTTAAAAGATTTCTGCATTGATTTATAAATATTTCCGTTGATGTATACTTTTCAAGAGGATGTGGTGAAGTGTAAAACGAGTGACATCTGGCATACAAGTTGACCCAGAATTTGGGGTGTCATTACTGGTAACTGGCAGCGCTGCCCGTCTAAGATGAGTTGAAATGTGACAAATCAACGGAGACCTCCGCGTTACGGTGTGCAGTGCGCAATGCAACAACAACGACGTTATTGAGCTCCAAGTGCTTTACAAGATGGCAGAGAGAACATTACAAGAAAAAAGAGACAAGTAGATAATAATATTAAAGAGTATAAGTAACAAAGAAACAAAAAAAAATAAACAATAATAATGCAACACCAATGTCTCTGTTATAAACCATTTGGGATTTGGTGTGATTTGTAAAATCACAGTGTTAATATTTGTGATGCACCGTCTGTTGGAATGACAAATTGCAAGGCATTGTATTACCATTAATGTTTGTGATGCACCATCAGACAGATAAGAAAGGCACTATATAATAGAAGGGTGGCACAGTGGTGTAGTGGCAGCACTGCTGCCTCGTAGTAAGAAGACCCGGGTTCACTTCCCAGGTCCTTCCTGCGTGGAGTTTGCATGTCCTCCCCGTGTCTGTGTGTTTCCTCCCACAGTCCAAAGACATGCAGGTTAGGTGTATTGGCGATCCTAAATTGTGCCAAGTGTGTGTGTGTGCCCTGTGGTGGGCTGGCGCCCTGCCCAGGATTTGTTCCTACCTTGTGCCCTATGCTGGCTAGGATTGGCTCCAGCAGACCCCCATGACCCTGTGGGTTGGACGATGACTGACCGACTGTATAACAGATAGATAGAAAAGGCACTATATAATAGACAGACAGACAGACACCAGAATGACTAGAAATGAAGAACAATTCAAAAGAAAGTAAAACGTCTGACTCGACAGTCAGAATGCTGATAGTGCTAAGGGTATGGGATTTGAGCCATTTACTTAGGGTCGACACAATTAACAGCGTAAAGGGTGAATCAGGGTTGCCATAGGACCCTAGACGACAAAACAGCGGACTACAAATATACAGGAAATGAATTTGACAATTCTTAGAAGCCGAAGATTTTCACTTTGTGACGCGCAGTCGGTAAGTAAATGTGAATGTGACGCAGCATTTTACATTTCACATATTTACAAAATGTCCATCCATGTGTTGTCCTAACCGGCTTATCCAGAGCAGGGTCAGGGGGGCAGCGGGAGCCAATCGGTCATTGGGCACAGGGCAGGGCAGGAGCGACGAGATGCCAGCCAATAGAACAACGTAACCCAATAGAGAAGTGAACTGCCTGACATTCATTGTACAAAGACAATGGCAGATTTGAAAGGCCTGATGGAGTTTTCTGTAATTCCTACTCATTTCCCAAATTATCCTTCAGTCAGTTTTGTTTACTTGCTTATCCACACTCTTAAAAATCCTGGACTGGTTCAGAATTGGCTCTTTACTGGTTTGTGTGGTTCCTCGTAGAGTCTCACAGAGAGCCATGTAGTTCTAGGAAGGGCTTTTTGTATCTGAAGTTGGGTCTTTGGACTTTGAAAACGTTGAGTGATCTGCGGACGAATCCGAAATCCCGAATGTGTAGGAGGCGACCTGCAGCAGGACACTGAAGAAAACCTCAACTTAGTTCTGTGAGGATCTTCATCCCCATCAGAGCCTCCATTGACTCCATGAAGATCACAGCATCGTCAGCAAAGTCGAGATCAGTGAATCTCTCTTCACCGACAGATGCCCCCCAGCCGCTGGACACCACGACCCTGCCAGCACTGAACAGAGTCGGAGCAGAACAGACCCCTGACGGACCCCTGAATCAACTGGGAACGACACAGAGGGTCTGCCTCCACTCTGCACAGCCCTCCCAGTACCAGTGGACAGGCTGGCCATTATATCCAGTAACCTTGAGGGGATCCCATGAACCCTCAGGATGTCCCACAGGGCGGGTCGATCAACTGAATCAAAACGTTTATGAAAATCGGCAAAGGCTGCAAAGAAACTCTGCCGATATTCGCGTTTGCGCTCCATGAGACCCCTCAGTGCCAGGATGTGGTCGATGGTCGACTTCTTAGGCGTAAAACCAGACTGTTCTGGTCGCTGGTAGGTGAGCAAGTCACGGCCCTTATGAGGACCTCACCTGGCACCAAGAGCAGTGTGACCCCCAGTAGACGGAGTGAGGGGTCTGAGTGTCTGGGCTTGTGAGGGTCCTGATATAAACCAACATCCAGGCCTCTAATGACCTCCTGGGCACATCAGCAGTGTGTCTGTTTGAGTGTCGACTTCGTCATTGACAAGTTTAGTGACCTCGGTGGTGACATTCAGGTGACACTGGTGACTCTTCCTATGAAGTCAGTAGACAGATCGGGAGAGCAATGGGGGGCTCATGAGGTCACCAGAAATGGGTGTGTGGTGCTCCCTCCTGAAATCTCTGCAAAAGGATGAAGATCCAAGTCTTTAGTGTCCTGGTGCTTCCTGTTTGAGAGACATGGACGCTATCCATTGACCTGCGACGAAGGCTGGACTCCTTCATGTGGGTCTCTTCAGAGGGTCCTTGAGTACCACTGGTGTGACTTTGTGTTGCTCATGGAGACCTGCACTGTGAGGGAGCGTCAGTTACAGCACTATGGACATGGGGCGCCATTACCCGAGGGTGACCCTCATTGCTGAGGACTCCAATGGCTGGACCAGGCCAAGGGGACGTCCACGTAACATCTGGCTGTGGCAGATAGAGGGTCATTTCCAGAGGCTGGGACTGGACCATGTGTCTACCTGGGGGGTTGCCAACCGGGATCCCGAGCTGCTTTGTTGTGTGGCAGGTGTGGCAACGCGCTGTACCAGTCCTGGTGCTCCCTGTTTGTAAGACATGGACGCTATCCAGTGACCTGAGAAGAAGACTGAACTCCCTCATGAGTGTCTCTTCAGAGAATCCTTGGGTCCTGCTGGTTTGACAGTCCCAAATGAGTCAAATGACATGCATTGTGAGGGAGTGTCGGATATGATGGCACTGCAGTCATGTGACACGATTACCCAAGGGTGACCTTCATTGTTGATGACCCGAGTGGCTGGACCAGGCCAAGGTGATGCCCACGTAACACCTAGTTGCAGCAGACAGAGGGTGGGACTGGACCGTGTGTCTGTCTGGGGGGTTGCCAACCAGGATCCCAAGCTGTTTCATCATGTGGTGGGCACTGTACCAGTGCCTGCTCCCCAGCCTGACCTGACCTGTCATCAGCCCACTGCTATTTCACAAATGTCTTATCATCAGTCACTGGTTATTCATAAAGCCTGTTACACATCTCTCGACCGCCACTTGAAGTTCCCACAAGAGACCACCACAACCTCCTGATGGCCAGATGTCTTCTTGGACGACGCTCTTTATATGGTAGAACTGGCTGTTCCATGGGACGAGGGAATGGGGGCTGCCTTTGACAGAAACAAGGAGACGTGGCCAGAGCTGGCAGTCGTGTGCTTACTAGCAAGATGGAGGGTTTCGTGTATGCAGAGGAATATCCAGCCAGAGGGTCCTGAAGTCTCTTGGGGATCACAGGCTCTGAAAGATCTGGCGGAAGAGACGGAACAGAGGAGTCTTTGGCTTGGGCTGTGAAGAAAGGATAAAGCAGGGACACTGAGACGTCTCCACCGCTGCTCCACCACCTCAAGCTGGTACAGGACTAAAGGAGTGACCCAGCAATGAAGGGTGGCTCCCAGCTGATGACCCTGTGGCTGGCACAGTGGCACCGTCAGAGATGTGTGAGTACCCAGCACCTTGTGACAGAGCCAGTAGGGGGCGTGCCAGCCAGCCAGCCACCTAGCCACCTAACCCGACACAGACAGACCCAGGAGGCACGCTTATAAAACACGGGTGCTTTTATGTTTTGTTTCTTCATTAATGGAGAGCGTCTTCCCCGTTCCCACCACACAGTCCAGGCACAAACAGCACAGCTTACCACAATTCTTGTCTTTCTTTACTCTTTCTCTTCCACTCCTCCTCCAAGCTTCGTCTCCCTTCATCCGCCTCTGGCTCACCAAGTGGTCATTATATAAGGCACATGGAAGTGCTTCAGGTGCTCCTTGTCCCACTTCCGGCTGCACATCCGGGTGTGGTGGAAGAACTGCTCACACGGGCTCAGGAACAGCTGCAGCGCCCCCTGGCGGCGCCCCGGCATCCCAACAGGGCTGCTGTCCAACTCCATCTCCCATGAAACCCTGCGGGAGTCCGAGGCACCGGCACCGCTGCCATCTAGCGTTCTGGGGAAGGTAATGACCCGTCCATACTTGTTCCCTCGGTCCTTCCTGGGAAGTGGCGTCTCAGCCTTCCACGACAACCTGTGAATGAGATGTCACTTAACACTCTGAACAGATTTTAATGGCCGGCGATTATAAATCCAGATTAAGTGGTTTAGCTATTCATCATTTGATAAGATGCCCTCTGAGTTGTGTGTGCCAGTGTGTGAATGAATGCGCTGGACTCGCTGATTGATTGACGGACTGATCGATTGATTGATGACTGATTGATTATTCATCGGCGTGTAAACCTTCACCAGTAACTCTGGCCGACTGCTTTCCGGAGGTTCAGCGCGGTGACGGGACGCGTTTTCACACTCCTCCATCATCTCTGCCAGGTCCTCATGGGGTCACGATGAGACATTATCAGTTAAGAATTAACGGTCCCGTTATGGTCTGTCAAAGCCTAGGACACCGAAACAGGCACAGCCACAAGTGTGTCCCTGCTCTCCTTAAGCCCCCAATCCCTCTTACACGACCCCGATTTGGACTGAAGTGGCGAGCCGATCTTCAGAAAACCCCACCCTGATGTCCATTTTTATTTTGTAGGATAAAACAGCAGGCAGTAGTGCCAGGAAATAAGAAGGAAAGCGAGCGGAGGAGCCCGTCTGCTCCAGGAGATCCCGCCACTTCCTCGTTTTCTTTTTCCGTCACGTGTCTCATCAGCGCCCGCCAGCTTGTGACTTTTTCTGCTGTGCGCTGCTCTTTTAGCGGGAGACTCTTATCCTTCTCTTTTTCCAGTCGATTTTTATGTAATAATGTTTGTGGATTGTTTTTTTTTAATTATCTCTATTTGTCGTGTTTAATAATCTGGCAAGGAAGCGAACACAAGTCCTTAAAATGAAACACGACACCTGCGGCACTGGCTGGAGACGCGCGGGCACAGCACGCGTAACGGACGGGACTCTTACTGTTTGACTTTTAGTAATCAATGCCAACCTCGTCGTGGAGACTGGCAGCCAACATTGCCGTCGGAGACTCTTTTGAGGTCAGCCCACCATTTGGCCGTAGTGTCTTTGTGGAGGATGCAGGGTCTCCCAGTAAGATATTCTGTGGACCTGTCTGCTCCAAAACCCACCCCTCCCATGAAGGTTGGAGGTAAATCAGGTTTCTCTTCTCGAAATTATCTGTGTGTGTGTGTTGTTTGTCACGCTTTATGGACGACAGCTTCCAGTCCGGGTGGTCTCAGCTCACCGCTCACCAGTTGAGGATCTAAAAATGCACAACAAATAGAACTTCATAATTTAAACAGGAGTTCATGTCAGGAAATTCCAATAATGATAACTGATGGATTATTTAAGGGAGGAGAAATTTGGTGGGTGGAGTAGGGAGATAGAAAAAAAGAGAAGTGTCCTTGTGTAGCTCAGTGCTGTATCTCCACTGTTGTATTATTAAAGAAATCAATATAATTGGCAAATAGTCCACAGAACTGGGGCGGCCATCTCTTTTTCCTAACTAATACGACTGGAGCCGACCACGTGCTACGAGATCCCTCAATAAAATTATACTCCAGGAGCTTCTCCACTTCCTGTTGCAGCAGACCCTGTGCTGGAGAAACTAAATGGACAGAATTTGATTGGCTTAGCATCCCCCGTAAGGATACTGTGGGTGGCCAGGTTTGTTCTGCCATAACCATAAGGGTGTCCCTTAGTAAAGTTCATCCATCCATCCATTTTCTAACCCGCTGAATCCGAACACAGGGTCATGGGGGCAGTGCAGAATTTACGTATGAGCTACACAAGCTATAGCTTAGGGCCCCCGCCATCTTGGGGGCTCCCAAAACAAATTATCTGAGTGAGCAATTGTCATATATACTTAAATATACTACAGCATTATTTGTCCCAATGCCGCACGTCCGGGACGTCCAATATTCTTCACCCAATTTTTTTGCACGTCTTTTAAGAACAGAGCGCTATTGTACATAGGGTTTGCATTACCGATAACCAGTTAACCAATATTACCGGTAATTATGACTACCAAAATTACTGATAAATTTCGACAGTATGATGTCTCAAATAGCTTAGGGCCTTATCAAGTCTAAATCCGGCCCTGCACGGGGGTCTGCTGGAGCCAATCCCAGTCGACACAGGGCACAAGGCAGGAACCAATCCTGGGCAGGGTGTCAACCCACCGCAGCCCTTAGTAAAGTTTTAAGTTGTATTACTTCTGCTGAAGACAAATTTGTTTCAGACATGTCCACTTGTGGCGGTGCTTCGTTAGACACATTACTAGCAGGGAGTGCTGACACGGCAGATAGATAGATAGATAGAGTGAAAGGCACTATATAATAGATAGATAGATAGATAGATAGATAGATAGATAGATAGATAGATAGATATGAAAGGCACTATAATAGATAGATAGATAGATAGATAGATAGATAGATAGATAGATAGATAGATAGAGTGAAAGGCACTATATAATAGATA
Organism: Polypterus senegalus; assembly: GCF_016835505.1. Lineage (NCBI taxonomy): Eukaryota > Metazoa > Chordata > Cladistia > Polypteriformes > Polypteridae > Polypterus > Polypterus senegalus. Next base: position 5,811,129 of record NC_053166.1, on the reverse strand, counting down.
GATAGTGTAATAAGGTTTCTTTTGAAAAAATAATATTCCCACAAAGAAAAAGTTTTGGGGACCGTCCCCATATATTGTCATCCAGACAATCAAAGAAAAACACGATTCACAGTCTTAAATAAAACAATGAACAACTTTCTTGAGAAAAAATGGCGACTTTATAGAGGGAAGGATTATGGGACAGGAAATGGTTGGCAGTAAGTGACGTCTTGAAACAGGAACCGGAAGTGACGTCATCGGGATGGGACGGAGGTGATGTGAATTGATGGAGCCGGAAGTGACGTCATCATGGTGGAACCGGAAGTGATGTCGTCGCGGCCATTTTGGAATCCGGAAGTGGAGGAGTTATTTTTCTTCCAGTTTTCTGTCGGGCAAAAGAGATTTAGGTAAGTACCACGTGACAACCCTCTATCTCGCGATGTTTCACTCACCTTTAGGCTCTTTGACTGCCTCCTAATCGCACATGTGTGACAATAGATAGATAGATAGATGAAAGGCACTATATGATAGATAGATAGATAGGAAAGGCACTATATAATAGATAGATAGATAGATAGCGTGAAAGGCACTATATAATAAACCAGTTGGCCTAAAGCAGCGGTTCTCAAACTTTTCTATTTCTTGCCCCCCTTTTCTACCTGTTATAATTCTGCGCCCCCTTGCATAATATAAAATAGATGAGAATAACCCCTGATACAACTGACTACTGTGTGCTTCTCCTGCGGTGTCGCAGTATCTTATTTTTACTACCATAAGATTTTCATGCGTTCGGCTAACTTCGATGAAATATTTGCAATTAATTTTTTTAAGCGCTTTAATAACTGTTAAAATACCTTGTGTGGTTTTTGGTAGTAGTTGTAATCCCAAAAACAAAGAATAAATTATTTATTCTTATTTAATTATTTTTTATGTAAAGAAACGATTAAATATGTTTTAATTTTTAAAAATCTCGTAAACGAGGACACCGATGAAGTCAATCTGCGCGAGACGAACGTGTTTTTGTCCGATAAATATTATACCGCTGTTAGTTGTATCATGAAAATAGCCGAATGCGCAGTAAATTATTTAACTCAATACTGGCTACGCTGCCAATGTGGTGCAGTACGTCGCGCCGCATGATCACCTGATCTACTGTCACCCGAATGTTGGCGACAGATACCGATACGTCTCGAACTTTCTGGATTGAAAATACGCGACTATAAAAGCAGCAGCAGCAGCAGCAGCGGCGCCGCTCGTCATTGAAACAAACTTCAAATAGTAAAGAAGGAGCTCCGAGGGTCTCGATATCTCGAATATCAAACCAAACCTGGACAGGCTGTGCACGTTAAAGCAGGCACATATTAGTCATTAGATCGATGCCTTAAATATTTTTTTATTTTAATTGTAGCTATAATGCATTCGTTGTGATTATATGCTTGCAAATTTAAATTTGAAATAAAAATGTAAAAAATGAATTTTGATGTCTTGTTCATTTATTCGACGCCCCCCCTTGTACATCTTCAGCACCCCACAGTTTGAGAACAGTTGGCCTAAAGGACATCCTTCAGTGAGGGAAACAAGATCTGTGGATGGATTAGCAACTCTGACAAAGCCTCTGCCATCGCTTCCTGATGTTAATGTTCTAGTGCTGTGGCTCCAGAATGCCAACACAATTATGGACGTGGGATGAAGCTAAGCAGCTTCCCTTAACAGAGACTGCAATTGCCGTTTTTGACAAAGCTGGGACAGTCACTGGTGAGCCAGTCGTGGCGGCACACTGTACAGGGACAAGATGTCGAGGGGAGGAGAGAGCCACTGTGGTGTCGTGCAGCGACAAATGTGCATGGGGCAGGTTCAAGGTCACATGATGCTGGGTTAGAAAATCCCATCCTAAAATCACAGGGTGGCTGGAGGAACGACCACATGAAAAACGAGAAAAGGTATAATGTCTCCAGGGCAGTAATAGATGCCATCATATCCAAGAAGTGCCCAGTTACAGAGGTAGCAAGGACACTTTTTTTTTTCTGTCTCCCTACTCCACCCACCAAATTTCTCCTCCCTTAAATAATCCATCAATTAACTTTATTGGAATTTCCTGACATGAACTCCTGCTTATAATAAGATCAAAATCAGAATTGGCGGTGCTGATACTTCTGTCCATACAGAATGCATTCTTGGAAATGTCTGACATAACTTAACCGTAATGATGTTGTAACGGGCACCGAGATGGAGAGACCGGGTCAGGACACACACCGAACGAGAGGCTGAACGGACGCAGCAAATGATTCACAGCAGCACCAGGGCCCCGTGAGTTCTGCGACGGAATTAACGGTTAAAAACGGATTTTAGAGACTGAAGGGGTGACTGTTACAAAACCTCCCAATAAGTTAATCGATTTCGAATAATCTGTAGTTTTGCCATTCAGATACTATTTCCTAGTTTGTTGTCTGTGAAACGAACGCAATTCTTCGGTCGCGCCTCTGTCTGTTTGTCGTGTTTCTTGTGTGTTTTCTCGTTAAAGGCGAGCGAATTAACTCGAAATGTCGATCAGACACTCAAAATACGTCGACAAAACTAAGAAACACGGACTGAACTGTAAAATTGGGGTCACAAGTTTTACGAATCTGGACATCTGGTTATAGGCTGGACACAGAAAGCTATACAGTACTTGCAATGACCACGTCCGAAAACCTAAAAGCCATCCAAAGAACAAGGGGGCATTGAGATCAAAAAGTGTTCCCTTTTAGGTAACAAAATCGTCAGATGCAAGACGCCAGTTTGTGGCCAATGAGAAAATGACGAAGACGCGTCCTCTCTTTATTAAGCATTGGAAACAAGGAGGCGCGCTGCCAGAAAATGAGAGCCGTCTTCGTCCAACTCATCTGTCCACCCCCGTGTCTTTCAACAACATATGGACGCCATTCTTCGAAAGATTCGTGGCAAGAAAATAAATGTATGTTGGAGTTGCTGGGATTGGCTCCAGCAGACCCCCGTGACCTTGTAGGTAGGAGATAGCGGGTTGGATAATCGATGGATGGATGATGAAAGCCCAGATAGCCGAGAGCAGCGCGTTCTCATCATAGTGATAGGCGACTTACCATTTGGCTGTATGGCAATTCTTTTATGTAGGCTGTTCTAATTGTACTTGAAATTCCATTTAACCGCTATTAACAGTGAACTACGGATGCCGAGAGATGACAGGCAATATCGTTATTTTTTAAATTGATTCCTCGAGATAACAGACTCATTTTATCGAGATCTCGTGAAAACGAAACTTGAACCTTTGCTCCTGGCATCAGGCTCGGTTAGATTGCGACGCCAATACAGCTGAAGCCTCGCTAACCGTCTTCTTAAACGGCGGACATTAACGCTATTATTTTCTAAACTAAGATATTTCAGCCTGCGTCAGCCTTTGATTGAACACAAATGTGACGCGCTGGTCAATACAGTTCTGCTCTTCTGCCATTTCAAACAGGACGTGGCTTCAATAAGCTAAACGTTAGATACAATTATTTCAGAATTTCAAGAAAAGACGATCTTTTGTTTTCTCGAGATCTCGATGAGATTAGTCCGTTATCTCGAGGAAACAATTAAAAAAAAATAGCGATACTGTAGGTCCTCTCTCGGCACTGGTTGTTAACGGGATCCCTTTTAAAAATTAACAAGGATTAATAAATGTTTGGCCTGCCTGGCGGTGACTCTTCTGTTATAAACTCGGCCCCTACAGACCTGGGCAGAAGAGCAGGGGTCTCCTCAGACTCAACGAGCCCTTAAAAGCGGGTCACTCTTTCTTTAACCTTCATCTCAGGAGGATGCACCAAACTGGTGACAGCTCTTACAATTCTGGGGGGCACTCGTTGCCCTACGGCATCATGGAGGATCTGGGCTCCTACCTGAAGAATGGAACTGCAGAATAAGGGTCGGTTGTGCTAGTGTGCTGTTTCATTAAAAGGAATGTAAAGTGGGGTGGCACGGTGGCACAGTGGGTAGCGCTGCTGCCTCGCAGTTAGGAGACCCGTCAGGGTTTGCTTCCCGGGTCCTCCCTGTGTGGAGTTTGCATGTTCTCCCCGTGTCTGCGTGGGTTTCCTCCCACAGTCCAAAGACATGCAGGTGAGGTGCTTGGTGTGTGCGCCCTGCCCAGGGTTTGTTTCCTGCCTTGCACCCCGTGTTGGCTGGGATTGGCTCCAGCCGACCCCCGTGACTCTGTAGGTAGGATATAGTGGGTTGGATAATGGATGGCTGGAATGTAAAGTGCCATTTCATTATGGTTTGTTTTGTTGTAGCTCTTACTTCTTTCTTACAGTTAAAAAAAACCAAAAGAAGTAAAAACCCAAAAATCCAAATCAAAGCAAAATAAAACGGAATTTGTGAAAAAATTATATGGTTTCCATAGGGCCCAAAGCATCACCTTCCACTGCTAAAGCTGTGGGAAACGCCTCATAAAAACGACTTAAACTTCACCGGCTCTTCTACTCGTTTATTGTCCCCAGTTGTCATGTGCCAGCCTGTTGTCATCAGAGACCCGCTCTGGGTGTCTCCACCTGCCCTCTCTGACTTGTAAGGCGTAATGAGAAAGTCCCAGGGGTTCCTGGGACGCAGAGCTCAGCACAGTAGTGAATACCCTGCCGTCAATCAGCCATCCAGCCCCGCCCATCTTTAGGGTAATATGCGGCCTCCTACAATATGCTAATCAGACCAAAAACTGACAAGGAGTCCTAATTGTGTGTGTGTTATAATAAAGAGCGTGAGGTGTACAATCTGAACATACTGTATTACAGGATGGAGGAAGAGGAGAAGAGGGGAAGGCCTAAGAGGAGGTTTATGGATGTGGTTACAGGGGACATGCAGGTGACAGGTGTGATAGAGCGAGGACAGGAAGAGATGGAACAAGATGATCCGCTGTGTAGACCCCTAAAGGGAGCAGCAGAAAGAAGAAGAAGAAGACAGTCTTCCTTTACTTTAGGAATTCTTTATTTTCAAATGCAAGTGCCCAGAAGGATCGAGTAGGATTGGCAACATGACACCGGGTATGTGGGATTTTTAAGAAGTCTGGGTCTGGTCAGAATACATTTATGAAATAGGTTCTGCCAGATAGATGGCCAGAAATCCTGCCGACTATGCCAATTGTCTCCAGCAGGGGACACCAATGAGCCCCCAAACCCAACACAACTCCTGGTTCAACAAATGGATTTTTAAACCAGCCAGCTGCAATAATGCAATAAACATGGCTGGAAGTAACCACAAAACTAATGCCTTCTCTCGTCTCCCTCCATCCTGTAATTGAGCTTTGCTCGTTGTCTCCTGACTCTGACTCACCGAGATGTGGCGGCGGGCTCCTTTGAAGCTGGACCTCTGGGAGTACTTCCGGTGGCACAATGTGGCTTGTTGGAAGCACTTTAGGATTATACAGAAACTAGGGTGGCAGCACCCACTCTCATTACCCACGGACCCCCAAAGGTCGCACTTCTGAACTCCAACTCCCATGCAGCCCTGTGGGTACCCAAACTTGGGACTACTTGTGAGGAACACTGCCACCTCTTAGTTTGGGGGATGAATTGCTCCTGCCTTCCAGCTCTCACCAGTCCATCCTTCCTTCTGGTATCCCAGCCAGGACAGGAATTATAAGGCGCCCCAGCCAGGTAGTGTTTGCAATCTAGCCATCCTTCCATTATGGCTTTCCAGTTGGGCAAGAAATCCTCCTCAAGCCTGGCCAGGATGCCCGTCCATCCTACTGGGCACTTACACATATTATTCTCAAAGCTTTAATCACCTGGGGGGGGCTCAAGGAACTGAAGTGTACCCAATAGTATCGGAGCAGAGAAGACACCTATAAGGACTGCATGCTGCACTGTTTAGGTGAATGAGGGGGTCGCCTATCGGGTGGCAAAGACCCTGACTTATGAACTCAAGCTGATAGTCATCAATATTCATGAGTCAGATAGCTCCACCCACAACCCTAATCTTAATTACAGTGGAAGGATGTTTAATAACCCCGTGGTTAGTCTCTCAGGTGGGTGTCAGAATATCGTAATCTCTTGGACCAATAGCAGGAGTTTTCCGCATTTGACTTAAAAAGTCAAGTTGTTGAGCCTGCACTGGTACAGCGTGTTGCTGCACCCACTACACAACAAAAGAACTTGGGATCCTGGTTGGCACCCCAGGGCAGACACATGGTCCAGTCCCACCCTCCAGAAATGACCCTCTATCTGCTGCAGCCAGGTGTTACGTGGGTGACCCCTTGGCCTGGTCCAGCCACTCGGGTCCCCAACAATGAGGATCTTACAAGCCACATGGCCATAGTGCCGTAACTGATGCCCCCTCACAATTGCAGGTCATGTGCCTCATTCAGGACCTCATGAGCAACACAAAATCAAACCAGCGGGACCCCATGAATTTCCAGAGAGACTATTCATGAAGGAGTCCATTCTTCATCTCAGGTCACTGGGGAGCGTCCATGCCTCACAACCATATAGCAAGACAGGAAATTATTATTATAAAATAGCAGAAATTATATTCTAAAAGCAAGTCCTGACTTATCTGCAAGTATATATACGGTAAATTACGATAGCCAGTTGATTTCCGAGCCCTTAATCCGACTGATATCTTTATGGTTTATGGGGCAGCAGTAGAAGAATTAGGCTGTCACCATCAGTGTAGGTTGCTTTTCATGCTCATGCGTTAATACAGAGAGCTACACACACGTGTTTCTGTTTATAGAGAGGGTAGTAAGTTATTATTCTTCTCACCAACGTAACGCAGACTCGCACTATTAGAGAAATGTGAAATATAAAAATGAAGGAACGCATGGAAAAGTCCTAACTGAATGTCCCCTTCAACATCCTGAAACAGTCAAACTGCTACTCCGAATTAAACACCGGCACATCTTCTCAGCAGCCGTGGCTCCTCTCTCTCGTGCCCTCGGGTTTCTTTGTACAGATTTGATGGCGATGACCCCATTCAGAGCCCCTCTGAGCTCTTGGTACCCGACGAATTAACGGACGTCTCGTTACTGTAAATGATTTGGAGTCCGCCTGTCCGTGGTCAGCGTGCTGCTGGTATTCCGTCTGATTGATCCATTTGTATTCATTTTGCAGATTCAGGACACGCTTTGATACGCAGTCATATCGGAGACCAGCTGCTTACAAAATGAAGTCAGAAAGTTCAGACTTGCGCCCAGAATCAGAATGGAGTCGCTTGGGTCAACATGTGGAGTTCAAACGGCGAAATCCAACCAGGATGGACTTTCCACTTGTACAACAACAACAACATTGACTTCTAGAGCACATTTTCATACAAAGTGCTTTGCATGATGAAGAAAGAGAAAAAAGACAAAATAAATAAGAAAAGAGAATTAGGGAGCACTAATTAACATAGTGGGTGGCACGGTGGCACAGTGCTGGCGCTGCTGCCTCACAGTTAGGAGACCTGAGTTTACTTACCAGTCCTCCCTGCATGGAGTTTCCATGTTACAATACAATACAATGCAAGTTACTGTTGTGTAGCCCAAAATCACCCAAGAAGTGCCGCAATGGGCTTTAACAGGCCCTGCCTCTTGACGGCCCCCCAGCCTCGACTCTCTGAGAAGACAAGAAGACTCTTGTAGGGAAAAAAATGGAAGAAACCTCAGGAAAGGCAATTCAAGGAGAGACCCCCTTTCCAGGTAGGTTGGGCGTGCAGTGGGTGTCAAAAAGAAAAGGGGGAACACAAGTCATCCTCAATACAGTATAAAAAGTTGACAAGTATGGAGCAGAATTTATCAGCAGATGATATCCCATAATATGATTTGGATTGCTTCAGAGTCCTGGAGACCTCAGCCATCAAGCCGCCTCCCCCTATTGGCCATTCCACAGCTGAGACAGCGCTGGGCCAGCCAATCTGATGAAAGGACCCCTCTACCATCAGCGATGACTTTACCATAGGCAGGCAGAACAACTTGGCAGGTGGGCAGTGGCACCGAGTGGCACATTTGAGAACCAGAATAGGTGAGGGTTAGTAACAAATTCTAACTATCATGTCACTTCTGTTTTAGTGCTGATGACTGACAACTGAGATGCAGTCTGTAGAGTTAATCAGCAGCTCTAGTCAGGGTGAGCTAAACTGAAGTAGTGAGTCTTCAGCCTGAGACTGAAGAGGCATCTCTTATAGCGGCAGGCAGACCACCCCACAGTTTAGGGGTCCTGTGACTAAAAGCTCGACCTCCTACTGTTATTTTATTAATCCTTGGAATCCTAAGCAGACCGGCATCATGAGATCTTAATGTGCGCTCAGGTTTGTAAGTCATGATAAGTTCAGACCAGTAAGCCGGACCTCCGCCATTTAATGCTTTATATGTTAAAAGGAGGATTTTGAAATCTGCCCTGAACTTAACTGGGCGCCAGTGTAAGGATTTAAGAACTGGAGTGATGTGCTCGTATTTTCTTGTTCTTGTAATAATTCTTGCAGCAGCGGTTTGCATGTTCTCCCCGTGTCTGCGTGGGTTTCCTCCGAGTGCTCCGTTTTTCTCCCACAGTCCAAAGACATCCACGTTTGGTGCATTGGCGATCCTAAAATTGTCCCTACTGTGCGCTTGGTATGTAGGTATGGGCGTGTGTACCCTGCGGTGGGCTGGCGCCCTGCCCAGGTAATTTGTTCCTGCCTTGCGCCCTGTGTTGGCTGGGATTGGCTCCAGCAGACCCCCGTGACCCTATAGTTAGGATATAGTGGGTTGGATGATGAATGACTGGATGAATAGAATTAGGGAACACTAATCAATATAGAATAAAAGTAAAGTGGTCCGATGGCCAGGGAGGTCAGAGTGGTGATCTGAGGCCACCAGACCACCCGCCCAGCCCCCTCTAGGCATTCTACCTGACATCAATGACCTCAATCAGTCCTCATGGTATTCAGGATTCACATGGAAGAACCTGACGATGACGGTCATGTGGACTTCAACTCCCAGCATTCCCTGCAGTGTCTCTGATCGGTCATCTGCTGAGGGTGCAGGGGCTGTTGGGTACAAAGTGGCAGGAGCGGCATCTAAAAGGGGGGCTGGTGTTACCAAAAAAGAGGGAAGTATTTTGTGTTTCGTGTCCAAAGTTCCTGTTCTGTTGTGATCCCTCATTTGTGTCCTCGATCGTTTGTGGGTCGGGGTGTGGATTGTCTTCCGTCTGCCCGTTACGTGAGGACTGTAAGTGGATTTATGGCCATCCTGTGAAGAACCCACCGGTCCACCTGTCTTCACCATTACAGGAGCTAGCTGTCTTTACAGTCCCCTTTAACGTGCGGGCCTTCATCGTGACGTCACCTCAGTTGCTGGTTTTTCATGGACTTTACCGTGTGCTTATTTTTGCGGTTTGTTGTATTTAATGTATAATCGCCGTAAGGGGAGCTGGGGTGGGATCGTTGTTTTCTTTCATTATTATTAATACATTCTTTATTTGCTGTTTGATTTCCGGTGGCTTTTTGTCTCGTCTGTCTAGTCTGTGAGGGTTGACACAAGGCTGGGGTCCCGGGAATCTCCACTAAATAAATAAATCACCGTCTCCTCAATGGTGTGAATCTTAGTGGCAGCGGACTTGTCTCTGGCATTGCTCGAGGTTTGGAGAGACCCCACCCCCACCCCCAAACCCCAATAGACAGGCTTGTGACAAAGAATGTGCTTAAGCCCCCCTAGTGGACGGGGGACCCTACGTGACACATACCTCCTATATGTACTCCTGAAGGCTGTCATAAGTAGAAACGGCTGCTCAGCTCTGGCACAAGTCTGAAGGGTCTGCTGCCCAGTCAGCTGCCATGTACACAATTGGGCCAAAAGAATGTGGATGCCCTGCTAAAATGTTTTGTTGCCAACAGGTGCATCAATTAAATCAGCCCACAGCCGCCATGCGATCTCCTCTGACAAACACTGGGTCACGCCGAAGGGCTCAGTGACTTTGGACGTGGCACTGTCATAGGATGCCATCTTTGCCATACGTCAGCTGTAACTGTCAACTGTAAGCATCTGGCAGACACAAGAGCTTAGTCTCAAAGTGGAAGATCACAGAGCGGGACCACCGAGTGCTGAAGCACATAAACATGGCTTCTCTTCAGTGGCGTCACTCATGAGAGGCTCTGGAGGCAACAACAGCACAAGAACTGAGCATCGGGGGCTTCACGAAGTGCGATTCCATGGCTGAGACCAAGACCACCGTGCACAATGCCAAACATCGGCTGGAATGGTGTCAAGTACGCCTCCCGACATTGGACTGTGCAGCTGTGGAAACGTGGAGTGATAAACCACCCGTCACTCTCCGGCACTCTGCCAGGAGAACACCACCTTCTGGACAGCATAGTGCCTACTGTCAGGCTTGGTGGTGTAGCGATAATGCCAGGGTTAATGTTAGACCCCTTGGATCCCATGAAGGGTCCAGTTAATGCTACAGCAGACAAAGACATTTGAGACAATTGTGAGAAAGACATGGAGGAACTCGAGTGGCCGTGCCATACTGAACACGTGGAATGAAGTGGAATGCCAACTGTGAGCCGGGTCTTCTCATCCAACATCAATACCTGACCTCACATTGGGGTGGGTGGTGGGATTGGGTGGCAACTCTATGTTAATGCCCACGGTTTTGGAATTGGACGTCCAACAAGTTCATATAGATGTGATAGTCAGGTGTCCACAAGCGTTTGGTCATACATGTGCCCCACAACTTCTGATTTAGGAACTAATTAACAAATGTGACACCGTGGACCGAGGCCATTGAGAAAAAGTGACAGAGTCAGAAAGACAACCGAGGAACTTTCAGTTAATTTATCACACCCACCATGTCACCCATGGCTCTGTGCCACTTCTGCACCACCAGAGTACTCAACTTGCCATTTGCATGATAAAAGACAAATGCTGTCATCGGACAGCAGTGACGTGCTGGACTTTGGTTCAAAGGATGTGCCAGAATGAAAGCCTGTGCCCTGCAGACCTGCCGCTAATGGCGTGCCAGATGATAATGGTGCCATGGAAATAATAGACAAAGCCTTTTTGATGTTTTCTAGAATGAAATCTGAAGGACAGCACTTAATGCCGCTCATCAGACGGGCACAAGGACTGACTTAAGGTTATTGTCACCAAAGTCAAATCAAGTGAAGCAGGAAACACAGAAAGGCAGCAAATGCTGAATTCTGATGCAGGAGGCTGAAACTGCTTGTGACAGCTACGGCAGGTGGCTGCTCTTTGACACGCTGCCAGTGCCAGGCCGGCTCAAATCAATTCAGCTCAGCAAAGCTGAGGCAGGGCAATAAACAATACGGCATCGACAGGGCGCCTGTGCCAGGCCTGCACTCTCCTGGTCACTCCATTCATGGAGGAATACAAACAAATCAATAAGGAGAGAACACGGGTGACAACCTTAGGGGTGCCAGTGCGGCATTGGGCAGCCAGGACAAACACGGGCACTCTAATGACTAAATGACGCTGCTTTCAAATGGCTTCTTCAGCACCTCTGCAGAGATGCAGCATTTGACGTGATCGAGAGTTTGCGTTTTATATGTGCTGCGGTTTATTGTTGGAGAAGAGCTTCACACTTTACTTTAAATGCTCTCATAAAACACTTTGAACTCAAAGACTCCTTTAAAATGCCAGCAGAGCGGCACGGGCCAAATGGCAATGAGGAATCAGGCATTAGGTATCCGTATGTTACTGAGCCGGTCACCCGGTTAGTTATTGAGCCTTTATCTACCCTTGGATAGCACGTGTCATGTTATTCAGTTCTCATAGATACTGTTTATCATCCTTCTGCCTCTCCTTTATATACACACTGTACAATAGTGCCTTTCAAATGTCTACGTGTTACATACAGTAGTTCTATCTATAACATCTTTCACATTATTGATTTTTCATATATATTACCTTTTACAGCTCTCTAGCTATCTATCACATAGTGCCATTACCTACATATGGCATCATTCACATTAATTATCATACCAATGCTGCCTTCAACATTGAACTATATACAGTATGACACAGCGTCTCCTACCTATACATCCGCTACACTGGTAGATAAAGGGACTGCCTGCCTGTCTATCAATCTCTCACATTATTTATCATAAATATCATCATTTATATTATATCCATCTACAGTACTGACCTATGTAGGTATACACAGGGTGGTCCAGATCTAATTATGCAGATCCAGAATGTCTGGATGACTTTGATTTATGTGAAGACGATTCCAGTTCAGCGCAAAGACAATTCTTCATGTCGTCAGTTCACACACTTCTCAATGGTCTGGGATTTTTTGGGTGATTTTCTATATAATAAGCTTAATAAGTTATAGCGTAATGAAAACTGCATAATTAGATCTGGACCACCTATATATATATATATATATATATATATATATATATATATAAAACATCCCTTTATCTGTCACAGAGTGTCACCAATCTGTTTAATAAAGTGTGATTACATCCTTCAGCCTACAGCACTCTTCAAGTTCTATCTTACGTAAATCACCTGTCAGGTCTATTGATCATATATCACCTTCCGCCTATATACTAATTATGTAATATGGCGCCTTTCATCTATATATTTATTATGTAAATCCTTTATCTTTTACATTGTGTCTTTCACCTACATTCTAATTATACAATTCCTCCATCTAGCGTCTTTCATGTATATACTAATTACATAATTCCTTTATCTATGTTTTATATAGTCACTTTCACCTATACATAAATTGTGATATTTCTTTATCTACCTATTATATAGCAACTTTCACCTTTATATTAATTATATACTGTAAGTCCTTTATCTACTCTATGGATCTATCAATTATATAGCACCTTTCATCTATATATTTATTATGTAAATCCTTTATCTATTATATAGTGCCTTTCACCCAAATACTAATTATATAATTCCTTTATCTAGCAATCTATTGGTTCTAAAGCACTTTTCATGTATATACTAGTTACATAATTCCTTTATCTATCTTTATCTATAGTTCCATATATTTATAACTCCTTTATCTACAGTATTATATAACACCTTTTACCTATACATTGTGTAATTCCTTTATTTAACCTATTAATTATATAGCAACTTTTGCCTGTATATTTATTATATAATTCCTTTATCTCTATCTATCTATTGCCACACGTGTGTTTAGAAGACAACTTAAGGGCTTGAATACTTGTGATTCCATGCCAGACCAGGAGGTGGCAAACTGTACTAATATTCCCTCTTGATCGTTTGCAGACCATTCTAGGGAAATCCTGCCCGGCTCTGGGGCAGCCACTGATGTCACTTCTGGTTCCGGTATTGATGACATCACTTCCTTTGCTGGCCTTTAAAGCCGCCATCCTGTCTCTAGAAGATCAATTCTGTTTTGGACTCAGTTGGATGAACATGTTTTGTTATTTAAATCAGTTTTGCAGCCGGGAAGGGAACAATTATACGGGTGGCTGCCCCAAACCTTCTCAATGTTTGATGGTCGTTATTGTGACACTATCTACCTATCTATTATATAGTGCCCATCACTTCTATCTATCTATCTATCTATCTATCTATTATATAGTGCCTATCACTTCTATCTATCTATCTATCTATTATATAGTGCCTTTCACTCTATCTATCTATCTATATATCTATTATATAGTGCCTTTCACTCTATCTATCTATCTATTATATAGTGCCTTTCACTCTATCTATCTATCTATCTATTATATAGTGCCTTTCACTCTATTATATAGTGCCTTTCACTCTATCTATCTATCTATCTATCTATCTATCTATCTATTATATAGTGCCTTTCACTCTATCTATCTATCTATCTATCTATTATATAGTGCCTTTCACTCTATCTATCTATCTATCTATCTATCTATCTATCTATCTATCTATCTATCTATCTATCATATAGTGCCTTTCACTCTATCTATCTATCTATCTATCTATCTATCTATCTATCTATCTATCTATCATATAGTGCCTTTCACTCTATCTATATATCTATGTCTTATAGCTCCTTTCACATTATCTATCCATTTACTTGTCTGCATTATTTTCTCTTTCAATATAATGTTACTTTGCTCTACTTGCTCCACTTGACTTTTGTCACCTTCTATGGTGTTTAACCCCCTAAAATGAGTCATCCATCCATTCCATCCAGTTTCCAACCCACTATATCCTAACACAGGGTCACGGGAGTCTGCTGGAGCCAATCCCAGCCAACACAGGGCGGACTGGTTTATTTATATATATATATATATATAGTGTATAATATACTGTATAAATAAATAAACAACCCGTTGTATGCTTACAGTACGTATGGTTATGCAAGTCGCTATTACAGAACAAAGGCCGCAGCTGACCGATGGTGTGACGAGTCGCCCGCCTTTGGCTTTTGCTCTTTCCACGTCTACTGCTGATTCTGTGCTCTGCGCCCGCCGTTGGTTTCTTCTCTCTAGGTGTGTGTCGTGTGTCATGTCAGACTGGAGAATGAGCCTATGGATCTTTTGAATTAAATGAATTATATATGAATACTGAACCTTCACAGAGTGACTCCAGAACATTAATTTAAAAGCAGTGCACAGCATCCGCCATTGAACTAAGGACTTTGCCCACAGTCCCCCCCAACGTTGTTTAGACCCAATTTAGCGGTAATAATAATAATAATAATAATAATAATAATAATAATAATAACGATACATTTGTATTTCCATAGCACCTTTAGCGCCCAATGCCGGTCATCTTTGTTTGCCCCTCAGCCTCTCGGCCTCCGTCACAGCTAAGTGCCCAGTGGCTCCCGTCTCTGGCCGTTGCTCCTTCTCAGGCACGAGGACTATTTTTAGCTGCCATTTTAATATTTCGTTCACGCGGGCTCTTCAGAAGCTGCCAGACTGGCCTTCGGCTTTTAATACGAGTTGCATGTTTTATCTTAATTACTAAAAAGCCTCTCAGACTCTAATCACGATATTGAAGCACCGCCAAAGCGGCACTGCATCCCTGCAGAAACGACGCTGCAGAGACGACTCTTTCCACGGGCCTGTGTCCGAATGCGGCTCAGTGCTGCCCGAGTTCCCCGAGTGTTGGGATTGTGCCACATGGCCGCCACAGGCTGTGTGTTTGGTGCTATCTGTCCTACCGGCTTTACTCTGGGGCAGCACGGCACCCATGCAGGCCCAGCTTCAGAGGACCACTTCGCCAGGCCGAGACCCCCAGGGGTACCATGTTCTGTCACTTGGTGGATTTTTGGGAATTTATCAAACCACCTCCCCCCAAATCCCCGGGGGCAGAGCTTCAAATGCACTCGTTACTATTATGGTCTGGAGCCAGGCAAGTCTTAATACTTGGTAAGGTGCTTTGAGTAAACTATTGGCAATGAAAGGCGCTATACAATATGGAGTTTGATATCTCCCAAAATTAAAAATGTGCACAGCATGAATTAAGGAGCTCCTGACAGAAAAATGAAGACAACAAAATGATCTTCTTACACTTCATCATTTGACGCTCAACACAGAAGGTGCAAATACAACAAGATAAGAAACATTCACACATTTGGATATTAAAGTATTTTTTCAAATTTTCTGTTCCAGTGTGGTGCTGAGGTGTCACCCGCTGCACTCGGGGGTCCGTTGTGTGGTGTGTGCGGCTGTACAGTTTTATTACATATTTTGGTAACAGGAAGCCATTCAAAATAACAAGCATGTGATGAATGACACGTACTAGCGATGTACACATCCCGTTTCTCAACTCCCCCTTTACACTATCGTGAGGCTGAAGTTGCTTTCACAGACCCCTGACTCCCCCTCAAGTGATGTGAACATTTCTGGGCTGTGGCTGATTGCAGTTCACATTTCTTAAAACATCAGATTTTACAACGACACACCCGAGAGATTTCATATCTCAGGCTAAAATCTGACAGAATGCCGGTCAGTGTGGCGCTTTGCTGATTAATTACAATGTCAAGAGGAACACGGAATCGCCATTGACATCTGAAAATAACGCAGCCGTGGGCTTGACTTTAGACTAAGCCAGGGAAGCGCGGAGAACCCGCATTAAGTGTCACCGGGCCATCTTTCCTACATTTCTTCATACGTCAAATTGCTTTTATGTTTTACTTTTACGAACATGAGCATCACGCCAGGGCCGTTAGACGTGCGCGAGCAGGACAGTCGCTCTTGGGGTCCCGTCATTCGAGATTCTTTTTTTTTAAGCTACGTATCTGTACTACGAAGTTTAATGCTAAGCTTACTTCCCTTTCCCGGGGCAGGGACGCTGAAACAGGGAACTGGGGCTTGGGGCTTTCGCTGTGGTCAGGGCCCTGCGCAGGCGCAGGCGGAGCTCTGTTACGACACGCCCCCACAAAAGTCAATAAATAAAGTGCTCTCCGCGGATCTCAGATTATTCCGTTTCAGACTACGGTTGCATCCCGAGTGTGGACTAGTGATGGGAAGTTCGGATCATTTTACCGACTCGGACCTTTGAGTCTCGTTCAGTAATATTAACGAATCTTTTTTTGAGTCATTTCGTTCATTTTAGCAAAATATAATTAAAATGTTACCTGTTACCTCCCTAACACATCTACTGCTTACACAAATGTTGATCACAATAATTAATCTATAATTTATTTGTAACATGATTATTTATTTATAAAATAACACACCACATATCCTCAAGAAACAGTAACAAAATCATAGTGACAGAAATTGACAGACCTTTTTTATCTATAAGAAAATGCGTTTTAGATATTTTTGATAATTTTGTGATAATTTCTAAATATGATCCAACATACAACAAATGGAATTTTACGTTAGTATTTGACTGAGGTACTGAGCCAGTAAGTGATCACGTGATGAACGAACGACTCGAGAGATAAACTAATCAATTCTGTTTCCGGCTCTGACTGAGTTGGTCAAATTCCAATACAGAATCTATAGGAAGTTGCGCAAATGCGCATGCGCGACTGAACGAATCACTCCCATGAGACGACTCGTCACATTAAAGATTCGTTCAAGAACGACCCATCACTAGTGTGGACTTCTTGTGTTTTTGTGTCGTAAAACGCTTTCTTCCCTTTTTCGCCTTGGCATTGGCCTTATCGTACTCCGCTCGTAACTGCGTCTTATTCACGGTAGCAGTTTCGCACGTACCATATTAATATGAAGCGCAGTTGTCCATCCGGTGCTGCTTAACGAAAGAAAAAGGCAGACGATGAAGCCTTTATTGAGACACAAATGATGAAATTTGTCGTGGCTGAAAAGGTGTATTCTCCTACTGATTCCGTTCAAAACTGACCAGCAGTAAGCAACGAGCAACACACCAGTTACTGTCGCTGCTGGGGAACGCAGCTTTTCTAAGCTAAAGATAACCAAGAAGTTACAAGAACGATTGAATGCTTTAGCATTAATGTCCATTGAGCGAGACGTTGGCCAATCGCTTGATTACTCAGCATTAATTAAAGAGTTAAAGCGCGAAAAGTTGACTTCGTTTCTTGAGCTTTATTATGGAATGTTCTTTAGCCCAAGTTTTAATTTGGTAGAAAAAAATGGAAAACGGTATAAAAAACACACTTTTTAATTGTGACAACAAAAAAAATAAAATGCCCTAAAATTTATAAAAATATGCACCACTGTACATTTTGCACACGTTGGGCTTAGCTACAACCACCACGCGGTGCCCAGTGGAAACGGGTCAAATCTGGCTGAACACGCATTAGGGCCCCCAACGTCCTAAGAATGGCCCTGATCACGTCACTTACCCGCTTCGATTTCAACGGGCAGCTAAAGTCGGTGAGCGACTGAGCAAACCGCGGGCCACTGAAGACGCCGCGCAGGCGCAGAGAGGCGCACACGATGGGGCGGAGTCAGCGGCTGACTGTTAGATCCTAATGACACCAAGCGCAGTCAGTGCGGCCAGGTCCGCGGTTTTGTCGCCCAGTTGGGCTCGTTTTGACCGTCTTCTGCGGCTACTTTTAAAAATCAATGTGGCATTTCGGTCTATTTTTGAGAAATCCCGACTAATTGTTACTATATTTTTCATCTATCTGACACCCCTTCTTCTGCTATTCGCACTTGTATGCGTTCTTGGCTGTTGTGATGGTACCTACCCTGTCAATCAGAGGGGCAACTTGGACTTTGGTATGGACCCAACCCTCTTGCTCAATTTCAAGGTGTGTATTTTGTCTACCAAAGGTTTTTTTTTGGGGTGTCAATTTCGCTAATTTTAAGCAGTCATTGAGCTGTACATTTTTCGGAATCTGGCAATTCTGCTGAGTTCGGCGAAATCACAGAAGCGTTGACAAACTTCACCAATTTCTGTGAAATGCATTGAAGTCAATAGGGAAGGAGGAACTGAAGAAGTTCTGAGTGGGTTATAAGGGTGCAATGGCGCTTGAAGTGTCCCCGGGGATTAGGGAAGCATCTGCCAACAATGCTTGATCTGAGCCGTGAGTGCTAACCACTGTGTCACTGTGCATCAAAGAACAAAGAAAGCAAATGGAATGAATACCACAAACAAGGTGCAACAAATGGCCAAAAACTAGCAATAAGTTAAGTAAATAAATAAATAAATAAATAAATAAATAAATAAATACAGAAAGAAATACAGAAAGAAATCGTGGCGTTCTCAGAGTTCCAAAGCTGGGACAAACATAAGCCCTGCAATGAAGAGGAGTGAATTTCCAGGAGAATATTCAGTGAAAAAGGTCACCGGCAAATACAGCATATTCACTGCAAAGACACATAATTATCATAATTAGTGAACTGAATAATTAAATAGACAACTAATGTCAAACCTTCCTTAAATGGTAATGTTTGGTCATCCAACCCTGCCCACATCTGGCCCCGCCCATTCCCAGGTGTATTTGCTTTGTTGACACACCACTGCCGCTGCTTCACTGCTTTACCATCAGGAGCAAAACGGCTGTCAAACAATCTAAAAAAATAAGATAAAATAAAATATATACAAGTTAAAGAAACTGACCTCAACATTGAACTGAAGCAGTAAACTAAAGTCACTCGGCTCACAGACGCTTCTCAACGGGAGAACAAAAACGTGGGCAGTGCACTGAATTCAAGAGAACTCAACAAAAGATGAACTGTCTCAACAAGTTTCCTCGAAGAATAAGTGTGACCAATTTGAACAAGTTAGGTCACTGGAAGCGGACAGACAGCCAGCCAGACAGACAGACAGACAAACAAACATGGCTATGCGTTCCTCATGGCAATGTGAATACACCAAAAAATGACATCTGGGCAAATCCATGAGACCCAGGAGTCCCCCCCATGTTGTGCTGATGGATTTAACTGTGAGAAGGTGTCCCTCTGATCAGTAAATTCTTTTGCAGTGTTTAAGTGCTTTGAGATAATATATACATGAAAGGCACTATAAAATAAAGGTGGGTAATTTTTCATTACATTTAATGGTGTGATTATCTGTCATATCATAACTTCTGTCTCAGAAAATGTCTTTCTATGTTGGTCTTAATACAACAACAATGACTGACAGTTTTCAATGATGCTCAGTGTGAAAGGCGCTATAAAAAGTAAAGCTCATTAGCATTTGTAAAAATAATACCCAGTGAGAGGTCAAACTTAATACAAATAGTGAATTCCATTATTACCAAAGCAAACCTATTTGTTATTATTGGTGTGTCTGTCTGTTTATCTATCTATCTATCTATCTATCTATCTATCTATCTATCTATCTATCTATCTATCTAATTATATAGTGCCTTTCACATCTATCTATCTATCTATCTATCTATCTATCTATATATCTATTATATAGTGCCTTTCTATCTATCTATCTATCTATCTATCTATCTATCTATCTATCTATCTATCTAATTATATAGTGCCTTTCACATCTATCTATCTATCTATCTATCTATCTATCTATCTATCTGTTTTATAGTGCCTTTCACATCATCTATCTATCTATCTATCTATCTATTATATAGTGCCTTTCTTATCTATCTATCTATCTATTATATAGTGCCTTTCATATCTATCTATCTATCTAAGTATATAGCACCTTTCACATCTATCTATCTATTATATAGTACTTTTCATTCTATCTATCTATCTATCTATCTATCTATCTATCTATCTATCTATCTGTTTTATAGTGCCTTTCACATCATCTATCTATCTATCTATCTATCTATCTAGTATATAGCGCCTTTCACATCTATCTATTATATAGTACTTTTCATTCTATCTATCTATCTATCTATCTATCTATCTATCTATCTATTATATAGTGCCTTTCTATCTATCTATCTATCTATCTATCTATCTATCTATCTCTATCTCTCTGTCCGTTTGCCTCTTGATTGGTGTGGTCTGGGGTGGGCGTGTCTGTGTTTTCGGTCGTCGACGGCGGTGCGTGTTGTGAGTATCTCTCTCTTTCTTTTTTGTTTGTTTGTTTTAGTTTTACGAATACTTTTTCAGTTTTTAAAGAGACGTGGTTTCGGCTTTGCCGCTATGGCGGCGTCTAAAGTGGTACTGAGATGGCTTATCTCCAGATAGTTTTCAGGTCTTTCCAGAAGGCACGCCGTAAGGTTGCTTGTTGATCCGGCGGTTTCGGTGGAGGCCTGCGTTATGGAGGTCAGTAGGGTGGTGGGGTGTAAAAATGTGCGGTCAGCCTCACGTATGAATAAAGCTGTGGTAATTTTTGTGGATGATGAAGCGCTGGTGCCCCGACTGGTCGAGCAGGGTGTTGTGCTTAATGTCGCGCTGATCTCCGTGTTGCCGCTGTCGACTCCTGCTCGTAAGGTTATCATTTCCAATGTACCTCCTTTCTTGAGTAATGAAATCTTGCAGCGCGAACTGCGCAGATATGGTGAAGTGATGTCTGCCATTACTATGATTCCACTGGGCTGCAGATCCCCTGATTTAAAGCATGTCGTGTCTTTTCGGCGACAGCTTTATATGATTTTAAAAAACGCAAATGATGAACTTAACGTGGCCTTAAAGTTCCGAGTGGAGGTGTGGATTACGTGGTGTTTGTGAGTTCAGAATCAATGAAATGTTTCAGTTGTGGTAGAGCAGGCCATAAAGCGATTGACTGCAAAAGAGAGAATGTTTATTTAAGTGATGAAGAAAGTGGAGAGAGTGAGCCAGAGTCTGAAGAGGAGGAGGAGGAGGAGTTTGAAGAAGGTGAGCTGACTGATAGTGTGAGTGAATTAGATGAGAAGGAAACCGAGGAGCAACTGGAGCCTGCTGACAAAGGTGATGCTGCAATAGACACTAAAAAAGAGCAAGACAAAAATAACAAAGGTGTGCTGGCTGAGGCTGGTGATACACCTGTAGATGAGCCCAGTGTCCCAGGTGAAGGAGCCTCCGTCCTTATAGAAGGGCACAGCTGAGACTGAGGAGGCCCTCGCTGGTCAGGCTGCAGAAGTCTGCAGTAATGAGAATGTTACCCTGCTTCAGGATGAAGGGGGCTGTAATGATACAGCAAGAGATGATCCGTCTCCAAGTGGTGCAACACTGCCCACTAATAGTGAGACAAATGTAGTCATGCCTAATGTAGTTACTACTGAGGGCAATCTTGAGTTGGACCTGGGCACTGAACAAAATGCAAGCAGCAGCAGCAGTAGGAAGGAAGTCAAAGGTGTAAGGAGAGCAGCAGTGAGTGAGGCAGACAAGATGGATGTGAGTGTGGAGTCGAGTGAGTGTAAGGAGACCTCACAAATCACCACTAGGAAAAGAAAGGAAGCAGTGGAGTCCACCACAGGCACAAAAAAGATTTTAATGTCAGACAATCGGTCCAAAAAACAAATGGTATCAGTTAAAAAGAAGGATATTGCAGATAGTGGTGAAGGAGAGAATACCTCCGACATTTCTGATAACACCTTCTCAGTGTTTGGTTTGGAGCCTAAAGGGGGTTACAGCACTAAGAGCATCAGAAAGTTTTGGAATATTTAGAGGGAAAGAGGGGTGTTCAAGTGCAGGATTATTTTCCAGACCTTGAACTTTTTTGAGCTCAGCAAAAATATAAAGCGCAATGCAGCTAATTTAGGGTTGGACCAAAAGGAGACCACCAGGTTAAAAAACGTAATGAGCAGAGTGCGCAAGATCCTTCAAAATAAGTCCTGATGGATACTGCAGTCATGAAAGTGAATCTCTTGGTCTTCTGGTGTGTTTTGTGTTTCTTTTGTGTTGTACCTATGGCTGAGTTACACGTGGGTACCCTAAATGTCAATGGCTGTCGAGATAATTTAAAGAGGACCTTGGTCTGTGATTTTTTAAAACAAAAGCACTTGGATGTGAGTTTTCTACAAGAGACCCACTCAGATCCACAGAGTCAGGCTGCCTGGGTGCAGGACTGGGGAGGGACAGGCTTTTTCAGTCATGGCACCAGTGTGAGCGCAGGGGTGGCGGTGCTGATTAGTAAAAATCACAAAGGTGACTGAGGTTATGGCTGGCAGACTTTTAGTTGTGAAGGCAGAGGAGGGCCCCCACTCGTTGGTTTTTATTAATGTTTATGCCCCCAATAACGGCACTGCCAGGGTGGATTTTTTTGAATTATTAAGGAAGGTTTTGGATGAATTTACAAATAATGAGATCGTCGTGCTGGGGGGGGATTTTAATTGTACAGAGGACTGGTTTATGGATAGAAATGGGGCCGAGCCGCACTTGGGGTCAGTTAAGAAACTCAAGGAAATCGTCGAGACCTATGACTTGGTCGATGTGTGGCGCTCTCACTTTCCAGCTGACAGACAGTTCACGTGGCTCAAAGGGAGCAGAGGGCACCTCTCGTTTGCTCGCTTAGATCGCTTTTACAGTTCAAAACGGCACCTCAATTTATTAACTAACACTCTCATCACTCCTGTCGCTTTTTCCGATCACTCGCTGGTTTCTGTTACTTTTCTCCTCCCATTAAACCTTACTGGCACTTCAACACAACTCTCCTTCAGGACAATCACTTTGTGGAATGTTTTAATTTCTTCTGGAAGCAGTGGAGTTCCACCAAACTGCAGTTCGGATCCCTGAGACAGTGGTGGGGCGTGTCCAAGGTGCAGATTCGTCAGTTCTGTCAACAGTACACTGAACACGTCACCAAGGCCTGTATTTTAAAAATGAAGAAACTCGAGGAGGAGATCACCGAGATCCATCAGACTCTGCTAAATGGCTACTCTGAAGATCTGCTGCACAACCTGACCACAAAGAAAACAACACTACGGGATTTATTGGAACTTCGAGCTCACGGAGCTTTAATACGTTCTCGATTTCAAAAATTTAACCACCTCGATGCACCTACAAAATTTTTCTTTGCTTTGGAAAAGAAGGAAGCCCAAGGAAAAGTTATTCATGTCCTCCAAAAAGACACTGGAGAAGAGCTGAGAGAGCCTGAGGACATCCGGGACTTTGCTGTGTCTTTTTACGAGACTTTGTTTTCAAAGAGCGCTCAGTTTCTCTTCTTCAGCCACTTTGCTACAAGGACTGCCTCACATTTCTGATGATTTAGCCGAGTTTATGGACAATGACCTCACTTTTCAAGAACTCACAATTGCACTCGAGGGTCTAAATACTGGGAAGACGCCGGGAATTGACGGCTTACCGGTTGAATTCTATAAACATTTTTGGCCGTTATTAGGTTTGGACTTCTTCGAGGTGGTACAGGACAGTTTGCAAGCAGGGGAGCTTCCGGTCAGCTGTCGCCGAGCTGTCGTCACGTTGCTACCTAAGAAAGGCAACCTCTGCCTTCTGAAGAACTGGCGGCCCGTGAGCTTACTCTGCTCAGATTATAAAATCATCTCGAAGGGATTAGCGACGAGGCTGAGAAAAGTGATGGGCAGCATCATCAACCCCTACCAGTCCTACTGCGTACCGGACAGACAAATCCACGACAACATATTTGTGCTGAGGGACATCATTTCTGCATCGAAAGCTCTCAATATCGATGTTGGCGTTCTGTCGTTAGATCAAGAAAAGGCTTTTGATCGGGTCGATCACAAATATTTATTTACAACTTTAAGAGCGTTTGGTTTTGGTTTACATTTTATAAGGTACATCAAACTGTTGTATTCCAACGTGTTTGGAGTATTAAAATCAATGGGGTGTTAAGCCGGCCATTCGCTGTGACCAGGGGGATTCGTCAGGGGTGTCCTTTGTCAGGGATGTTATATGCCATCTCCATTGAACCTTTTCTTAGGCAGCTTGATAAAAACCTACAAGGATTCACAATTCCGCTGTCTAAAAATTTAACGTTTAAATTTCTGGCCTATGCAGATGACGTTGTGGTGTTTGTGGATTCTGATGCAGACGTCTCCGCTGTGTGTAAATGTTTAACACTTTTTGAAGGAGCATCTTCTGCTAAAGTTAACTGGGAGAAGGGGAATGCATATTTATCAGGGGACTGGGCACATCGTCCTCCACCAGTCTTGCCATCAGGGCTGGGCTGGAATAGGAAAGCTTTCCGTTATCTCGGGGTTGTGCTGGGTGGTGAGGACACTGAAAAGGACAACTGGGAGGGCTTTTTACAACAGATTGACTTGAGGTTAAAGAAATGGCAGTGGATTGCACCTAAACTCTCTTTTAGAGGAAGAGTTCTCATTATTAACAATCTCGTGGCCTCCATGCTGTGGCACAGACTGAGGAGTGTTGACCCGCCAGCAGGCCTCTTACACTCCATACAAACATTATTAGTTGACTTTTTTTGGAATGGCATGCACTGGCTCAAGAAAGGACTCATCAGTTTACCGGTGGAGGAAGGAGGACAAGGGCTGATTGATGTCTGCTGTAAGGCCGCTAGTTTCAGGTTGATGGTCTTACAACGCCTGTTTTTTTCTTTGGAACCATTAATTTGGAAAAAGTGGCTCTTTCATTTTTCCATAAGATTGAAAATTTGAGTTTTGATGTGCAGTTATTGCTAATGGACTTGAGCAGGTTTGATCTCACTCAGTTACCCAAATTTTATAAGGGAGTTTTACATACTTGGAGTTCCTTTCTTCAGAGAGTGTCATCCAAATCCCCTCGCTTTTCAATGAACCCCTCATTTTTAATTCTTTATTCACATGTCCACTACTTTTTAAAATTAGTTTTGTAAAGACTTTGATTAAAAGTGGAATTGTGGTTTGTTCTCAATTATTGGAGGAAGACAACAAGAGTTTTAAAGATTCAACTGTGTTGGCTTCAAGGATGGGTATACGATCAATAAGAACGGTCAATTATTTACTGTCCTTTATGGCAAAAGACCTCATTAGGCTTAGAGAAAATCAGGGGAACTCGACTTCAGTACATCCAAAGATGGAGGAGGAGGAGGACTGTTTTTCTGATCTGGAGGTGGAACCTAAATTAGACATGAATGGTGTGAGGGAGGACTCGATTTTAAGGTTTGATAGACAAAAAATGTTTTTTTCGATCTTTAACTAAAAAAGATATGTATGTGTACTGCATTAAAGTTTTTCATTTTCCAAATCTAAAAAACACCATCATGACGCCCTGGACTGAAAAATTAAATGTAAAGGCGGAGGTCAGGCCAGCATGGAGAGAATTTTATAAACCACCTAATAATAAGAGAGCAGGCGATCTCCAATGGAGAATCGTACACGGGGTCATCGCTACTAATGTGTTTTTAAGTAAAATTCAAAGTGATGTGAGCGATAAATGTGCCTTCTGTGGGGAGAGAGAGACTGTATATCATTTATTCTTGTATTGTACGAGACTGCAAACTCTGTTTATGTACTTTCAAAAAATATGTGAAAAATTTAATGTTTCTTTGATGATCAGAAATTTATTTGGGGCATGAAATACAACAAAAAATCAAAATCAAAACTTCAACTTTTAAATTATTTATTTGGGCAGGCAAAATTATCCATTTTAAAAAGCCGTAATAATAAACAGAGTAGTTTGTTACCAGATGATGTACTGTTTATTTTCAAATTTTATGTAATTTCAAAATTAGGCTGGAATTTACTTATTATAAAACAATGTGTAATATTGAAGAATTTGAAAAAGTGTGGGGAGTGAAGGGGGTGCTGTGCTCTATTGAGGAGGGGCAACTAAAAATTAATTTGGAATAACAAAGAAGAATAGCGGGTGAGCGATTGTTATGTTAAACATTAGAAGGATTAGACAGAGTACTGAATACTAAATACAGACTTGTGTACTTAACTTAATGTGTGGGGACCGGGAGTAGTGGAGGAGTAAAAAAAATAATAACTGGGAATGAAAAGTATTGGTAGGCATCAACAATATGTTTTAATGTGCGGAGTAGGAGGAGTGTAAAGGGGGAGTGGTGGTGGTTGTCTGATATATAACTTTTTGTTTTATCTTGAATATTGGGATTGTTTGTCTTATGACTGTATATATTGTTAATGTTCAAAATAAAGGTCTTTTTAAAAAATTAAAAAATTATCTATCTATCTAGTATATAGCACCTTTCACATCATCTATCTATCTATCTATCTATCTATCTATCTATCTATCTATCTATCTATCTATCTATCTATCTATCTATCTATTATATAGTATATAGCGCCTTTCACATCTATCTATCTGCTTTACGCTGCTTCCTCATTATCTTTTTATATAATG
Source organism: Polypterus senegalus (assembly GCF_016835505.1). NCBI lineage: Eukaryota > Metazoa > Chordata > Cladistia > Polypteriformes > Polypteridae > Polypterus > Polypterus senegalus. Next base: position 5,784,645 of record NC_053166.1, on the reverse strand, counting down.
CCTTTCATTTCTATCAATTTCTTTAACAAAGCACTTGTACAGTATAAAGAACACCAACATATTTTTTCATTTTTTTCAGGTGGTGCTCATTACTGAAGATCCTAATACAACATAAATGGCTGATGTTTATCCTTACACAAACTTAAAATGAAAGTATTAGCTGTTATAAGTTAATGTTCTTCATCCTCTTTAAATGAGGTAGATGTTGTTTGGGAGGGGCAGGACCTCAACTGGGCCCATCAGCAGGGCTCATTCATTCACACACACACACACAGGGCAGTTTTGTCTCCGTCACTGTTGTGTAAGTGCCACACTGCGAGGCTGTCACTGTTCCATTCTCTCCATTGTCCCAAGCTCTGACAGATGGTGCCAGTGTTAGGGATACCACAACGCTCTGATGATGCCAAGTGGCACAGAGCGAACCCCCGCAGCCCATTGTTTTTTTTTGGCTCATCTTCACAATGTGTTCCGTTAAGAGGGACACGCGTGATGAGTTCACGTCACCGCAGTTTTCTCGCCGAAAGCGCTTCTGGTGCAAACGATTTGCGGAGCCGAGCTGTCGCAGACTGGAGCGTCAGGAGTGAAGAGTGAGCGTCTACAGCCGGGCGGAGTGAAAACGTGTCGGCTGTAATCGGTGGAGTTCGCAGGGTCGCCCTTGTGCTGAGTTATGTTGATCAATGGAGTCTTCAATCGATTAAACCAAACGAACTCGATGACATTCCACGTCGCGGCCCTTTGGACATTCGGGGGGTTTCGTGATGAACTTTTTTCTTGTTTTTGGTCGAGCAGGGTGATTGATCATCGACAGTTGGTTGTGGATTTGGGTAGAGGGAGACGCCTTTGAGGTTTCGAGCATATAACGGGTAATTGGAATTAGTGTGACTTCGACGAACATTTGATGCCCTTCACGGCGTTCCGAGCGAGCGACCTCTCTAATCGCTCAAACGGCAACCCTTTGTGCGTGTGCTCCGACTTTAAGGAGCGCGCGCACCGAGCACGCGCACTTTAACTTTTGTAAAGTGGTGTCGTCATTAAGGGTTAAATTAGAGGAGTAAACGGCGCTCAGTGGTAAAGGTGCCCACAGTGTCATCTGTGTTTGGTCGCTCTCCCTTCCGTATTCTTCAGAAACACAATCTGCGCCACTTTGCGTACATACCGCTGACAATGACTTGGGGGTTGGTGTTTGTCCCTTTGTCCCTGCTTATCTTCCAAAAATGGCGCCCCTCTGCAGATGATGGCCCCCTAAACTGTCGCCAATGTCGCCTAATGGATTGACCAGTTCCAACCAGGGAAAGGCGTGTCATGAAGTTCAGCCCTTCCTAATGTAACAGGAATGAAAAGACTGAATGGCGGCATATGTTTGTATGACCCCACTTGGATTGCCTGCCAGGCGACCCAGCAGGTAGCGCGTCAGGCCAGCGCCCTGCATTATAATCCCTGCCAACCTTCTGCTCTTTGTACGCGATAGATTTTCCTGCGCTAATCCAGTTCTTCTTCCCGAGGGGCTGTCGTACTACACGACTGTTTTGGAGAAGTCGGGTAATGTGACATGCCCTTCAGATTCAAGTTCAGCATTTTTACATTTTTCAGGTTACCCTACATAGGCGCACTTAGTTTGTCTCAGTGAAGGGCGCTATATAACAAAGATGTGAATGGAATTGCGCAAGTGGGTCCAGTATGAGTGCCCTTATGTGTGTTGTAAGATGGAGCGCCCTCCATATTCCTAAATAAATTAAACGGGTGGTAAAAAACGGGTGGCTCGTTGGTTTTAGTCCGCGGTTAAAGCTAAAGAGCCGTCGTGTTGACTTGGAGCGGTTTGAGGGGTGACGTGGAGTTTGTTTTTATTTTTTTCCTATTCTCTGCACAATATGGTTGCGGAGCGGCGCTCGCCTGGCAGCACAGATATTCCAGACGTATTATGTCATATTAAATCCTCCTCGCTGTGTTAATAGAAGCTCTTAAAATGCTTCGCGGACAGCCTTTTACGGGAAGCTTAACGGGAGTGACGACTGTGCCATCCCGTTGTCTCCGTCTGGTCCGACATGGTTTCTTTCCAAAGAGTTTTAAAGATCTCCCTGTCGCTGCCCACCGCCTTCTTCAGCGCGTTAAGTTCACCCTTGGGACGTGAAGAAGAATTCAACACAATCCTCGTCCACCTGTAGTAGCCCAGAAATAGCGGCCCCCACCCCGAGTAGCCCATACCTTCTGCTTTGAGTTAGCGCCGTGGCACCATTCAGTCATGTTAGCCCTGAGAAAACAGAAATGAGAAACAAGTGGAGAAGTGGAATTCCTGTCAGGAAACCAGGGGGGCTTGTCGGAGTCGGTCCAACTGCTGCGGTTTGCTGCTCTGACGGGACCTGGCAGGGGCGACGACAGCTCTGAAAGCCGGGGCTTCGGAATTCCATTTACTCGTAGAATTAGCGCGTAATCCGCGTCTGGCGGTGGGGTGACGCGCTGTCTGTGGGCAGCCACTCCATGTACAGGTAATATAGCGCCTTTCACTGCGAGCGGCGCTGCGCTAATTTGAACAGGTGTGTGTCTGAGCGAAAACAAGTAGCGGCCTCATATAAAAAGAGGAATAACTATGGAAGAAGAAGAAGAAGAAGAAGAAGAAGAAGAAGAAGAAGAAGAAGAAGAAGAAGAAGAAGAAGAAGAACAACAACAACAACAACAACAACAACTGAAGCGATCTAATGGTGTTTTGTGATGTCGAACGAGGTAGGGTCCAAGAGCCGAAAGAGCAATGAGAAGAGTGGGGACGGCGGTCCTTGAGGTGCTGGGTTCAAATCCCGTCACTATCCCACTGCCTGTCTGCATATAGTATCTCTATGACGCTGATTTATAGAGCCTTTAACTTCTATCGTTTGCTTATATAGTGCCTTTCACTATTTACATATAATATAGCACTTTTCATATCCATCTATTATATTGTGCCTTTCACTCTATCTATCTATCTATCTATCTATCTATCTATCTATCTATCTATCTATCTATCTATCTATCTATCATATAGTGCCTTTCATATCTATCTATCTATCTATCTATCTATCTATCTATCTATCTATCTATCTATCTATCTATCTATCTATTATATAGTGCCTTTCAAATCTATCTATCTATCTATCTATCTATCTATCTATCTATCTATCTATCTATCTATATAGTGCCTTTCAAATCTATCTATCTATCTATCTATCTATCTATCTATTATATAGTGCCTTTCACTTATCTATCTATCTATCTATCTATCTATCTATCTATCTATCTATCTATCTATATTATATAGTGCCTTTCATCTATCTATCTATCTATCTATCTATCTATCTATCTATCTATCTATCTATCTATCTATCTATCTATCTATTCTATCTATATAGTGCCTTTCACTCTATCTATCTATCTATCTATCTATCTATCTATCTATCTATCTATCTATATAGTGCCTTTCACTTTATCTATCTATCTATCTATCTATCTATCTATCTATCTATCTATCTATCTATCTATTATATAGTGCCTTTCATCTATCTATCTATCTATCTATCTATCTATCTATCTATCTATCTATCTATTATATAGTGCCTTTCAAATCTATCTATCTATCTATCTATCTATCTATCTATCTATCTATCTATCTATCTATCTATCTATCTATCTATCTATCTATCTATCTATCTATCTATCTGTCTGACACTGACAATTGGGAATGTTCACTGGTTTACAATTTCTGTCCATTTGGAGGTCTAAAGGGATCTTCCATCTTTGGCCTTCAGTGCTCCTCATAACTGTGCCCCCCTGTCAGTTGTCTCCAATGTCCCCTGCACTTTATGAATTTTGCATTTGCTTCAGGGCTGCAGTGACGCTCCCAATGTCAGGCGGCTCAGCCACTGATTACCGAGTGATGACAGGCCATCTGAACTGCAGGAATGTCAGCCAAATTCAAAGAAACAGAGTTGGAATAAGGGTTAGGGTGGACCAAAGTCTGTCCATCCTGGACTGTAACGGTCAAGTCCACCAGTGAGGACCGGCAGATGACATGCATGTCATTTAAAGGCAGTGAGCTGACCCGAAGGGACTAAATGAAGGCAGACTGGCACTATTCAGAATGGATTTTTTTTTTGTAGATTTCTTACACCTGCCAAGACACTTTCTGGACACCTAACCGTGTCAGCTGTCACCGCGTGTCTCTCTGCCCCCTGGGGCTCAACACTTGCCCGTATTGAAGCTTTTATTATAATTTTTTTTATTATTTCTGATATTTTTGTTTTGCACCCTCGCCCACCATAACCTATTGTCTGTGGAGGAGGAGCTTTAGATTCATCAAAAATTAGATCTCCGGTTTTCCACGTTTGAGGGTCTCCTGATAACCGAAAACCTGGATATCTTGATAATGAGTGTGTGTCTATGTGTGTCTGTCTGTGTGCCTCGGTTTCTCGAGGACGATCTAAGAGCTTAAATGGCTGGACGGAAAAACACCAAACTGAAAACATCAGCCTGTTACGAGATGACGAGGTGCTGATGAGTTTTTGAGTCAAAAGAGAAAGGGGCGCTCGAGAGGACCCCCCCCCAAATAACGTAATTCTGCCTGTAATTCTGAATTCTACTCGTCTATAGATAGATAGATAGAAAGATTTGAAAGGCACTATATAATAGATAGATAGATAGATTTGAAAGGCACTATATAATAGATAGATAGATAGATAGATAGTTGGAAAGGCACTATATAATAGATAGATAGATAGATAGATAGATAGATAGATAAAATTTGGTATAGTGGGCAGGATTAAATAGATAGATTTGAAAGGCACTATATGATAGATAGATGTATAGATTTGAAGTGTGTCATTTACTTCATAGCTAGAAAGGTCCTCTATAAATGGACAGATCATCAGATGTATAAGATGCTACATAATAGAGAAATGGATAAAACTAAGTAAATAACACTAAATAGCACTAACTAACATATACTGTAGATAGAAATGAGAGGCACTATATAAATAGACCATATGATGGACAGTCCTTCATCCAGGTGACAAATGACATCCCCACCTTATGTTACAGTGTCACCAGTGAAGGTCCAGTGTGGTGGCCCTGTCTGCGTCTCAGTCTCTGTCTGTCTCCGAAACTCATCCGTCACGTGGGCTCAGAGTGGCTCAGCGTAGGACTTTGACCTCATTAGGAGGAGCTCATTTATCGATCGGACCCCCCCACCCACTCCCCCCACCGGTTATGCTGACAGGTCAGGTCTTTTTATTTTACTTTCTTTTTAATTGCTGACTTTTGGCTCAATTCCATAAACGTCTGCCTGAATTTTCTTCTTTGCAGGAGCCATAAGGATACCTCTGGACCTCTGCAGACTTCGCCACTGTGAGGACACACCAAGACGCAGTAAATCAGGTGGCTTTACGCTGTAATGACAATCGCACTGATAAAAATAGCAGTCTCGGTGATCTATCACAAGGGCGCCTGACAAGACATAAAGTGTGACGTGGTGACTCGGGCGCTGGCCAAGTGTGACTCAGCCCGTTAACAAAAGGCTCTAGAAATGGATTCTCTGGGGATTTGGACCCAAACGTGCTCAGGTGACGGCACCACAGAAGATGGTGCCCATGTAGAGTCCATCAGGGCGAGGGCAAGCTGACAAAAGATGGGGTTTTCTGTCAAGGGTCCCTTCTGGTGCACGAGTGTTATCACTAAGACCACCATTACATTACAATCTGACTGCTGGAGAGCCTCTTGGGGAGTGGGACCTCCATTTAGGGTTGGATGGCTCTTTTACTGTCACCTGATATGCATGGGTGTCAGAATGTAGGCCTGGGTGACACCTCAAGGATAAGCAGGAACCTCCACTGCCCCCCCCAAGCCAGCATACAACTGAAGTCACACCTGAAGATGACTTTGCCTATGTGGGGTGTCCCTCAGGTGATGACTGTGGTATGCCTAGGATGTCATCCTTAGGTGGGCAATTAGGTAATAATAATAATAATTTATTTATATAGTGCCTTTCCCAAAGAGAAACTAATTGCCAAAATGTCTGGTGGCCTGGCTGTGGTGTCCTCAAACGTCTTATCTTTATATATCACAGAGAAAGACATGAAAGGCGCTATATGAAAGATGACAGAAAGACACCAAAGGTGTTAAATCAGGGATGGAGAATCATGAAAGACTTTATAATCGGTGTTAGTCATAAAAGGCACTATATCACATACTGTATAGAGAGCTATGAGGGTCACTATATAATAGATGATAAATAGACATGTAAGGCACTAAATAAACCGAGACATGAAAGGCGCAGCTGATTTAAAGACAGAAAAGAACCAGACAGATGGACAGACAGACAGAGGGGCATGAAAGGCACTATATAGCAGCATCAAAGGCCCTATACAACAAACACCTAGTCAGACGTGAGGGGTGCTATACAATCGATTATAGAAAGACTGACTGACTGACTGACAGAGAGACATGACAGGCACTATATCACAGACAGTCATGACAGGTAGACTGCAGCCATCAAAGGTCTCATCCCGGTTTTTCTAAGACCTTTGAATTTTGCCGGCCCCTCCTGCTGGGGTGGCTTTGGGTGCAGGGTGACCATCTGGGTGCTGGGCGGTGCGCCGAATGGCCGAAGCTTCAAACCAGGAGGTCTGTCACAGCTGCAACGCTGTTTTGTACTTTGAGGGACTCCTAGTGAGAAGCTGCACCATGAAAGGCGCTATATAACATTAAATTCACTCGACACTTTCAAGTCTACTTGACGTGGCTTCACTGCCATCATTAGGCCTGAATGTGTTTAGAAAAGTGAACTGTTCTTGTGGAGATGAATGGGTTGGAAGGCATCATGAAAGGCACTATATAAAGTAAAGATGGTCCAATCCGCTCCCCGTGTGACTCAGAGATGTCTACCTGACATGTCCTTGGTGCCGCTGTGCAGATATGGACTCTTCAAGACCTCCCCACGTGGTGAGTAAAGAGATGGAGGCCATTATGAAAGGCGCTATATAAAACAGCGAGTAGCCAGAGGGGCACATTTACTCGCTTTTGTAATAAACTGTGGGATCCTAATGAACAGAAGTAAAGCACCGGCACTCTGTATGGATGTCTGCCTAAAACTGTGATAATGCAATTTGAAAGGCGCTATACAGATCTGGTAGCTATACTACATGCCCCCTCCCACCGTCCTGCCCACTTTTCCGGATCTTTCTGAGTCCCGTGCTCCTCACGCACTCCTCCCCCCACCACATCCGAGGAGCAGCCTTGACCCCGGACATTTCTCAGCTCGACTGGACACAGTAGGAGGTGGGAAACGATTCTGACGCTGTTGCTTTTTTATCAAGGGGGTCCCTCGGGAAGACCTCAGCGCTGATCGCCTGGTATGAAGCCGCTGGTCTCGCCAGAGTAAGCAGTGGGCGTTTGGCACAGAGGATTTCTGGAATTCCTCAGATTCACAAGGATTTCTTTTGCACATGTCATCCGTCATCCCAGCATCACACAATGCAAGTGAAGATCATCTGTCTGTCTGTCTGTCCATCCGTTTTATGAACCTGCTTATTCAGCACTTGGCACAAAGTAGGGGTGCCAGTCTGTCACAGGGCACACCCACACCAAAGGAGAAGTTAAGATGCAGCAGAAACATCAAAAAACAAAGAAACAGAACCACTGGACAAAGAATCAATCAATCAATCAATCAATCAATCAATAAAGAAATGTCTGTGCAGAAAAAAACAAATCAAAGAGTTTATTTAGTCTGGGAAATCGGGAGGAAACGCTGAATTATCTGAAAGCAAAAGGCAGAAAGACCCCCAGAGAAGTGTCTGGGCACACCGCACTGAAATGATCCTGGGGCTGACAGTGCTTCAAGAGAGCGCCCCCTGCAGGGCATGGAGGGCATTTTTCATGATGGCATCTCATTCTTCCACCTTTCTCTCTACCAGTGCAGGATTTACGTATAAGCTACACAAGCTATAGCTTAGGGCCCCCGCCTTCTTGGGGGCCCCCAAAACAAATCATCTTTGGCACTTACATAGAATATCTGGACTTTTAAAGGGCCCCATGTCTCAAATAGCTTCGGGCCTCATCAATCTTTACCACATGGCGGTGAGCCCCATGATGGAGCAGGCGTTCCTGATTAAGTTTGTTCAGGCGTTGTGTGCCATCTGAGCTCAAGTTGTTTCGCTAGCTCACCACACTGGCGACTTTGGCCTGGCAGAACATCCCCAGCAGTCAAAGACCTGAGTCTCCTGAGGATGTCCAGTCCAGTCGGCTCTGGTCCTTCTTGTACGGCGCCCCCGTGGGGTCAGACCAGTCCAGTTTGCTGGTACTTGTAGCTCCGCACCACTTTCACATCCTTCACCTGGGTGTCCACCTGGAAGGCACTGATGGTAGATCTGCCCACAAAGTCAAGAAAGACTGAGATAAAAAGAACAAAATGGCCTCATCATGAGAGACGACCAGCCTTTATTTTTATAGTGCCTTTCGTGTGTATCTTGTCATACCCCTAACCGTAACCCGAATGTCATCAAAGCACTTAAATGCTGCAACAGAGCTTACTGCTCAAAGATACCCCGCCACCCAGTCCAGGCTGGGTGTCATGGAGGAGCCCAGCTGTCATTTCTTTATATTGAGTCATTCTTTGGATTTCATTACGTCACGCGCCTTCAGATATAAAGCACCTACTCTGATGGCCACATCAGTCTGTCTGTCAGTCTGTCTGTCAGTCCGTTTAAAGCCATCGGGCTCACGTGCAGGTGCCCCTGCAAGACCTCTGACAGCCATGTAAGCGCGCACACCCGAGGAGATCGAACCGACTATTCATGTCATTGTTCATTTATTTAAAAGCCGCCCACCGGTGGCTTAGCTACGGACCCTCTAGATCACAGGCTACCACTGTACTGATGGCTGTCCGAGTCCTAGCTGGTGGTCCGGCAGTCGTACGACTCCCTCCGGCTCGCTCCCTCTGTCACTTCTGATGCTCGCACTTTCATTTGTCTATGGATTATAAGCTGCTTTGTAAGTCACCTTGGATAAAGGTATCTGCTAAAAAAATAAATGAATGATGATAATAATAATAATAATAAAAACACATCAAAAAGGTTTGGGGCAGCCACCCATATATGGTGCCCGAGCTGCATTAAGGTTAATTGTGGTGAGTTGTGTTCAAAACAGAATTGACATAAGATGGCAGCTTTAAAGGCCATGACAGGAAGTGACATCATCTGGATCGGCAACCAGAGGTGATGTTATTGAGACCGGAGGTGACGTCATCCATCGTGCCGGAACTTGAAGTGACATCATCAATAGCGTTAGGGTTACCCATGGATGGTCTGCAGAGGGCAGAGAGAGAAAGTCAGTGCAGTTCACCACCCCCTGGTCTGGCGTGGTACTGCTATTATTTAGTATTTAGTGGGCGGGGCTGAATGACCATATAAGGAAGTGACAAGAATTAGAATAATAACCAGCGGGTTAAAATGCCAATAGATAATAAAGATGAAGAAATAGCTGGCACACTTAATCCTCATGGACATTTGTCAGGACAGTTCCATTTTCCTGCTAATGTCATCAATGTGGCACACTGTACTGTTCAGAATCTGGCATTGAAACGCATTGGCGAATGTGCCATAAAATGGAGTTCTGTGCGACTTCGGCGAAGAATTCGTTTACTGTCTCGATGTCAGCTTGTATGTCTTTTATGTGTTAAGCAGCTGCAGTGGTGCGTGCTGAAGAAAGGACACCTCCAATGGGGTGGGGACAGATGTGGGCGGGGCTGAATGACCATATAAGGAAGTGACAAGAATTAGAATAATAACCAGCAGGCTACAATGCCAATAGATAATAAGGATGAAGAAATATGCAAACATCGATGAGCAAAGCCAAACGAGGGTCTCACACTCTTCTGGTGTCCGCTGCTGCTGCTCAGCTGGTCTGCCATTAAGGGGGCACACCTGGTGAGTGCCCCATTTCGGTCCAGCGTGGGTTTTTCCAGTTTTTTAAGCCGCGTTCTTCCAGGTCTCCTCTTCTCTGGCATTTAGGGAATGGCTGACTGCACTGCTTGAAGCAGACGGCTCAGGTGATGTTAGCAGAGGACCGCGTGGTGGGCTTTGTCGGCCAAATGTATGGGCACTCTGCTGCTGGGGTCGGCCATGTCGTCTTGTAGGAGTGACGAGGATGAAGTGCCGCTGCCTGTAAAAGAGTAGAATGAATACAAATGCCATGTTAGTTTTGCTAGTGACCTAACATCGAATAACGGCAGTTTTATCGTACGAACACTGTTGCCGATAGGGGGCGCTCTGACCGGCCCAGCCAGACACAGACAGACGCAGCGGGCACAAGTCCAAGCACACAGATTTTTGTTTTTCTCTTTCCCTTGTGGGAGTCGCCATCCCTGCTCCCCACAAGTAAGACACAACCCTCTCTTTCTCTTTCTCTTTCTCTATTTTTCTTTCCTTTCCTTCGTCTTCCTCCTCGCGACTCTGGTACTCCAGGTGCTCGGTGGTGGACTTCCAGGTGTGGTGGAAGTGCTGTGCTCCAAACCAAAGTGTCTGCTGCACCACCCCCTAGTGGCGCCCATGGACCCCAACAGGGCTGTGTCAGACTCCAACTCCCATGGTGCCCTGCAGGAGTCTGAGGCACCGCTGTCATCCAGGGCGGCTGTCACTTAGGCCACTTCTCCTCTCCTGCTCCTTCCTGGCCTGGGAACCCGTCCACGACAACACGTACTGTACGCGTGTGAGCAGCTGTGAGTCCGCGCTCGGTGGTGGGTCCTCAACAAAGGAGTCCCCCAAAACGAACATTAAAATGTTCAGCGTACCTGTCTGTCGCTTACCTGTTGCCTCACATGTGGTGCCAACAACAGAAACCATTGGCACATTTTACCATCCACCCTCACCCCTCAATTTGCTCCTGTAGGCGAGTGAACTTGTCCCTCACATTTTTTTTCTTCACTTTTTCGAGCCACGAATATTTAGAGTGCTGAGAGGAGGTGCCGTGCAAACGGGGATATTTTTAAACTTCTTCAGCAAGTCTTTCCTCGGTGTGTGAGGACGATGAACGGAAATAATGCGGTGTCACAAGAACAACAATAAGACGTCGTAAAGGTTTGGGGCAGAGCCACCCGTATAATGTGCCCTGGCTGCAGAAAGGTAGAGCTGTAGTATATAGTCAAGATGGCGGCGTTAAAGGCCAGCCTAGGAAGTGATGTCATTGGGGCTGGGAGCGGAAGTGACATCATCAGAGGAGGGACCGGAAAGTGATGTCATTAGAGGAGGGACCGGAAAGTGATGTCATCAGAGGAGGGACTGGATCGTGTAGTCATTAAAGGTGCCAAAACCAGGAAGTAGCATCATCAAAAGGCAACACAAAAGGAAGTGACATCATCAGAGGCGGGACTGGAAAGCGACATCATCTCTACATCTACTGGGGGTCTGGTAATAATTACTTACCCCCCATGGTATATTGCTACTCTCGTGCGAATGGGGCTCAAGTGGCGTGGTGTTCATGTTTGACAAAGAACAAAGACAACAGCAACTGAACGTACGTAGAAGTGCATGAAGGACGACTCGGTGACGCCTTGTGCTGCTAAACACGTCCTCGTGATTTGTTATCTAAAGATTATAAAGATTAATCGGCAAAGTGCCACACCGCCCCACGTTCTGTCACATTCGGACGAGGCCAGCGGCTGTGGCTTGAAACTCCAGTCACAGAAAGGAAATCTCCATCGAGCCAACAACCAACAGCAGCCCAGTGATCTTCACATCACTTGAGGGGGAGTCTGGGGGTCTCTGAAGGAGCTTCAGCCACGCCATATTGTGAAGGGGTGGTCCAAAACCTGTGCTTAAATGTTTTACTAGGACTTACTTAAATTAGTGAACAAAACGTGATGAACTAAGTACGTTTATAGACGCTCACGAACTCCACACCAGTTTACAACGTCCAAGGATGCGTTTGAATGTTACACCGGACCATGAGGGGGCCAGCGACACCCCCCTTCTCCCCAGGGAGCTGCCTTTTCAGTGTAACCCTCGGTCACTCCTCTGACCCCTCGATGAATTTCACACACTAACTTTTTTGAACATGGCAGTGAGCCCACCGGGAAAGGGGGACCGAAATGAAGCTGAGTGGCACAGAGAGAGTAAGTGACACACAAACTCAGTGGCCTTCACACAAACAACAATTGGGATCGAGATCTTCATGTCGTCACTAATGTGTCCTGATGCAAATGAAATGCTGCAAACTCTCACACCTCAGCAGGAGCAAAACTAGACGCGGCTGAGGAATTTGACGGCTGAGCCTCACAGCCTCACGGGACGGTCACTGATGATGACAGACGGACGGATGGACAGACAGACAGACAGGAAAGGCACTACATGATAGATAGATAGATAGACAGATAGATAGATAGATAGATAGATAGACATGAAAGGCACTATATAAGATAGATAGATAGATAGATATGAAAGGCACTATATAATAGATAGATAGATAGATAGATAGATAGATAGATAGATATATATGAAAGGCACTATATGATAGATAGATAGATAGATATGAAAGGCACTATATAATAGATAGATAGATAGATAGATAGATATGAAAGGCACTATATAATAGATAGATAGATAGATAGTTGTGAAAGGTGGCAGACGTCTCAAGGTCGGGTTGCTTGTCTCGCTGATCCCGGGGCAGTGAGTGGCCTTGGGTTGCGTTTTGATGACCACTCGTATGAATTTCACCGGACTCTGTGATAATAATAATTTGATTCATAAGATTTTATTGAAATTGCACTTCTAATGGCCATAAAACTTTTTGTGACAGTCCAGGACCCCTTCTCTCCAGTGAAATCCTCTTCTTGATGCCACAGCAGAGTGCCCAGCTAACTGAATGCCACCCCAGAGTGTTGTGTAACTCCGGTGACCTATGCCAGGCTTTGCTGCTCCTCTTCTGTTGCGTTGCCTCTTTTTGTCCTATTCATGCCCGGGGTCTCCTTCGCCTGCTTTGTTTTACTCTTTGGGTGGTCAGAATTAATATGGATGTACCGGTTGACATTTGGAATGAACATCCCGGGAATCTCCCAAGTCCTTAAGTGGCGTCACATGCTTTTAATAACTGAAAGTCATCTAAGAGAAATTCCTTGTCCTTGTCCACATATTGAAATGATAAAGCAAACATCTTGCCCCTTGGGAGAACAACTTGACTATCATTTATGCTGATTTCATCTTGTCAAAGTCACATTGAACAACTGGGATTTTCATGCTATTGTGTGAATTTGACTCCGCGTGTGAAATCGGACACCTGTGTCCTTCTGGTGGAATCCAGCAGTGTTGAACAAAATGACGCGATACGTGGATCACCTTCACTGAACGTGCCGACTTAGCAAGGCGCAGAATGGAGGGTCAAAAAGTTAAAGTGGGGTAAGCGACAGGCATGAATTTAAACAGGGCTCCATCCCCGACCTTTAGTTTTTAGTTTTCTTTAGTCTAACGTCTTTATTTCACATTTTTTGTTATTGATTAGTTTGCTATTTTCCGAAGTTGTGGCGTTCAGTTTTTTCATATTTTATTTTCCATTTAGTGTTTTTGTGTTAAATGATTGTGTTATTATTCAGTTTGACCTTTTAGTTTGTTGTTTGTCTCCTGTTTTATAGGCTGAGCCCAAGGGGGTGGGGCCTCCTATGTAAAGGCCTGAGATACCACAGACACCACCATGCAGTCATCTCCTCATCCCGACGTCAACAACCTCAAACACTCAGCTGAGGTCATAAAAGGACAATCTTGAGCAGAATGAAGAACGAGGACTTCTGTAGCAAACAAGATGGCATTGGCAGCCCCCTGGTCTTCTCATCAAGGTGGTCTGGAATGACCAGGACAGACTGAAGTACAAAAACTGGGCAAGTGAAACAAGATGGTGGGAACAAACAAGAAGGTGCAGGACAGATGGTGGACCTGAGTGAACTGGTGCAGAAGGGTGGGCACACTGAGTGCCACAACAGTAGGGGCACTGTCACTTTTGGCTGACATGTGCCAGTAAAACCACTCCTGCTGTGCCCACTGGTGCCTGTTCATTGGTCGGCCCCTTTGGATGACTCACATCGTATCCATCACAATTCTGATGTCACATGCCTCGTCCTGTTGGCCTTTGCCCTGCTGCTCCGCAGCCCCCTCTGTTCGCTTTGCTGCCCACCCACACGTCCACTTCAGCCCAGTTCCTCTCAAGCCCCAGAGCCTCATTACCTTTGGACTTAGCGTCAGATTCTTCAGACGCTTCACTCTGGCAGTCCCTGGACATTTCTGAGCCTTGGAAGAAAGGAGAGCGTGGGATGAGCCTCAGTGAGTCAGTGCTGGAGATGGCGGAAAGGAAGGAGGCCTGGACATGGGCGGCTGAGTGCCAGGGCTCCATCAATAGCAGGAGAACCAAAAACATATAAGCTGGCATATTAGGACGTCCTCAGGCACTTTGAGCATCCTGAAGGTCACGGGCTGACATGTTGAAGCCTTGGATTGACCAGTAGAGCAGAGATCAGGCCAGTCCAGGATACAGCAACGATCATGGAAGCAAAGCCCGTAGATCTGGAACACTCGGTCAGTCAAAGGTGCTTGAAAACCCGGGACAAAATGGCATCAGGAAAAGCCAAAGGCAGAGGGAGTCAAATGAAGGCCATGGACTGTAAGGTGTCACCCACCCGAGGAGATTGGCAGGCCATGGCTTTAGGGAAAACTGAAGAAGTGGGACGTAACAGAGAAGGTGATGGGCTGTAAGGCACCCAGTAAGGTACCCACCCTGGATGGGACACCATAATGTCAAATAGACCTAAGGCCATGTAAGAGATGGCATACAGGGATTGGCATCCTGGGCCAGGACTGTACCAGGATCCTTACTCAGCCAGGAGGCCTAGGGGAGATGACTAATTTGGGTTGTTTTTTCACCTTGAACATTGGGTTAAGGTACCTCTATGGATAACCACAGGGCATGATGGGAACTGTAGTCCCATAGAGCAGCCCTGTTGGGTTCTATGGGAGACACCAGAGGGCGCTCAAAGGGATTGGTGGTCCCTACTTTTCGACTCAGAAGGCATAAAAGGAAGCACCCTGCCACATCCAGTGCCACCCCTCTCCTCTCCCAACTCTGGCTCACCTGGAGGAAGGAAGGAAAGAAAGGAAAAAGAGAGAAAAAGAAGAATAGTGTCTGGGTTTTCAGCTTTGAATGACCTGGAAAGGGATTTTACCTAATAAATCAATCATCTGAACCTGGGACTTGTGTCCGTGCATTTGTGTTTGGGGTGCTGCAATGCCCCCTAGTGGTCACAGCATCATGGCTTAGTGGCTACAGTAACAGAGAGACTGTAAGATGTCAGGTTAGAACACCAAGGTAAGACCTCACACTGAATGGGATGCCATGGCATGAGGTAGAGAGCTAAGGACGTCAATTAAAGTAACGGACTGCCGAGCATCAGGCTAAAACACTCAGACAGGACCTCACCCCGGATGGGATGCCACCACACAAAGTGGGCTTAACTCTGTCACTTAACTGTAAGGCACACCTTTGATGGGTCTCTGTGGTCTCAGGAAGACCTAAAGATAGCTAAGAGGACGGGGCTGGAGAGCATCAGATGAAATCTTCCAGGCTGGAACCCACCCTGGATGAGCTGTCATTACATCGATTAGAGCTGTGGAAGAGTGACTCGGTGGCCATAGGAGTGGACTGTAAGACCAGACCCCCCAGGCAGGAGCCCACCTTGGTATGCCGTGACATCATGTAGGCCCAGCTTTATGTGCCATAGGAGCTCTAGTGAGATGTCGGGGAGAACACCTGGATGGAGTGACGTGTCACCAGGTAGACCTTAAGTTATTGTAATGAACTCTGAGGTGCTGGGGGACCCCCACCCTGGAGGGGACGCCATGAGATCAAATACATTGTGACCTAGAGAGGTTGGGAGCAGGCCCTGATAGTGCATGATGAACCACCCGGAGTGGGACCCGAGTGCAGGGGGTGACACCTCAGTGCCACACTGGAATACTGTAGGGTTTTTTGAGCAGTTGGAGTGAACACCAAAGCAGGACCCAACCCTGGATGGGACATCCTGGCACTCTGGAGACCAAAATGAGAGTTTTTCATCCGAGCCTGGCCTGTACCCGAATTTTTTAGGTAGAAAAGCCGACTCAAATCCAACCAAAAGCGCAGAAGCTTCGTCTCGAGTCGCAGACCCCCGGCTAACGGGCCATGCGGGTGACCGAAAGCACAAAGGGCTTGGCATGTTACTTCTAAACAGTCCACAGGGGTACAAGTCCATGCTGCCCCTCGTTGCCTTTTCTAAGAGCTCTTGTGCTTGAAGGAGGTCAGGGAGGTCCTAGTTGGTGGTCCTTACTAAATTCTGAAGAGGAACTGTCAAGTAATGAAAACAAATGGAGATGGCCAATCAGCAGAATGGGGACGGCCTGAGGGTCTACTGCCATGAAAAAGACAAAACATGTGGTGACCATGTGACCTGCCACCCGGTGCTGGCCAGTCCACTGGGCCACAGAGCAGCAGCTTTAATTACTGTGGACTGTAGGGGGCGCCCCAGGCACAGTTGTACCAGACACTAGCGTGTGGGGCATTAAGACCCTCTTCTTAGCTGAACGCCTCTTCACACAACACTCGTTTCTTTCTTTCTCTTTCTCTTCTCCTGCATTACACCCAAGTGGGCTTTGTCCTCCATTCCTCTCTCAGCTCCTCTTCACAGAGCATTTCTGGTGGCTCAAGTTTATGACTATAAACGTCTAAGTGACAGGGGAGTGGCACCCCAGGATGACAACGGGGATGCCCATCAAGCCTGCTGTCGTGATTAGGAGTCCCAAACACTGCAAAAGGACCAGGAAGGCAGGGCCTTAACTTAACCAGCCTGCCCAAGGAGACTCCTTCCTAATCCTGCTCCCCTCAAAACTATGGCTTCCGGCTTTGTGGCTTTTTGTTTGCCATTGTGTTTTTGGTAGAAGGCTCCGCCCCACTCATGAATATTAATGAGCTACCCAAAGGTGGCAGAACAGATAGAGAGAGACATTCATGACTTTTTTGCAGCATTATGTGACTCCGTCCACTGCCCTTGGAGTTATTTGGGCTGTAAAGCAGATCATTAAACGCCATCCCGGGTTTGACTTGGGCCTAACCGTAATAACACAGAGTTCTGAGCCTGGGTCACGCTCAGGGTTTAGTTCAAAGGAGTTTCATATTTGTGATGATTATTTTAACTACCTGGGTTTTAACTTTTAAATCAAGCCAAAATGGTACAAAAATGTCAAAACTTGCATGAAACTCGAAGTAAACAACCCAACAGTGTAAAAATTTAAAGAGAGAGTATCCACAATCTCGGACGACGTGTTCCAACATGGTGCTGGCTTAAGTGCCATTGTGTCTGATGATGTCACATGACAATGACATTTTTGGGGCATGCCCCCTGGCAGCCGGCACCCGGACCAGAGGATGGCATTGCGGCAATTTTCAAACAGGATGTTAAAGCGAAGCAGTATGTCCAAATTTATATATCACATTTAAAAATGAATGCCGAAGTGACGTTTTCTTGTTTCAAAATGAAAATGAAAAATGAGCACAAGGTAATGTAAAATGCAATAAGCCCAAAATAAAGAAAACGTACGCTCACGTAACAAGAACGCAGAAAGGAAGTGGGAGAAAATGAGACATGCAACCGAATAGAGGTGCCAGCCTGGCACTGCAGGTGAACTGCTGGAAATGGCCACCTTGGAGGACAGGATGGGGCACTGAGACCCTTATCTGCGCCCCTAACCGCTGCCTTAGCCTCATCTTTGGCTGCAGTGGGTCTCAGGGGACGGAGTGAGAGATGGAGACCCTGCCTGGTCTCACAGATGTGGTCTGAAGAGCAGGAGGGCACATCAGCCACTTTAAAGCGTGGCAGCACGCCATGTGAAATCTGAGTCCCACATTGCTGGCGCAGGGCCACAACAAACATGTTTGTTCCCTGCTGAGCGAGGAACCGGCAGTGCCCACCGGGAACGTGCACCGGATGAGCCGAAGCGAGTGTGACGGCCAACAAGAGGAATGAATGGGAGACCAGTGGCGTTTGGGCACAGCCCGCCAGATGTTCTGCAGGGGGAGTCATAAGCGTACAACTCTCAGCGTGGTCCTCTTAAGCTATGATTTCATTCTCATTTTCCATCGTGTGCTCAATGCCTTTGCTTTGTGAAGTTGTCGTTGGGCTCAGTGCTGCCAGCCTGGTTCTGCTGAGCGGTGGACCATCTGGCCCCTCAGACACTTGGCTGGGTGTGTGTGCACAGTTTGGTGAAGGGGCATGAAGGTCATCGCCAACTTTAAAATGAAGACCCCCTGTTGTTCTTTTTGTTTTTTTTTTTACCACTCGTTCGCACTTTCCTACTTGTGCAGTGTAAGCCAGTGAAGACCTTTGGCAAGTCCGTGGCCCTTTGCTCCCTTAAAGGTGGCCATTTGCTTGTTTTCCCTCCACCAACTAAAAATTTCCAACAAATTGGATCCGATGATGCAGATGGGACAAGAACTGAGCCCCCCCAGCTTAACACAGTTAAGTTTGTGCATTTAGGGGCAGTGGGCACAGCACTCCATCCATCCACGTTCTATCTCTGGTCTGGCGCAGGTCATGAGCAGGGCCGTCTTAACGTATGGGCACAACGGGCACTGACCAGGGCCCCAGTGAGCACCGGGCCCACAATGAATTTGATGCCTATGTGTGTTTTGGTTTTGCTATCAAACCCAGCTACCCTACTTTGCCCGGGGGGCCTATGATGCTGTGAAGACGTCCCTGGGGGCAGCAGCCTAAACAAAGATGTCCAGATGTTTCATTTCCCCCCTCACATCCTCCAGCTTCTCTGGGGGGGGGGATACTGAGACGTTTCCAACATTAGTTCTAGCATGTTCTGGGTCTGTCCAGGGGTCTCCTGCTGGTTGGACAAGCCCAAAACACTTCCGCAGGGAGGAAGCTCCTAACGAGATGCCCAAACCACCTCAAACGGACCCCTTTGATGCAGAGGAGCAGCGGCTCTACGTTGAGCCCCTCCAGTGTGTCTTCACTCCTCACTTTATCTCAAAGGCTGAGCCCAGACTTTCTCCACCGGAGGCTCATTTCTGCCCCCTGTAACTGCGATCTCTT
The DNA here is from genome assembly GCF_016835505.1 of Polypterus senegalus. NCBI lineage: Eukaryota > Metazoa > Chordata > Cladistia > Polypteriformes > Polypteridae > Polypterus > Polypterus senegalus. The sequence continues at coordinate 5,765,522 of NC_053166.1, read as the reverse complement.
TCTTTCCGTCACTGCCAAACGCTCGTGACCATAGGTGAGGGCAGGAATATGGATTGACCAGGCAGTGTAAGAGATGGCATACGGGGATTGGCATCCTGAAAAGGTCTGTACCAGGATTCTTATCCAGCCAGGATGCCAGGGGAAGACGACTAATTTGGGTTGCATTTTCCCCCATAACACTGGGTTACGGTACCTGTATGGGTACCCACAGGGCATGATGGGAGCTGTAGTCCCATAGAAGAGCCCTGTTGAGTTCTGTGGGAGACACCAGAGGTTGCTCAAAGGGATTGGTGGTCCCTACTTTCGACTCAGAAGTGCTTTCAATGGACGGTCTCATGACACCAGAAGTACTCCTGGGTGCCACATCCAGTGTCACCCAACTCCATTCCCAACTCTGACTCACCTTGGGGAAGGAAGGAAAGAAAGGAAAAAGAGAGGAAAGGAAGAATAGTGTCTGGGTTTTCAGCTTTGAATGACCTGGAAAGGGATTTTACCTAATAAATCAATTATCTGAACCTGGGACTTGTGTCCGTGCATTTGTGTTTGGGGTGCTGGAATGCCCCCTAGTGGTCACAGCATCATGGCTTAGTGGCTGCAGTAACAGAGAGACTGTAAGATGTCAGGTTAGAACACCAAGGTAAGACCTCACACTGAATGGGATGCCATGGCATGAGGTAGAGAGCTAAGAACGTCAATTAAAGTAACGGACTGCCGAGCATCAGGCTAAAACACTCAGACAGGACCTCACCCCGGATGGGATGCCACCACACAAAGTGGGCTTAACTCTGTCACTTACCTACAGGGAATGATGGGAGCTGTAGTCCCATAGAACAGCCCTGATGGGTTCTGCGGGAGACACCAGAGGGCGCTGAAAGGAATTGGTGGTCCCTACTTTCGACTCAGAAGTGCTTTCAATGGACGGTCTCATGACACCAGAAGTACTCTCGTGTGCCGCATAGAAGGAACCGTCCAGTGTCACCCAACTCCTCTCCCAACTCTGACCCAACAGGAGGAAGGAAGGAAGGAAGGAAAGAAAGGAGAAAGAGAAAAAAAGGATCCTTTTGATGCAGAGGAGCAGCGGCTCTACGTTGAGCTCCTCCTCACTTTATCTCAAAGGCTGAGCCCAGACGTCCTCCACAGGAGGCTCATTTCTGCCACTTGTAACCTCGATCTCGCTCTTTCCGTCACTACCAAACGCTCGTGACCATAGGTGAGGGCAGGAATGTGGATTGACGAGTAAATTGAGGGCTTTGCCTTTTGGCTCGGCTACCTCTTCACCACGACCTTGTAGTGTCACACACGTGTGCTTGGGGTGCTGTCGATGGGCTTGACTACTGTAAGTGTGTAGTAATGCCAGACCGAGGGTTGGCAGGGTGTTCTAACGCCTCTCTTCCTTCCTCTGCACATTTCCGAGACGTCATCCTGCCGACTACGCCAATGTAATAACGACAAGAACAAAGAGAAAGGTCTGGGGTTCCACCCCATATGCTTGACTCTCAACTACAAAGTGGCCTATTAGGACTGCGCTTAACAATAGCATTCTAAAAACTTCTGATGTTTAAATGGAGTTGTCACGGTGCCTACTGCACCACAAGCCCACAGAGAGTGCAGGGCATCAGCGCCCATCTTTCCGATTTGTCACCTCTCCCATTGCATTAACACTGATCGTGTCATTTTGTAAAAGGGTGTCCCATGCAGAAGTGTCATTAGGCTGTCGACTGTTAAAAATATGGGGGCTTTACAGTGGGTCAGGAGGAAGAGGCGTGTCTCCGAGGCAGGAAGTGGAAATGACAAGAGCCTTGGGAGTGGATGGGAGTTCTTGCGAGGTGGGGCCAGAAGTGTCATTAAGTCTGTTTGGCTTCTGGGGACCTGCCGAAGAAGGAAGAGAAGTGTTAGGACCCCACCTTGGTCTGGCATTAATACACACACAAGTCGAGCCCACCTTCCCAGGCGCATGTGTATGACTTCAGTATAAAGTCCTCATGATGGTAGACGCTGCTGTCACCCACCAGTCAATCTCTCACTCGTGATCAAGACACATTCCTCCGCCTGAGGTAGACCCTCGTCCCCAACCTGGAGAGGGCACACCAGCCTCTCCCTACTGAGAACCACAACCTCGGACTCGGAGGTGCTGATCTTTACAGCCGGATGAAGCCAGCAGGACCAGAGCAGAGATGCCATCTTGAGACCACCAAACTGGGCATCCTTCACTCCTTGGCTGCTCTTAGAAATTCCGTCCATAAAAGTAACAAACAGAACTGGTGACAAAGGGCAAGCCTGGCACAATCCGCTTATGTCTGTGGGCAGGCCTGGAGGAGATGGGCGCCTTGGCATCTTTGCTGTCCCCACAACCCCAGATAAGTGACAGAAAACAGGCAGAGGGGTGGACATTTCTGGTTAAACTCCTTTGTGTTCTGCTCTTCTGCTCCTGCTGGGTTGCTTTGACTGCTTTTTAGGTTCCATTCATGCAGTTCAGGGTCCTTCTTTCGGGATACTCAGTTAATTATTTCTTAATTCCTACATCCGTTATTTTTCATTTGTAACGCGCTGCTGCGTCTGCTCAAGACGTTCCATTAGTGTTAATCACTTGATTCAGATTCTCATTTGGGCTTCTCATCTCATGTCAGCCCCCATTCCTTATTTTGGCCTTCCTAGGTGGATCGTGGAGTTTGGTCCTGACGGATGTCTGCCATCTTAACGATAAGGCGAAGCTGTGTGATTAGTAAAGACACACACACAAGTGATGGGGGGGGCGTTAAATACCATATCGAGGGGGGGTTCAATTGTCTAGATCACTTAAAGAAATGTTCATTAATGAGCCAGTCTTAAATTTAGCAAGTGGTTGGGCGCAAGGATGACAGGTCAGAGTAACAGAGGAAAATTTGGGACTTCAAACTAAACTTGTCCCGTTTAATGCTGGTCCAAACAAAGCAGTGTAACGTCTTGGGCAAAAGTACAAATAGCAAACTCTTAGGCTGGCACAATGAGGGCCCATCACAGGAGCTCCGTCTGGAGTGGAAATGACGCCTCCTTCTGGGCAGCCGACCTTCTTATAGTGCACCAACAGGAAGGGGCGGGGCTAAGTGCCCTCACTAGGCGGTTTCTCAGAGAGAATGTTATTGACCACGCCTCCCCACGTCCTGGCGAGTCACCACACACCTCGATCGAGCCTGTGAGGAGCTCCACCGATGTGGATGGGTGACAAGTGTCTGCGCTCATCCATGTTGTATCCCGCAGGGGTCAGGTACGTCCTGTCTGTGCTAACAGAGTGAATTCTTCTTAATGAGTAAAAAAGAGCAAAAACAGGTAAGAGGAGTCACCTGAAAAGTGCAAACAAATCCAACGCCACAATCCATGAGCAAAAGTCAATGACAGAAGGCAAAAATCCATCCAGGAAACCTGAAGATTCAACACAGGTAGTGCCCCCCCCCACACACACACAGAAATCCCCCACAAATTCAACAATCTCCTCATCTGAGCCTCCTCTGCTTTGGCTTAAATAGCCAGGGGGCGGGGCCAGCAGTGGTGATGTCAGGGTGGCCCCGCCTCCTGGAAATATCAGACCATTAGAGGAGACAATACGGAATTAGAAAAACATGGGAAAATGAAAAATAACCCTTCAAACATGGCACAGATAACAATAAAACGAAGTGGAAAGGAATGCAGACTACAGACCTGGCAAAAACAAAAACCGCAAGGAAAGAGCAGACAAAGGAGTGGGGCAAACAATGACACAGTCATAACAAAAGAAACATCACACCACAGTTGGGTACCCAGGACCACCTGCTCTGGTCACATGACCCAAGAGAGTGTGTTTTGCAGCCAGGCCATCAGCTAAACCAACGAGTGACAAACGGACTGAATGTTCTCCTCTGGTGTTCTGTGGACCGCGTGGCGATGCTGTGGTCGACCCCATAAGGTGGGCAGCTGACACGCCACAGAACAAGAAGCCCGGCAGGCTGGTAGTACCAGGGATGGCTGGCCCTGACCTAAATATTTTGGAGCTTTATTCCAACAGGGTCCCCGTCTTGATTTGTGTTTCCGGTGGCCAGAACGCCTCCTGAAGGTGACAATGGGGATATTCCGCCTTTTTGGCACTTTGCTTTCCGTCATCTCTATGCCTTTCCCTGATGTTAAGTTTAAAGATTTGCTTCAAGCCCTCACTTATGAACTCCTCCAATCTTCTCCTTCCTCTTGACATTCGGTGGGCTGCACGCCTCACTTTGAAGGTCTCGCCGCCATCGTCTTTCTCCCTCGGCCCCGGAGTGGAACTCAGTGGGTGGCTTATGTGGAGATGCCTCAGCGCCAGAGCCAAGTCCCAGTACGGCTACTGCCTGCTGAATGACATTTTTCTCACAGAGTTTATCTCTTGGCAGACCTGCTGGCTAAAGGGGGATGACGAGAAGGTGAGGGGGTGCAGATTGGGGGCTCGGGACTTGTCAGGACGTTGTATCACAATGATGGACTTGTGAGGGAGTCCTGTCAGGTAGATGCCAAGAGCTGAGGGTGCTGGGTGGGCATTGAGCCTGGCGAGGGCACCGAGGCTGAGATTCATAAAATCCAGTGAGTTACTGCGACAAGACCAGACTTACAAGACTTTGTAAGTTCCTCTAATGTTCAGATGCTGGCGGGTAACCTCATGAGGGTGTCCAGATATCACCAGGACCTTCTGACCCACCCTGGGTGCGCTCTTCTTCAAATGGACTCGCTGCTCTCTCATCTCTCTTATGGTGGGCACAGCTCATGAAAGTGGGCACAGTAGTCCAGACGTGGGAGCTGAGCTGCACACTGCGGATCTTGTACGGAGTTTCAAAACAAGACAATCATACTGTGGTGGACTTGGGGCCCCAAACCATGTAAGCCCCAATATGTTCCAAAAAAATGCCCACTAGAGGGTGATATCACCATCATTTCCCAGCTGGCAATAAGAGCGATTGAAAGATTTAGTCACAAAATGGTGTTCAATAAGAGTGAAGATTCATGGAGCTCAAGAAGCAAAGGAATCGTCCAAAAACAGCAAAGCAATTCAAGGCAGAAACGCAGAGCTGCAATCGAACACGAAACATGGAGGTTTGAAATTCCCAAAATGTACCAAAGGCACAAGCCCAGCAAATTCACATTCGACTCACCGAGTCCAGAGTGCTGTCATAACGGACCGCCAGGCACTGTGGGAGACCCTCAGGATTTATTGGGCGGAGGGCAGTCCCTGGTGGTGATTGGCAGGTGGTCCTGCCTCTTGGGGGGCCACCCACAAAGCTCAGTGAACATAAACAGGGCAGGTCACATGCATGGACTAAACCAAAAAAAAAAAATCAAAAACCAGAATGACGCACCTCAACAACATAAATGAAAGAATCAAAAACGAGCAAAGAGACGTGAGACATGGGGGGGACCCCACGAGCCTTAGACGGGACTCATTCAGGTGACACTGAAATCCAAAATGCAAAGAGAGAGACGAGTAGACCTTAATGAATACAAACGGCTCCGTCCTGACAGAAACTGATATAAGGTTGGGGGGTCCCATTGCTGCAGCATTAGGGGTCCCCGTTCCCTTCAGTTAAGCACACACAGGACAAGGAAGATCATAAATGCAGCAACTAAGAGAATTAACATAAAATGGGACCTGACTGCCAAACAAAAGATCTCAATTGATGACACACCACAAAAAGACCCTAAACGAGAACCCATTGAGATGGACAGGGAGGGCCTGGCCTGCTGTAGTAAGGCGCTATATCCACGGCTTTCATTGAATGAGTGGACCCCCTCCGACACCCGCCATGGGCCTGCCACAGACCACAGGACTCACAGATGAGCGCCTTGTGCTGAGTTGATCCTATAAAAGCAGCGTGCGCGGCTTTGAGCTCTTCAGTGTTTCGGGGAGAGTCGTTGTAATTATCTGTGCCTGCTGAAGTAGCACCAAACTGAGAGGAAACTCATTAAAACAAAAACACGTTGAATAAATTAGTCAAACCTGAGGATTCAGCTGCAGGCTGAGGACAGGCTGTGCTTACTGAGGGGGACGCCCGCTCATCAGAGTCGAGTCTGTGGTGACAGGCTGAATAGTGACAACTGAGGTGGTACCCACTGGTCACTACGCCACAAGGTCCTGTTCACACTAAAGTGGTGGCACAGGGAGGGTGAAGGTCTCAAATGTCAGCTTGGTCACCATCTGTGTGGTTCTCCCTGTGCCCGCAGGTCGTCCCTTTGATTAAACTGAAAGCTTCTGCCACTTTTGAGGGATTATATTGGCAGCAGTCGGTCTGTATGTGTGGTGAACTGGAGTTCCAAACGTGGCAAAAGACCCACAAAGCAGAACTGGGCCTTCACTGGCCTGCCCAGAAGAGGGTCACCCCATCTCAGCCAGCCCTCCAACTGCTACCTGCAGGCTGTGGCCTACACGGGCCTAAAAAATGAAGCACAAGTTCAAAATATGAACTGAAGTCCCAAACGTAACACAAAAAGCCTTACAGGAGAGAGAAACTGAAAACTCCGGCTTGTATTCACAATGCAAAGTGTAATCTTTATTAGAGAAGGGATTATTAACAAAAAATAGAACAACGGAGAAAAAGGAAAATAAGGTTAAGGCCATCCGGTGAACACGTCCCAGTGCACTCCAATAAATAAGAACAGAGAAAAATCAAGAAATTACAAGACTCACTCTGAAACTCCAAATACGACCTCAATGCCCCACGGCTGGCATCGTGTCTCAGCCAGGGAGCTGCCATTGGAATGTCGTTGTTATGTCGGATTTTTTCATTTTTGATTCCTTTGCTTGTTACATTGTTGGCCATTTAGTTTTTAAGAATGTGTGTATCTTATTCCATGTGTTTTGTGGGTGGTTCCTCAAGGGGTGGGGCCACCTGCTCATCACCATCAAGGGACTGCCCTGAGCTCTATAAAGGCGGGGACAACCCCCAGTCCCTTGCGGTTCATTGAATGCACTTGGTGGCGGTGGTGGTGAGTTCTCTTGTATTGTGCTGTTTGATTGCTTTGTTTTGTGAATTACTGGAGTTTTGACTTCATACTCTGCTTTTGACTTTGTTTGCTGGATTTCTCTCGGCCTTTCTTTGCCTTGGGTTGCTTTTGTGTCTTCAGGCATTCCCTGCTGGGCCTTTTGTGCTCTTTGGAATTCCAGGATTTTGCAAACAGATCTTTAATTTATGAAAATTCTACGTTGGCTTTGGGACTTTCAAGTTCATGACAGCTGAGTCTCATGCCTGGTGGAGCCAGCAACAGTGACATCATCATGGTCACGCCTCCGGGGGCTCCAACAATAAAGTGCATGGAATGGATGCCACTTTAAAGAAACAATCTATAATAATAAAAGGCAAAGCCCTCACTGACTGACTGACTCACTGACTTGTCACTAATTCTCCAACTTCCCGTGTAGGTAGAAGGCTGAAATTTGGCAGCTCATTCCTTGCAGCTTACTTACAACAGTTAAGCAGGCTTCATTTTGAAATTCTACACGTAACAGTCATAACGGTCGACAACGTCCGCCATGTTGAACTTTCTTATTTACGGCCCCATCTTCACGAAATTTGTTAGGTGGCTTCCTTGTGCTAACCGAAACCGATGTACGTACTTATTTTGGTGGTATGATGCCACTGTCAGCCGCCATATTGAACTTTTAACGGAAACCAATATCTGTACTTATTTCGTTGGTATGACGCCACTGTCGGCCGCCATATTGAACTTTCCAACGTCACTAATTCTCCAACTTCCCGTGTAGGTAGAAGGCTGAAATTTGGCAGCTCATTCCTTACAGCTTACTTACAACAGTTAAGCAGGCTTCATTTCGAAATTCTACGCGTAACGGTCATAACGGTCGACAACGTCCACCATGTTGAACTTTCTTATTTATGGCCCCATCTTCTCGAAATTTGGTAGGCTGCTTCCCTGCAATAACCGAAACCAATGTACGTACTTATTTAGGTGGTATGATGCCACCGCCATATTGAACTTTTCAACAGTCTTTGTTACTTATGGGCCCATCTTCAAGAAATTTGGTACGCGGGTTCCCAACGCTAACTGAATCCTACTTACGTACATATATACGTCCATAGCCTGCAGCTCGGTCACCGTGTGAGGTGGCGTTGGCTCCCCCATCCCAACGCCTCCCACGTTGTTGGCTGTCTGCCTATATAAGGCCGTCCGTCGCTCCGGTCTCTACATTCCCTTCCTTGCTTTGCCACGGGATTCACATCTCCCTGCTGATAACTACAGCCTTTTTATTTAATCCACGGCTTCTCCGCTGTTTTACTGTTCATTTATTACAATTATAGTTGTTGTGTAGGTATTTTAGACTTACTTTACATTGTTCAGGTACCCATTTCCTTTATCATTCCAACCGTACCCCCATTAACATGTCTATCGAGGTGATCACCATCGATCAAAGAACTGTCACTTACCGAGTGGTTTCCATGCCCAGAGATGGCACCTGCCTTTTCCATTCTCTGTGTTACATATTGCACGCCATATCAGGCTCACTCTTGATATCCATTGTGTCTTATGTATTGAATGACTGGACAGGTTCAAGGTGTGGACTGATGACGGTACAGGAGATAATTAGACTACACAGGAGCACTAGAAGAGTCAAATGCTTAAGCCCTTCACCTGTGGATCTGCATGTGAGTTGATGGCTGCCGCTGAATTGTTCTGTTGTCGCTTTCAAGTGTACCGAAATGGCCAAATATTTTACACCTTTAGACAAGCGCGGGTATTTTACTAGTACATAATAAAGGAATAACATAGAAACATGAACAATTACATTAATACAATAGAAAATAAATACAAGATAGTGAAGAAGTCCTGGCTGAAACACAACATCATGTGACCCGAACGTATTACGTGTCAGCTGTCCAAATCGTGGAGCCTGTGGATTGGATGAATTACACAAATGATGTCGACGGCAGCCATTTTGTGAGGAGTTCATCAATGTCCTGACTTTACAAATAAAGCACGTGCTTTGGGTCACCCAAGTGTCAGCAATTCATAACTATAAAAATATAAGAGATGTCATTCATGGTCAGCTGATGTCATACTGAATGACGAGTCTGTCACTCATGAGGGGCCAAACAGTGCTGTCTGTCACAGTGGTTGGTCATCTGAACGTTGGCCAGCATACGGCATGAAGGATGGAGAGTCCGCGATTGATGCCGAGGCTGCAGACGTGCTGCCTGTCAGAATTGTCAGCCAATTGAACAATAGATGGTGTAGCTTCAGAACAATAGCCCCCTGGACACAAGGGGGTCATCAGTGTCTTGACAAGACAAATATGTCACATCCAATGAGCAATCAGAACCTGCAGTCTGCAGTAAGAGGTGACAGATAATTAGTACGGGGTCAGGGACAAATGAGGGGGTGACACAAATCAGAAGAGGGACTCCACGGCCATCCGTATAGAAATGACAGTATGCAGACAGGGGGCAGTTTGTGACGTCCCGACTATACGAACACAGCATGTGCTACTGGTCACCCGCGTATCAGCGATACATGACTATAAAAATATAAGAGATGTCACCCATTGTCAGATAATGTCATCCTGTCACGGCAAGAGGAGTACTGCCTGTCACAGAGGTGGGACAATTGAATGGTGGGCAGCGCAGCCTTTTGGACTTACAACATGAAGAATGGAGAGGCGGCCGGTGTCCTGTCATTCAAAATAATCGGCCAATTGAATGTTGGATGGGGGGTCCATTGTGCAAACGTGAGTGTGTGACTCATGCAGTGGCTGCTTACTTGTCACCTTTCAGAACGTTGGGTCAACTTGACGTTGGTGAGTCTCAATATGTGGGGGGGGTCACCACTGTGTCGACTATACAAATATGTCAGGACTCAGTGCATCGCCTACTCAGCAATAAGAGATGCCAACTAAACTGGGTCAGTGGCTAATGAGGAGGTGACACCAACCAGAGGAATGAGTCAGTGGAAGAGAAATTAGGTGGAGGGTCTGCAGCATGTCCTGATGACACCAATACAGCATGGGCAACAGGTCATTTGGGACCATCAGTCTGTGATGTAAAACATGGGAGACGGCCTGCATTGTCAGCTAAGGACAAACTGAAGGATGAGTCTGTCACACCTGAGGAGGCCAAAGAGTGCCGTCAGCCGCAACGGTGGGCTAATCGAATGTTGGGCAGCAGAGCCTTATGGGCTTAGAGCATGAAGAATGGAGAGTCGGTGATTCACGCCAAGGCTGCCGGTGTCCTGTCATTCAGAATAATCGGCCATTTGAATATTGGATGAGGGGTCTGTAGAGTGTAGTGAGTCTCAATATGTCACCACTGTGTCATCTACACAAATATTTGAGGTACAAAGAGTGCATCGGATAGCCAGTCAACAATAAGAGATGCCAACTAATACTGGGTCACGGGCTAAGGAGGAGGTGACACCAGTCAGGGCAGCAGAGCCTTATGGATGTAGAACATGAAGAATGGAGAGTCAGTGAGTCACGCCGAGGCTGCCAGTGTGCCACCTTCCAGAATGCTCGGTCACTTGAATGGCAGATGGGGTAGCAGTGTGGAGAGTCCCAAGACTTGCTGTTGAAATCCTTGTTGAGCACCTGGGTGGTGGTGCCATCGCTCAGTCCTCTCAAGTGCCTCCTCAAAGTCAATAAACGCGAGTGCCAGTAGGAACGCTCACTCATGGATGGTCTTAGTCAATCTTGTGACTGTCTTGTTTGTGGTCAGCACAGCAAAGGTTTTTGCAAAATTCTGTTGTTCCACGGGATGCTCTCCTTCCAGGTGTGTCATGGATCACATTTCTAAAGTTCTGGCAGAGCACTGGAGGGAAAAAAATGTGATGACAGTTTGTCCTTTTTGCCCTTCTTGATGATGAGGGAGGTGGTCAAGGTCCTCCATTCATGTGGTGTCTCCCAGCTGGTGATGCACTGGGTGCCAGCTGGGGGTGGGGGTACAGGATGGAGCTGTCGATCTTTGAGATCTCAGTGGCCATCTTATCAAGTCCAAGAGTCTTACAGCTCTGAGTCAACACAAGAGTGCTGCTCATCTCTGACTGTAGAATTGGCAGATCTTCTTCAGGGTCATGATGACGAGAAGCTGGACTATCTAGAGGCGCTCATGTTGAAGTGAGAGGCAATAGTCCTTATGGGGTCATGGATGTGAATGGAATGTGTGACAGATTAAGGCTTTCTCACTCCCTTGAACCCTCAGACACCACGTCAGACACCAGATAAAAAGTCCAATAGTTATTTATTATAATAATAAAGTGCACAAAGCACCCTCCTCTCCACAATTCTTATATAAATCAAATCAATAACAATCACAATAAACAATCCTCCAAACTCCCAGACGCTTAGCCACCCTGCCTCCCAACTCAGCTCATCTGTCCTTTGTAGTCCTCGACCCAGAAGTGCTTCTGAGCCCTCAGTCCATGTGATTATCCAGCACTTCCAGGTCAGGTAAAAAATTCTCTTTTTCTTCAGCCCAGAAGTGTATCATTTCTTCCGTTCCCGTGACTTGGAAATACTTCCGGGCTATACGGGAAATATAAATCCCTGGGCATCCCTGCAGCGAATCCTGGCGGCCCCCTTGGTATCCAGAAGGGCTGTACATTATAATTCCCTGCTGGCATTTGGGGCACCTCTATGCTGCAAGGAGGGCTCCATCTGGCGGCCTGGGGGTATTGGCCGGGATGAATGGCCGGCCATATCTCACAAATGTTATCAGTTATAGAACAGTCATTGGACTGATTCTGGGTGGTGGGCCCATATGAACTTGAGAGTGGAAGCCATCTGGGCAGCCAAACTGGGCACTGCATCCTTTGGTCCACAGATTCCAGAAGGGCCCCACATCATGGGTCACAAGAGGGTACCTTGTGGGTAAACACGGTGACCACACATGGGTTTTATGTGGGGTGCAGTGTAACTTCAATATAGGGTACACATCGGTCCCTGCTTGGGTTGTAAGTGGGCATTTCCTAGGGGTGTTGTGGGCTGCATGGGCCACCTTACTTTACAGTACATGGTGGGGGGAGTGTAGTCATCATTGTCACTGTCACTGTCACTATACAAATGAATCACATACAGTGAACAACCTGTGTGTCAGTCATTCAGAGTCTGCAGTAAGGGATGACATTTAACACTGGATCAGTGGCACATGATGGGACTGTAGACGTGCCACCATTCAAAAGAGCGAGTCAAAGGTGCATATTAATAACCAGAGTATGTAGAGAGTCCACGGCTTCATCAATGCCCTGACTACATAGGTCCCCTGTGTATCAGCTGTTCAGAAGCGCCAGTCTGCTATATAAAGTACAAGGAATGCCCCCCATTCGTCAACCGAAGGTGCTACTGAAGGATGAGTCCGTCACACACGAGGAGGCCAAAGAGTGCCACCTGTCACAACGGTGGGTTAATTGAAGGCTAGACAGCGTAGCCATATGGAGCTAGGGCTTGAAGAATGGAGACGAGTGGACAGTGTCCTGTCATTCCTGTGGGATGGGGGGGTCAATCGATCAAAAAGTGAGTGAGTCTCAGTATGTGCGGGGGTCACCACTGTGCCAACTACACAGATATATGAGGTACAGCGAGTGCATCGGCTACTCAGAATAGCCAGTCAGCAATAAGAGATGCCAACTAATACTGGGTCACTGGCTCAGTGGCTCACAATGTTGGTGAGTCTCTGTATGTTTGGTCACCAGCGTGTCATCTACACAAATATATGAGGTGCTGTGACTAATCTGTGTGCCAGAATAGCCAGTCTGTATTAAGAGACGTCACCCATGTACAGGCGATTCTGAGTCACTGGCACATGATGGGACTGTAAATGTGCCACCTTATAAGAAGAGTGAATTAATGGGGCTCCATGGAGGGAGTCTGCTGTATGTGAAGGGGGTCCTCAGCGTGTGTGTCAGGTCATTTAGAATATCCAGTCTATGATATTAATGTTGAGATGGCATCCATTTGTCTACCAGGGTGTCATGTTTCAGCCCAGCATTCCCCCCCGACTGTTATTCACAGTTGTGTTTCTTGTCTGTTTTGTTCTATTTTGTATCATTTATTGTATTAAAGTTTCTTTCATTTATAATGTACCTTTTTTAAGCATTTTATCAAATTTATTCAAAGCAAATAACATTCCATACAAGCAAGTTATATTTCACATCAAATCAGCCCCCAGTGATGTGTGTGTTGGGAAAGAGGCGCGGCCTTGGTCATCACCCTTGTGTTTTGTGGGTGGCTCCCATAAGGGGCGGGGCCACCTGCCAATCACCACCAGGACCAGCCCTCCACCCTATTTAAGGGAGAGCCTCCCATAATTCCCTGCGGCTCCCGAGTGGAGCGTTTCTCGTGTTTGCTGCGCCTTTTGCTCTGCTCTGTGATCTCTGAGCCTGTGCTCTGTCTATTGGGACTGCGTTTTTCGAATTTCTGAACCCCTGCTCTGAGACTTTGTTCACTGTGGAATTCCTTGTGCTCTGCGGCCCTCTGTGCATGTGTTTGTTTCTAGTTGGGGTTTTTGGGGGTGACATTTCCCCCTGCCCCCCAGTAGTGGTCAATTTTTGAAATTGTTCTGTGCCTGTGCTGTGTACCTGTGTGTACCTGGGACTCCTCAGTGCTTTTGTGGCCCCCCAGTATGATAACACAAGGGTGGGTCAGTGTCACCTGACAGTGGGACGTCACCCAGGAAGAGGTGTAGGGGCAATGCCTGTCACAGTACTGTGTTTGTAATGGAGGAGAGCCTGGCCATGGTCTGGAATGACAATGTCAAGGACAGTCAGAGGGTCCGCGGTCATTGGATCAGCTATGGCAAATGCAGGCAACACAAGCAGCAAATCTGCACTGCGTGGAGATGCGGATGTCCCATGGAAGTGGTGTCTGTTAGAACAGGGAGTCGATGATATGATTCCATTGAGAGGCCCTGCATGGGACGGGGTCATCAACCAGTTAAATAAAGCGTGTGGCTCTCCTAATCTATCGGCTATTCAGAACAGCCAGTCAATTAAGAATACGATGGAGGTCACCCATTTGTCGCAAAGTTACACTGAATGGCGATTCCGTGGCACAGAAGGAGTCTGCTGGCATTCTGCCCGTCAGAACTGTGGATCGATTAAATGCTGGACGTTGTATTCATGTGGCGATTATGGAGAAAGGAGTCAGGGGGTCACAAGAGGCGTCACCTGTTTGAGTATCAGCTCACTTGTCTGTTCAATTATATTATCCACAGAACAACCAGTATGTGAGGGGTCATCAGTGTGGTACTCTCATGTGAAAAAGTAAGTACCCCCCAGGGAATGTTTTTTTTTTTTTTCTTTTTCAATGTAGTGTGCTGTGGTGGGCTGGCGCCCTGCCTGAGGTTTGTTTCCTGCCTTACGTCTTATGTTGGCTGGGATTGGCTCCAGCAGACCCCCGTGACCCTGTAGTTAGGATATAGCAGGTTCGATAATGGATGGATGGATGGATGGATGTACAGTACAGTGCATCCAGGAAGTATTCACAGCGCATCACTTTTCCCACATTTTCTTATGTTACAGCCTTATTCCAGAATGGATTAAATTCCTTTTTTTCCTCAGAATTCTACACACAACACCCCATAATGACAACGTGAAAAAAGTTTACTTGAGGTTTTTGCAAATTTATTAAAAATAAAAAAACCGAGAACGCACATGTCCATAAGTATTGACAGCCTTTGCCATGAAGCTCCAAATTGAGCTCAGGTGCCTCCTGTTTCCCCTGATCATCCTTGAGATGTTTAATTGGAGTCCACCTGTGGTCAATTCAGTTGACTGGACATGATTTGGAAAGGCACACACCTGTCTGTAGAAGGTCCCACAGTTGACAGTTCATGTCAGAGCACAAACCAAGCATGAAGTCAAAGGAATTCTCTGTAGACCTCCGAGACAGGATTGTCTCGAGGCACAAATCTGGGGAAGGTTACAGAAACATGTCTGCTGCTTTGAAGGTCCCAATGAGCACAGTGGCCTCCATCATCCATAAGTGGAAGAAGTTTGAAACCACCAGGACTCTTCCTAGAGCTGGCCGGCCATCTAAACTGAGCGATCGAGTGAGAAGAGCCTTAGTCAGGGAGGTGACCAAGAACCCGATGGTCACTCTGTCAGAGCTCCAGAGGTCCTCTGTGGGGAGCGGAGAACCTTCCAGAAGGACAACCATCTCTGCAGCAATCCACCAATCAGGCCTGTATGGTAGAGTGGCCAGACGGAAGCCACACCTTAGTAAAAGGCACATGGCAGCCCGCCTGGAGTTTGCCAAAAGGCACCTGAAGGACTCTCAGACCATGAGAAACAAAATTCTCTGGTCTGATGAGACAAAGATTGAACTCTTTGGTGTGAATGCCAGGCGTCACGTTTGGAGGAAACCAGGCACCGCTCATCACCAGGCCAATACCATCCCTACAGTGAAGCATGGTGGTGGCAGCATTAGGAACTGGGAGACTAGTTAGGATAAAAGGAAAGATGACTGCAGCAATGTACAGAGACATCCTGGATGAAAACCTGCTCCAGAGCGCTCTTGACCTCAGACTGGGGCGACGGTTCATCTTTCAGCAGGACAACGACCCTCAGCACACAGCCAAGATATCAAAGGAGTGGCTTCAGGACAACTCTGTGAATGTCCTCGAGTGGCCCAGACTTGAATCCGATTGAACATCTCTGGAGAGATCTTAAAAAGGCTGTGCACCGACGCTTCCCATCCAACCTGATGGAGCTTGAGAGGTGCTGCAAAGAGGAATGGGCGACACTGGCCAAGGATAGGTGTGCCAAGCTTGTGGCATCATATTCAAAAAGACTTGAGGCTGGAATTGGTGCCAAAGGTGCATCGACAAAGTATTGAGCAAAGGCTGTGAATACTTATGGACATGGGATTTCTCGTTTTTTTTTATTTTTAATAAATTTGCAAAAACCTCAAGTAAACTTTTTTCATGTTGTCATTATGGGGTGTTGTGTGTAGAATTCTGAGGAAAAAAATGAATTGAATCCATGTTGGAATAAGGTTGTGAATTCTTTCTGGATGCACTGTATGTGGTGTCACACATGAGTGTAAGAGGATCCCCCTCAGGGCTCCACTAAGGCAGGAGACTGGAGGGGGCGGAGTCGAGAGGGGGCGTTCTCGCTAATCATGTCCTCTCCAATTCCTTCCACACCACCGAGAAGACGCCCAGTGAGGGCACCTGACTCCGCCCCATCCAGTCTCCTGCCTATAAGTCATGGGGTCAATGGAAAGAGGTGTCACTCTATGAACAACATAGGGCGGAGCTCCAGGGTGGCTGACCAATGAAAGTTGAGTGATGTGAAGCCTGATTTGTCTACTTTGTCTTCATTTGTTTCCTAATACCTCAGAACCATCAGGCGCTTGTATTTTGGCTTTAATTTTGTTAGAGATAACTGGGGATGACCGGGATGGCCCCCCTAAAATGTACTGTTGCTGAAGTGTGTGTGATCCCTCTGAGGACTACAGAAAGAAGGTCAGAGGTGCCCATGAGTCTTAGAAGGCATTTCGAAAGACCTCCAAACCATTGGAAATCAACCGTTCCACTGTGCAGAAGACCATCCGCAAAAGCGAAGAAGTCATCTTTGTCCAGGCCAGGCTGTCCCAGCAAGCAGGGCCCAAGAGCAGAACACAGGATTCTGACAGAGGTCTTTAAGACCCCATCATTTCAGCAATGGACCTCCAGGTAGTGCATGAGTAGACACCATTAGAAGGAGGTTGTGCCAAGTAGGTGGAACCCTAAGAGGTGGGGCCACCCTGACATCACTAATGCTGGCCCCGCCTTCAGGCTATTTAGGGCCAATCAGACGTAAGACCCCGCAGTGGATCGCTGAGTCTGTGAGGCGTTGTGTAAGTGTTGCGATTTTGAAGGGTTCTCTGATTTCTTTTGCTCTGTTTTCTGGATGTTAGCTTCCAGAACACGTGTTGGGACTTGTTTGCTTTGGATTGCCTTTTGAGGCAAATTTATTATATGTTTCTATTTTGTTCATAAATCTTATTTTTATTTTTCCACAAGCCAGGGGTTTATGGTCTCCCTCACTCTTGTTGGCCATTTTCATTTGTTTCCAGGACTTTCTTTGAATTTTGAACTTTCAGAACCAGATTCCTCATTTTAGGCCTGTTTAGACCAAAGCCTGCAGGTAGCAGTTGGGTTGAGGGTCTTCTGAGCTGCCTAGTGAACGTTTTGGCTTATTTTGGAGGCCTCACACTCCCCCATCTCACCATGTTGGAGACTCCGAGTGACAACAGCTGGGCTCTCCACCTTCATGAAGGCCCCGCGGGTGGACAGACCGTTTGTGGTCTTCTGCTGACCAAGAAGAGAGGCTGGCAGGTCGTCATCTGGACGATTCATTATTGAGGAGATCTTTGATCTATTATTCTGTTTCATAGGACTAGGTGTTTACTTCCCTAATTCCATACATGAGACCTTTAGCTTAGATTCAGTGGAATTGTCAAATGAGTGATGGCGCCTTTCTGGGTTATTAATTGGGCGCCCCCAATGTTTCGCTCATAGGGCCACGACGTCTCCAGAGGGCTCAGCAGTGAATCCTTGTGTCCCGGGCCCTACCCCTAAGATGCCATCTACCCAGCTGAGGTCCAGCTGGAGTTCTTCCTCTTGAGCCCGAGCCACTGATGGCCCTTTTGAGCAGCTCTGGAGAGGTCCTTCAATGCCTGCCGGTGAGTCTGTCCCCACACTCCCTTGACATTGAGGTGGCCTACCTCGACTGGTCGGACCTTAGCTTTCCAGCCACGTTGCTGCACATCGGTGGCGAGATCGGCGTATCTCAGCTTCTTGTGCTCATAGGCCTCCTCCACTGGTTCCTCTCAGTAAGCTCAATGATATCAGAGGAGCTGGAGTGATTCCCACCACAGCACAAGGTCAGCTTTGAGGTTGGTAGAAGCAATCTCAACTGGATAGCAGAGTTTTTGACCCAGGTCCACCAACCACTTCCAATCTTGCGCACCACCCAGTGTCTGGTCCTGGTATGACGTGTCCATCTCGACCCACTCCTTACTGGACAAATGTTATTTACGGCCTACGGAGTAAAGGAGGAGGGAGGGCATTAACACTCGTTTGTTGCTTCTCCAGCACTCCTGCCAAGCACTGCAGCACCTGGTTGTGTGGCCTTGAGAGAGGCTGGTCTGGCAGCCCACCGAGATGAGTTTTAATATTGCTGGTGACGGGCAGAGCGGGCATGTGGGATCTTCTCCAAACCACTGGCTTAGATTTTTTGGAAATGGCAGGACATCATAGGCAGCCTTGATGGTGAAGCTCCCTCTAAATGCCTCCATCTCCCACAGATCTTTCCAGGAGAACTTCCTCTTCTCTGCTCCCTCCCATCTCAGCCATTGCCCCTGCTTAACCTGTGCAACAGCCTTCGCCCGCCTTGTTGCCTCCTCCTGCACCACAAGTCTGCGCTTCAGAGACAGCGTGGACTTGTTCCAGGATGGTGTGCTGGTCTCAAGTCCAAGACCACCCCTTCCTCGCCGGACCTGACCCACAATGTCCCTGTCCATGAGTGCTGTCTTTGCAAGCTTGGTTGCTTCTGCTGGTGACCTCTTCCTACTGGTATCTAAATTTGGGGCAACTTGGGCCACAGCAGGATCACTTGGCTCTTTTAGCATCATCTCCAGCCTCACCTTGGTGGACTTGTACTCCTCTGTGAGACTGGAGATGGGTACTTCTAGTATGCCTTTGCCATAGTGCCCACCGCTGCTAAGGCACCTGAGGAGACCAAGGCACTTCTTCATGTAAGAGCTAAGCGGCTTTTCCAACTTCGTGACTGGAACCTCATACAGGGTTTGCGGCCACATGAGCCGGGGCAGGAGGCCAAATTGCAAGCCCCAGAGCTTGTGTTGTTTTGTCGATGGTCTCCAGGCCACAGATAGCGTCCTTCCCGACCTGTTCTACTGGTCCCTGTGCTTGAGCGATTCACTGTACCAACGCCCTACGCCCTTAACTGGCTTCTCAGAGACATTTTAAGGCATTTGTGGACTCTTTACAGCCTGATCCCCTCCTGTGTCTGTGAAGCCTGCCTTTTGTGTTTGGGACCAGGCGGCCTGCTTCTGAGACTGACCAGTGAAGTCCTGCTCAGGTTTTTCACGTCTTTTGAGGCCTTTTTACTCTTTTTGACCATTTTGTGTTGCTGACTCACAACATCCACTTTGAGGCTCTCCTATCTTCTTACGCTTGTGTCACTGTTTTGCTCATTGAGGGGCACAGATGTGACACAGAGGACATCTTTCTGTATTAGGAGCTGATTTTCTAAATCTGACCACCTATAGTGCACAGCCCTGCATGGTCAGTCTCTCCCTATGCCAGCCACCCAACTTCTCTTGGTAAGGTTCACCTCCACCTAGCAGAAGGAGAGAGGGCCCTATGGTCATTCAAACGTCCCATGACAAGGATAAGTTAATAAGAAGGACCATGCATGTGGTCCGTCGCAACATCTCGAAGGTCTCACCCGAGGACACTGCTGCCTGACCAGATGTCCCTTAAAGGTCTTCTTGAACTCGCACTCTTCAGTTTGCAGGCCTAATCAGAGCCGACGGGCCTTTGGAACTCTGACAAGCGTGCGGACCTCTAGGGACGTCCCCGTTAATCAGGCAATGATTTGTCAAATGTGCTGCTGCTTTGATATGAGCGGGTTTCCAGGATGCACAGTGTCCTTGGAGACAGTACTCATTCCAGATATGTGAAAGGTCAGCGCGCGGTTTGACCATCTTATGAGAAGAATAATTGAAATGTAAAGGAAGGGAATCTCTGACTTTGCGGCCTTTGAAAGAGTGACGCCGTACCTCTTAAAAAAAACGAGAAACGAAAGGTCGCTGGTGGCGAGAGGAAGCATTAAGTGTTAATAAGGCTGAGAACAGAAATCTCACAGGCCACGGGAGTCAGGCGGATGGCTCGGAGTGTCCACGGTGGATTTTTTGATGTTCTTTCCTAATGGAGAGCACTGGCTGGGATAAGAGGAGCAGACTGCTGCCTCGCCTAGGGCCAGGCTCCGCCCACCAGCCACTCCCCTTTGTTTGCGGTGTACTCTTGGCTCCTCCTCTCAGTGTCTGTTGCTATGCAGCATTAACCAACTGAACGTCACGTGGTGGCAGGGGGCAAGAGGAGTTCAAGAGGGAGCTGGGGTGGGGTGTCACACTTCATGAAGACCCCTGGGGCTAACAGGACAATTTGTGCTCCTCTGTTGAACCGAACACAAGTCAGACGTCCAAGAGGGTGACATGGTAGAGAAGCCGGGTGGCGTATAACCATCTATGAAAGTGGGTATCATGTGTAAGTCGCTTGGGGGCACTAGTGCCCCTTTCAACCCAACAGACAGATGCCCAGGACACTGGGTAAAAGCAATGAGAAGTGTTTTAATGCTTCTTTATCTCATACTCTCCCTCCAAAGCACCACAGCCACAATAAACACACTTAATGGTTACCAAAACGCAATACTCTTCTCCTCCACACCTCCCAGCAAGGTCCTCTCTGTCCAATTGCTGGGTCTCCACCACTCCTTGAAATGGTCCTTGACCCAGAAGTGCTCCTGCTCTTCCTGCCACGTGACTTGCCAGCACTTCCGGGTCAGATGGAGAATCCCAACTCTTTACTCACCCTGGAAATACCGTGGGGCTTCTGTCCTCATGACTTCCAAGCACTTCCAGGCTGCAAGGAAAGCATGACTCCCCAGGTCCTTTCACAGCATCCCCTGGCGGCACCCACGGCACCCAACAGGGCAGAGAAACCGGACTCCAAGTCCCATGATGCCCGGCGGGAATCCAGGGCACTGCTACACTCCAGGGGAGCTGCCATCTAGCATTTTGGGGGAGGCAGTGTCCTGAAAAAGCTGCCTTCCCCCATCCTTCCATTTCAGGGGCGTCCTGGCCGGGATAAGCTGCCAGCCGTCCGCCACACATGATGCCCCCCTACAGACGTGCTAGATAACCACATAATGTAAAAAAGCCTGAAATGCATGGAAATGAACGCTGTGGTGGTGCAGTAGGCACCTAACTCACTCTTTTGAAAGGTGGCACATCTTCATTCTCATCAGGTGCCACTGATCCGCTGTTAATTGTCATCTGTATTGCAGACCAGCCACTCAGGTCACTCATTATATGTGACATATTTGTATAGTGACAGTGACAGTGATAGCCACACTCCTACCACCAAACCCAGTATGTGCTGTAAAATAAGCTGACAAGACCCCAATGAAAGGCCCACCTTCAATCACCTTGTGGTCAAACTCCCTTCCCTGTTGCTGCCTGTTTTTACCATGGAGTGATATTACCAGCTGGCAGTGTGGTGAAGTGCTTAAGGCCTTGAACCAACAACTTCAGACCCTGAGGCTGTGGGTTCAAATCCCACCACTGACCCTGTGTGACCCTCAGCAAGTCCCGTCACCTGCCTCTGCACCAACTGGAAAAACACAAGACCTGAAACCAGGTGTACCTCAGATGTTGATACCTGCTGGCCATTGATGTCACCTCCTGCCAAACTAAATGGGAAATAGTGAATGAGTCAGTCAACATTATATTATATTATATTATATTATATTATATTATATTATATTATATTATATTATATTATACTGGCTAAGGATGGGCTGAAATCTAAGTAATCATTGTGGACCTCAACATTAATGTTTGCAGTGCATCATCTGTTGGAATATATTTTGTAACTCATGTCCAAATCAAATGCATTGCACTCTTTGTCATTCCAACAGATGGTACATCTCAGAAATGTCTAGTAATAAATGCATCACTACAAATGTTTGTGATGCTCCCTCTGTTGGAATGACAAAATTCATAGGATGTGTCTTTGTTATATCCTATTTGACATGGGATTTGTGAACGGGGTGTTACTGTTTATGATGCGCTACTCTGTTGGAATGGCAAAAGCAGTGCATTTTAGTACCAGCGATGTTTGCAGTGTATCTTATGTTGGAATGACAGGGACACAGCAACTGGACGGGCACACAGATACACAAACATATTGTGTCCTTTTATTAAGGTGGACTAGCTCTGCTACCCATCTAAGATGGTTTGACATCTAAATAATCTACTTTGACTTCAGCATTAACATTTACAACTACTGGAATGTATTTTGTAATGCAGTGTATTAATAAAATGCATTGCATTTGTCGTTCCCACAGATGGAGCATCACAAATATTTCAGGCAGCAAAATGCATTATTACAAATATTTGTTGGAATAATAAACTGCAACGCATATGTCTCTGTTATATGCTGTTTGATATGGGATTTGTAAAAGCAGTGTTATGTCTGTGTTGCACCATCTGTTGGAATGGAGAATGCAATGCATTTTATTACTACAAATGTATGTGATGTGCCAAACGTTGGACTGACAGAGCTACAGCAACTGGATGGACACACAGATACACGGACACTTATCCTTCTATTAAGGTGGAATACCTGACCTTACCCATTGGTGCTACAGCCCATGAAGACCTCTGGCCTCCCTTGTGAGAGCTGCCCGTTCTTTTCTGTCCTCTGCCTGAGTTCTTTCAAATCCTTCACAACCTCATCACTCCACCTTTTCCTTCCTATTCTTTTTCTTCTATCTGGAACTCCTATGAGGTGGCACGGTGGCGCAGTGGTTCGCTTCCCGGGTCCTCCCTGCGTGGAGTTTGCATGTTCTTCCCTTGTCTGCGTGGGTTTCCTCCCACAGTCCAAAGACATGCAGGTTGGGTGCATTGGCGATTCTAAATTGTTCCTAGTATGTGTGTGTGTGTGTGTGTGTGTGTGCCCTGCGGTGGGCTGGCACCCTGCCCGGGGTTTGTTTCCTGCCTTGCGCCCTGTGTTGGCTGGGATTGGCTCCAGCAGACCCCTGTGACCCTGTAGTTAGGATATTGTGGGTTGGATAATGGATGGCTGGATGGCTAGAACTCCTATGTACATTTTCTTGAAACTTCTCTCCTGTTTCGTCCTTTCAAGACGCCATCTCCATCTTTTCGTTGCTGATTTCACTCCTGCCACAGATCAGAGTTGTCACATCACGTAACCGTCTCAGCTCTTCATTTGTCCTGACTCTCCACCTTCCATTTCTGAAAATGACACATCCATCCCTTAGAGCAGGGTCACGGGGCAGCTGGAGCCAATCCCATCAGGCATTGGGTGTAAGGCACTAACGAACATCACAGGGTGAACACACACACACACACACACACGAGGGTCAAGTCACCTAAACTGCATGTCTTTGGACTGTGGGAGCCTCCAGTGGTGAAGGACCAATGGGAAGAAAAACAAATGTCCCACCTGATCATTGGGGGTGTCGTTTTAGACCACCACTGTGGTGTGATTACCACTGGGGAGGTAGCCCACTATGGA
Organism: Polypterus senegalus; assembly: GCF_016835505.1. Lineage (NCBI taxonomy): Eukaryota > Metazoa > Chordata > Cladistia > Polypteriformes > Polypteridae > Polypterus > Polypterus senegalus. The sequence goes on along the minus strand of NC_053166.1, from coordinate 5,742,222 downwards.
CCACCATCACATTACAATGGAGACATAGGGACATATTAACATTGAGACTGAAGAGTGGGTCGCATATCTCACAGCACGATTGCTGTTCATTGTGCTTACATTTCTTATGAACGCCCATATTAGGGCGTCTTATGCTAATTCAGAGTATTTCATTTGAATATGCAAATCCAGCATTTTCCTTACCCTCAGTGTTTGAGGGGAGTCGTGTTGGTCAGGTGTTCTCCATCTTTGGGTTGTTATGTTCTCAAACTGCCTTTCCTACTCAGGGCTGTGCTGATTTTTATCGTTTATTAATTTCTTTTTATCATCGTGTCGTTCTGGGATCGTCACAAGGACCTCCACCAAGTCTCAGGTTTCGGTGGCCCTCACGGCAGGGCAGTGACAGGCGAGTGTCCCCTTAAGGTACAGCTTGTCCTCCTCTCTCATCCAAGTAAATATCCCAGCTGATTGTTTGCCCGCTCAACTGATTCCGACAATTTCTAATCCTTTTTTTTTTTTTTTGTAATTTCCTCATTACCGGTGCTGGTCCTGAGAGGCAGGCGCTTTTACGCAATCCATTAACATCTGTTCGTTAAGAGCCATCAGGGCTGTAGCAGAGAGAGGCGACAATCCGGGGGTTTAAAAAAGACAAACACCGAAATGCACTCATTGATTAATGCAAACTGTGCCATGTCAAGTGGCATCACAGCCTGCCAGTGCCAGGGCACCTTCATGCGAGGGTTGGCTCCCACCTTGGACCCCAGACTGATGGACTAAGCCCTATGTTTAGCACCCAAAACGAGCCGTGTGTGAAGCGGGCAGAGAGAGACGGGACTGGCATTCTGCTGATTCTAAGATCTGAGCCCCCGTTATTCATGCCAACCTTTTACATTCCGGTTAATCGAGTGCGGGCCCTTACTAAAGTCAAGACGCTTTTGTCGTCTAACGGCCCACTTAAGCTTATTGTTGCCTCTGTCTCCTCACATCTCAATTACTGCTCAAGTCTGCCCATCTCTCCATCATCTCTCCCACCTCCAGGTTTTTTGTTTTTTTTTTTGATAAATGCTCTTAATCTGTCTTCTCGTATGACCTTAGGAGGTCAGAGTGCAGGGTCCGTGTAAGGGTGACAAGTGGCACCAAAATGTAAGATCACACCTCACAGCGCTGCACTGGCCTCCAGTAGGGCATCGGCTGAATCAGGAGATCTTAGTGTTTGTGTTTCAGGCTCCTTCATAAACTGGGGGGCTTCTTACCATCCATGGCTCTCGGGTCCTCAGGTCAGTAGGACTTACGTGCGCTGCGGAAACGTCACACGCTTATGGGTGGCCGTGCCTTGGCAGCTGTGGCCCTGCCTCATGAAATAAGATCTGCTGCTTCGATTAATACATTTAAATCACAATTGAAAACTTAGTATTATTCATTGTATATAGCTTTTAATTAATTCATGAATTTATTTAACTTGTATTTAAATTTATTAGCTTTTTGCTTCTGAAGACTGCGTTTTTATTGTAAAGCCCTTTGGTCAACTTGTGGTTGTGTTAAATGTGACAAATACAAATGATGGAGACTTGACTTGACCCTCCGATGGTACAACGAGTGCACCTTGCAGTTTTAGAATTAGCAGCTCATGTTTAGGGGCGCTCACATTAATATTATTATTATTAATAATAATAATCATCTTCATCATCATCATCAGGATATATTGCATTATTATTATCATAGTCATCATCATCAGATATTATATTATTATTATTGTTAATAATCATCATCATCATCATTATATATTGCACTATTATTATAATCATCATCATCATCATTATATATTGCACTATTATTATTATAATCATCGAATATTACATTATTATTATTATTAATAATCATCATCATCATCATCACATATTACATTATTATTTTTTTTATTAATAATAATAATCATCATCATTATTTATTACATTATTATTATTATAATCATCATCATCACATATTACATTATTATTATTATTATTAATAATCATCATCATCATCATTATATATTGCACTATTATTATAATCATCATCATCATCATCACAAATTACATTATTAGTATTATTGTTAATATTCTACAATGGACTGGCACCCTCTCCAGGGTTTGTTCCTGCCTTGTAGCCCATGCTAGCTAGGATTGGTTTTAGTCCCCCATGGTGACCCTGGTCTGGATTATATGGGTTAGAGAATGGCATGACATATTATTTATTTATTTATTTATTTATTTATTTATTTATTTATCAATCACAGAGTTGCACATCTTTCTTTTTTTTTTTCTTTTTTTTTTTTATAGCGCCCCCTAGTGTTCAGAGAGTCACACACCTTTTCTTTTCTTTTTTCTTTTTATAGCGCCCCCTAGTGTTCACAGAGCCCCCTCCTCTTTCCTCACAGCCCCGTCCTCACCTGCCGCTCTACCCACAATGCAGCAGTCGCCGGTTTCTCCCTCCTTCGCGTGCCTCTGATGTTTTTCAAGTCTGCCCCGTGGCCTGGCGCTCCGTCACTCGTACCTTCGGTGAACTCGACGCCTGCAGTTGACCCGAACCGGAATGTGAACATTTACCCGGGGGAGAGTGAAGCGCCTCCATTTCCTTTGGCTGCGTGTTGTGTTTTGTTCTGACTTTGCGCCGAGCGCTCGCTCACGGTGGGTCACTCTGAGTAGGTGAGTGAGAGCTGAGCGAGTGGAAGCCGAGCGCTCCCTGGGCCTGCGGGCTAAACATTTCGTTTTTAAGCGGCCGTGAAGGGGGCTGCGGGAAACACTTGGAAGTTGGATCCTCTGCGGCACTCATTTTCTTTTTTCCGTCTTTGAGCCCAATTAACAGGGTGGGCCTTCGTGATTTTTGACCCCAGTGCTCTTCAGTGGGTTTAGTGAAGCAGTTTGAACAGGTGGGCCGAGGCTCCGGTGCAGGTGTAAATTCTGTTTGCTCTTCCAGACGACGGACAGCTGCTGTGTGAATGAATATCTGAAGGTGAACACTGAAAATACCTGACGGAGTGTCGGCCTGCAGCTTGGGAGCCCAAATAGAAAGCCAAAGCTGGCTGGCAGGGATGGCGTCAAAGCAGCAGCAGCACTTTTGCACATTTGGCCGACCCCTTCATCCGAGACAACTGGTGACATTTATGACACGACTGGTGACACTTCTATTAGTTTTCCAGCTGGAGCGCAGGCAGGTCATGTGACTTGCTCAGGGTCACACTGGTGTCAGTAGTGGGATCTGAAGGCGCACTCTCAGGGTTTGAAGCCCACTGTGCCACCCTGTCTGCCAGTGTGAATGTCCCGGAGTGGCCAATGGAGACTTTGAGGCAGAACTCAACGCAAGCTGCTCACTCACCACCTCCATGACACCTGCCAGAGCAAAGAAGATGGGGCAAAAATGGCAGAGCTGACAGAGGGAGACCAGGGCGCACAGACCCAAGGCTGGCATGGCTGCCATCTACTAGCCATGGACTTGAAGAAGTGAATGAGTACGTGTGTGTTCTGTCTATGCTCTGTGAACGCTGGGGGTCGCTGCTGCCCATTTAAACCCAACAGACCGACGCTCAGAGGGTAAAAGTAATTTTATTTTATCTCTTCTCCAAAGCAGTGCCCGGAGCACCACAGCCACAATAAACGGGCAAATAAACACAATTATCAACACGATTCTCTCTCTCTGTCTGTCTATCTATCAGTTATATAGTGCCTTTCATATCTATCTATCTATCTATCAATCTATCTGGATTTTTTTTCTCCCAAAATAATAAAAACCATCATTTAAAAACTGCATTTTGTGTTTACTTGTGTTACATTTGACTAACGGTTAAATGTGTTTGATGATCAGAAACATTTTGTGTGACAAACATGCAAAAGAATAAGAAATCAGGAAGGGGGCAAATAGTTTTTCACACCACTGTATCTATCTATCTATCTATCTATCTAGAATTCCAAGTTGGATGAAGAGAAGCTGCAGATGGCACGCGAGTGGCTGGGCCTGCCACCAAAAGGCTTTATTTTCTGGAGGAATCCATGGACTTTGTATGCCCTGAAGGGCTGGCATCGAGCACAGTGGCGACTTCGTGGGAAATGACGCAGATGCGTGACACCTGCGCTGGAATAAATTATGAAAAATAAAACAGTTAAGGTCGTATATTACGGCATGGCAGCCCATGTCGATCTCACTGCCGGTCATTGCCAGCCTGGTGTTTGCGTGTTCTCCCCGGGTTCCTGTAGGTTTTCCCTCCATTGTGCCTGTGAGCTCAAAGTGTCAGATTGGCTTCATGTGAGTGGGCTATGATTGACTGGCACCCCCCGCTGGCCTTTTTCCTGCTCTTATCCTCCCTCCCAGTACCTCTGGACTGGACTAAGTGGGTCTGAGAAGGTTAAGTTATGTTGTGTGATGACCACATGAATGAGCTCCACACAGTTGACCCCACATACTGGTCTTCACTTTCACTTCTCCACTACCAGGTCACATGGGCTCTCAGTGCCAGGGTAACACCCAGGCCTGGACGGGACACCAGGGCACCACATGGTGCCCTCTGTTACTCACACACACAACCATGCTGACAGTTTGGCATGTGCAGCTGACAACAAGAGGACACGAGTGCAAACAACAGGGGGCGCTGCGGAGGAGGCAAAGTCCAAACCTGAAAAAACATCAAAGCCCATGAAAGTGAAAGAACCTGAGGATGGACACAAGTGGAGCTGAGAGACGAGTCCAAGTCTACCGAGGGGACTGAGCTGAGAACTTTAGGGTGGACGCTGGCCCAGGCTGCACTTTCTGGACCACAAATCACCTCACAAGGCAGCAGGCGGCAGCTGCCAAGAAGACCTCAGCCAAGTCTGCCAACTAAAATGAAGGAGCGAGCACTCACAGTTTGTTTTACTGGCATTCAGGCAGCTTCATGAAAAGTCACTTTTGTCAAAGACACCCTGGCACATGCCAAGCCTGCCAGCCTGCTGCTCTCGCACGTCACATTGAAATGACTGTGTATACAATGGCGGCTTATCTTGACGTGGGGCTGATCTGCTGTTAGCTCAGGGTGTCAAGCCTGGCACTCACTCCTTCTGGGGTCAAGGGATGGCACTACATGGGCAAGGAGGAGAAGAGGGCCACTTATGGGGTCCAGAGCTCAGGTAGGCAGAGGTGAAAGGCACTATATAAGAGAGAAAAGTAAAAGGTACAGTGTAACAGATAGATAGATAGATAGATAGATAGATAGATAGATAGATAGATAGATAGATAGATAGATGAAAGGCACTATATAATAGATAGATAGATAGATAGATAGATAGATAGATAGATAGATAGATAGATAGATAGATGAAAGGCACTATATAATAGATAGATAGATAGATAGATAGATAATAGAGTGAAAGGCACTATATAGTAGACACCTAGGTGACCCAGAAGACCCCATGCACTGTGAGCCGATGCAGAGCGAGGGTCCTGCTCTCCCAAGTGCCCCTTTGTCCACCAATCAGCTCCACTGCCACGTTTTCAGTGCTGTGACTCATTCCTTTTCTGTTTGTCTTCAGTCCCCACAATGACAGACTCGCCCGCTTGCCATGACAAGATTAGCAAATGCACCCCGAGTGCCCATCTACGGCGGGTCAGATTTTCTGTTTTGTTGGGGTCCACTGCCCCCTGAGGTTGTGTTGGATGCCACTTTAAGATGAGGCGGAGGGGTGTGGGTAATAAGTCTTGAGTGACATTTTGGACTTTGCTTCTGTCACTGTTTGGACTTCCTGAGTTGTGGCCCGGCAGCACATGTCCCTTGTCAAGCGGCTCCTGCGAGGTCACACTGAGTCACACACTGAGTTACAGCTCCCTGAATGAAGAGCAGCAGGCACAGCTGCCACAAGTGGTTATAAGAATGAGAAGTACGGAGACATGCAATGCCAAGACACAAGGTCTCTCTCTTCTAGACCCCTGACTTGTCTATGCCAGGCTGGGTCAGTGCAGTGGCCAAATGCCGAATGACTTCATAGGGGCATTTAAAGCCCAGCATGGCCCATGCAAGGCCCTGAGAAGTGTCAGGTTATGCCAGTCAGCCGCAGCCACAAAGCAAGTCCGAGTGGGAGGGGCTGAGAGGTGGCAGCGCACCCGTCAGTCACAAGGGGGCAGCATGTGAGGGGCGTGACAGGCGCATTTCTGAAACAACTGCATTGCTTTGACTTGCTGCCAAGGTGAGTGGGATCGATGGAAGGCCTGTAAGTAAAGTGACCGCGTGCGGCTCTTCAGATGAAGTCACGTTTTCCTACCAATAAAAGCCGCTGCTGTTCATCAAAACGTCAAACTCGGCAAGAAAAGAAAAGGAAAAAGAAAACAAACCTTTCAGATTTGGGCTGATTGTTGACCGCCATGCCAGCTGATTCACTGAACAGATGAGCCACGTCCATCAGCTTAGCTCGGGTTACAAATGACCGGGCTGCCCACACGGTGACATGGAGGGGCTCCAGTTAGCCACTCTGTCCTCCCCCATCAGTGGAGTTTTAAACCTGTTTGAGGCTACAAGGTGTCCATTCTTCGAGCCATCAATTGACAGGAGTGAAGACAGTGACGTCGGCTGTGCAATGCAGGGTCCTGTCCCGGGTGGGATGCCAGTCCTGCCTCAGTAACAAATCGTAAGCCATTAACTGACTAACTCCTCCCACAAAATGAAGAACGGGAAGGTGACTGGGCTGGAGGACATGTCAGTCGAGGCCTGGAAGACATTGGCACCTGTCACTTATCCACCTGATCACACAGGATGGTGAGATACCCCAAACCTGGACCACCAGAAAAGGAAGACGTCAGCGGAGCTATCGACCTTTCAGCCTGCTGGCCTCTACGACGGAGACATTTCAACACCAGCTTTATGGATCGCCTGGACTTCAGCCAAGCAATTCAAGTTTGGGGGGGCTTCCCCAAGGAGTTTCAAGTGTCCACATATAACTTGGAGAGCAGGGGTGGGGGCGTGGATGGAGGGGGGGGGTCCCCTTAGTTGCATTGGTTTGGAGGTGGAGCTCCGCCCTTCGAGTTTCGATAAAATAGTGAGTGGGCGGGGTGGTCTGGTGGGGTGGGTTTCCATATGGAGTTTGGAGCATTCGCATTTAAATCAATTAATTGTTGTAGAGTGGGTGGGGTGGGGGGGCTGGTGTGTGTCAAGAGTTACCAGGATTGTATTGGAGGTGCAAATGTTTAGACAGGATTTGGTCAGAGGGTGGGGAGACCCCCATGGACTTGCCTTGTAATTTAATTCTGATGGAGAGTGGGTGGTGGTGGTGTGGGGGGTCCCTTCAGAGTTCTGAGTGTCCGGATTTACGTTTGTGCATCTGGCCGACGCCAACAATTGAGTTCCAAGACACAGGCGGGTGAAGTGACCTGATGAGGGTCTCACAGTGGGGGGATTTGAACCCTCATCCTCAGAGTCTGAAGGACACAGCCTTGTGCTGACTTACTTACACTGGATTGTAGGCACAGGTTGTCCCTCGAGGTGTTAGGGTCCTGATTTAGCACTGGAGGGGTGTGGGGTCCCCCTTGGAGTTTTGAGTGTCGACGCTCCAGCATTTGGCGGTAGGAGTTACCTGATCATGCCAGGTGAGGCCCACCTTATATGGAACTGCTGGCGCGACTTGATGTGGTGGCTTTAGGGGACGAGGTGGCTTGGTGTGCAGGTAGAGCGTCTCGTTTTTGTCACACCCAAGTCTCCCAAATGCATTCGATGCTCATGTGACCTGATTTTCTATTTGGGTGGTCCGTGTTCAGACATTTATATGACGGAAATATCGTACCTGGATTAAGGTTGAGTGCAAGGACTGGTAGTGCCCATGATGTTCTAGATCTCTGCTGGCATAGAGTAGCGGTGCCATCCTGCTGTAAGCTTTAATGGAGGGCCTGGAGGTCCAGCTTTAGGACCCGCTCTTGTGCCCACCTGGTGGCCGACTGGAGATCCCAGATGTTAAACTGGTCTCCATTCAGCCTCAACACTTTTGACATCAAACTCCTTATGGAGAAGATGGGCGACACGGAGCAGGAAGGTGTTCTAAAAGACAGGAGCCAGCAGGCACAAACTCATATCCATCCATCCATTTTCTAACCCGCTGAATCCGAACACAGGGTCACGGGGGTCTGCTGGAGCCAACACAGGGCACAAGGCAGGAATTAATCCTGGGCAGGGTGCCAACCCACCGCAGGACACACAAACTCATATTTTATGGCATTTTCTATTCTTGTATTTCTGTAAATGGGTGACGTGCCCTGCGAGGGTCCGCAGCCTTGTTTTTGCCCATTTTCTTCTACGTTGGCCTCGCTGGCTGTAACTCCATCATCCCTCACTCGATATTCAGGTGTATCACAGCAGTACAAGTGGTCAGCTCAGTGACGTTTGTACCTCCTGTCATACGAACGATGCAAAGACATCGAAACGGTTTGGGGCGTATATTGTGCCCTGGCTGCAAAATGGGTATGCTAATGGAGAGCTGCTCACAGATCAGAGTCCAAGACAGAACTGATTTCAGGCTGTTAAAGATGGCCGCTTCAAAGGCCGAGACAGGAAGTGACGTCATCGGGGACCGGAAATGATGTCAGTATGCGCGCTGGGGAACTGGAAGTGAGTTCATCGGACTGGAAATTGACGTTGAGTGATGTCATCATAGGCGTCGGGACTGGAAGTGACGTCATCGGGCCCAGGACCAGAAGTGATGTCACCATTCTGTGTATTGTATTGTGTTGCATTGACCCCCTTTTTCTTTTTGACACCCACTGCACACCCAACCTATGTGGTAAGGATCCTCTTTTTGAACTGCCTTTCCTGAGGTTTCTTCCATTTTTTCCCTTCAAGGGTTTTTTTTGGGAGTTTTTCGTTGTCTTCTCAGAGAGTCAAAGCTGGGGGGCCATCAAGAGGCAGGGTCTGTTAAAGCCCATTGCAGCACTTCTTGGGTGATTTTGGGCTATACAACAAATAAATTATATTGTGTATACATGCTGTAAAAAAAACAGAAGTGGTGTCATCAGACCAGGAGTGACGTCATCATAAGCACCAAGATCAGAAGTGACATCATCATAGGCACTGGGACCCAAAGTGACGTCATCTGGATTGGAAATGACGTCTTCATACGGACTGTAAACAGAAGTGGCGTCATCAGGCCAGGAGTGACATCATCATAGGCGTTGGGACCGGAAATGATGTCATCGGGCCCGGGACCAGAAGTGATGTCATCTGCACCAGAAGTGACATCATCATATGCACCGTAAAAAAAACGGATGTGGCATCATCGGACCAGGAGTGACATCATCATAGGCACCGAGATCGGAAGTGACGTCATCAAGCTCAGGACCAGAAGTGACGTCATCTGGACTGGAAGTGACATCATCATAGGCTTTGGGACCTGAAGTGATACCATCATAAGTGCCAGGACCTGAAGTGATGTCTTCATACGGACTGTAAACAAGTGGCGTCATCGGACCGGGAGTGACATCATCATAGGTGCCAGAACCGTGCGGGCTTTCCTGTGGGTGGTCTGCAGAGAGAAAGTTGGTGCAGCTTGCCACCCCCAGGTCTGGCGTGGGACCGTCATTACTCAGGCCCTCTAGCTGCCTCCCAGTCGCACGTGTGTGACACCACGCGGTGTTCTTCTTACTTCCATACACTATAGAAGTGTCAGCGGCGCCCAGACAGACGTCTACAGGCTCGTTTTACTCTTTCACTTCTTCTCCTTTCCTTTTCCTATTTTCAGATCAGCGTCCGTCACCCACAAGTCCAGCATTGAGGACCCCTGGCCGAAGCGTCACTCTGAAGGGCAGACCGAACTCGGGCAGAATGTTTATAGAGTGCATCCAAATGACTTCAGCAACTGTGGTGCAGGATTCAAAAACGTCTTTATATAAAAATAAAGATAAATAAATCAACATCACAAAGTTTAGAGAGCGGAATGGGGTGTCCTTGGAGAGCTGAAGCAGTTTTAGGAGATCATTGCCAGGCTGTCAGATTGAATCAGGATGTTCAGAAACGCCAGGGGGGCACCTGTTGCTGTGATACAGCAGATCAGCCATCTTTGAAGGAACAAAGACAAACACTGCCATGTGGTATTGGGTGTGCGGTGTGGCATCGTAACGGCCAGACACCGTCATTTAATCACAGCAGTGAGCTCAGGCGGAATTTGATTCTGTTTTTTAGCATCGTTGTTTGGTCCCCACACAGTGCAGATGAGTCTTTGAACAGGACAGCCTGGAGGGACAACAGCACAGTCATCAGCAGACACATCAGCTCCAGGACCTGCACCTTTAACCCACCATGGTGACCACCCTGGAGACTCCCAATGGTATGCCAGCCTCCATCCAGTCTGAAATCCACAGCACTCCCACCATTGATGTCACGCTCCTTATGGAGAAGACGGGTGACATGGAGCAAGAAGATGTTAAAAAGGGTCAGCAAACACCCCCATCTTACTGCTGATCAAACAAGGAAAGAGTCGGACCCCCATGACCCTCTGAGGTCACACAAGCCACCACGGAACGACCGTACGCTGCTAGTTGGACAGCCACATTTCGTGAGCCCCCTCCACAGGAGCCCCCTGTCCACTGTGCTGAATGCTCTGAAGAAGTCAATGTTAGCCAGAATGAGGGTGGTCTGCGCTCAGAGAGGAGAATTCTGGGATGGCTGCTCAACCACTTTCAGGCCACAAATGGCACTCGTGTCCAGATGTTTAGGTCACTTGTAGTTCATTTCTACCCCCCTCCCCCCCCATCCCCCTCCAGTTACTGTGAATCTTCACAAAGGGCGGGGCCTCTAGGTGACCAATCAGCATTCCTTACAGGTGTCCTTGAAACTCAATGGAGGCTCATCGGCTGGAGTGACAGGTGCTGCTGCCGTCCTCTGCTGTGTCCCGAAGGGCTTTAATCAAATGAGACGCGTGATGTGAAGCAACAGGAGACCAAATGCGTGTTGTGTCCAAAACTTGGAGATTTAGGGAGGTCAATGATGAGAACGGAGGTCACCGACTGACTGGACGCCGCTCTTCAGTCTTAGGATGTGAGGCACCACAGGGCCGCGGGAGTACAGACAGGATGGCGGAGAGGCTCACTCCGGCCCCCCACTCGCCAGCTGCCAGGGTCTAAATTGTCTTTGGCTTTCAGATTCCTGCGTGTGCTGGAAAGTTTAATGACGGCCTAAACACGGAGATGCGTTCAACAGCCACATTTCTGATGGCTTCAGCAAAGCCCTCATTTGAAACGAGACAATTGCAATCATTTTGTCATTCCAATGATGATAAATTACCCAGCAGAAGACTCTTAAGTCCTGGGGATAGAAGAACATTTTTTGGAAGTGCGTCAGTAAAGCGGATCAGGTAATGGAAAATGGGAATGGGCGCTGACAAAGGATATTAAATCAGCAGCCCACAACGGGCAGCATGGCACTGCTACTGGCTCATATCAGAACTTTGAGATAGCCAGAGTACTGACCAGGGAGCTGAGAGAAGAAGAAGAAGAAGAAGAAGAAGAAGAAGAAGAAGAAGAAGAAGAAGAAGAAGAAAACAACACATGGAGTGGATAAGGAGATGGGCATATAAGGGGCAGACATGAGAAACAACAAGGTGGTCAACGCCATGTGAAAAAAATGACAGAAAGTGAAACAAATTAATGAGTGAAAGTAGAGAAACAGGCCAGCAGGGTCACACAGCACGACCAGAATGGGACCATCGATGGAAGAGAACTGTGTGACAGCACAGAGCAGCAAATGAGAGAGAGAGAGAGAGATAGCTTCAGAGGGGCGGAGCCTGAGAGAGATCCTGTGATAAAAGGGAGGATCAAGGAGAGAGAGAGAGAGAGAGAGACAGATTTTGTCAGAAAGGGCGGAGACTATGAGAGAGAGGTACATGAGGGGTGGAGTCATTGAGAGATACATTTAGCGGATCAAGGAGAGAGAGAGAGAGAGAGAAAGAGAGAAGCCTTCAGGGGGTGGGGCCTAGGCGAGATCCTGCGATAAGGGGTAGGATTAAGGAGACAGAGAGAGAGAGAGGTTATCAGAAAGGGCAGAGCCTATGAGAGACTGGTAGATGATGTCAGAAAGGGTGGAGACATTGAGAGATACTTTTAGATGGGGCGGGGTCTAGGAGAGAAGATGTCAGAACCTCTAAGAACCCTGTCTGGTCTTAAACAAAGGCTGGCAGGCAGAGAATGGTGCAAGATTTCAATTTTGAATGTCCCTAGTGGTACAGTGACACAGGACATACACTGGTGTGACCAACTTGCAACACATTGTTACTCTCCGGTGACATAAGGAACAGGATTTGTATGAAAAAACAGAATTTTAGCTTTAATCAATAGAAAACACAAATCATCTAACCTGATGTACTCCTTCCTATGCTCTAATTACTTGAATCTTTGTGAAAATATAATGTCTTTCATACTGACATATCAATTTTATAGTGCCTTTTACATATCTATCTTTCTATCTATCTATCTATCTATCTATCTATTATATAGTGCCTTTCTATCTATCTATCTATCTATCTATCTATCTATCTATCTATCTATCTATCTATCTATCTATCTATACTAATAAAAGGCAAAGCCCTCACTCACTCACTCACTCATCCATCACTAATTCTCCAACTTCCCGTGTAGGTAGAAGGCTGACATTTGGCAGCTCATTCCTTACAGCTTCCTTACAAAAGTTGGGCAGGTTTCATTTCGAAATTCTATGCGTAACGGTCATAACAGTCGATAATGGTCGACAACGTCTGCCATGTTGAACTTTTCAACGATCTTTGTTACTTATGGGTTTTATTGTTCATTTATTACGATTATAGTTATTGTGTAGGTATTTTAGACTTACTTTACATTGTTCAGGTCCCCATTTCCTTTATCATTCCAACTGTACCCCCATTAACATGTCTATCGAGGTGATCACCATTGATCGAAGTACTGTCACTTACCGAGTGGTTTCCATGCCCGGAGATGGCGCCTGCCTTTTCCATTCTCTGTGTTACATATTGCACGGCCATATCAGGCTCACTCTTGATATCCATTGTGTCTCATGTATTGAATGACTGGACAGGTTCAAGGTGTGGACTGATGACGTACAGGAGATAATTAGACTACACAGGAGCACTAGAAGAGTCAAATGCTTAAGCCCTTCACCTGTGGATCTGCATGTGAGTTGATGGCTGCCGCTGAATTGTTCGGTTGTCGCTTTCAAGTGTACCGAAATGGCCGAATATTTTACACCTTTCGACAACCGCCAATGCCTCTTAAACATCTTAGACTCACAGGTGACGATTTCAGTAGTGGACACTTTGATGTTTACGAATGTTTAAACTCTCAAAAGCTGGATGTGATTTTATCGATGAAACCGATTGTGTGCTTACAACGCTTGACAGAAGCCGAATGTCACTTCAACACAAGTCCTACAAATACTGTCGTCATTGAAACAAACCATGAAACTCAAACCGATTACGACAGCAGCAATCCAAGCTGTGAGATTTGAGACAAGATTACTGTTCACATGGCTGACTGTACGTTACATGCTCAAGAGTAAGATCAGCACACAGCTTGGTCAGATTACAACCAGAGGGCCGAACTCACAATGTGGTATACAAAGAGATCCTTAACAAGTAATTATTGGTATATTTACACTCAGTTTAAAAAGGTTTAATGTTCTTCTTAATAAAACTTTTAAGGCAGTACTTTGCTGCTGCGAAGCGCCGGTATTTTGCTATTATAATACAATCTAACGTATTTTTGTATAGGCCAAAGCCACACAAGGAGAGCCGTAGTGGGCTTTAACAGACCCTGCCTTTTAACAGCCCCCCAGCTTTGACTATCTAAGAAGACAAGGAAAAACTCCCCAAAAAAAACCTTAGTAGGCAAAAAATGGAAGAAACCTTGGGAGAGGCAGTTCAAAGAGAGACCCCTTTCCAGGTAGGTTGGGCGTGCAGTGGATGATGTCTCAGTTCTACAAGAAAGCACACAAAGCATCGCAGTTTTACTTTAAAGCCTTGATTTTTAAGAGCGGACTGGGGACTCATAGTGGTTAGCGGCTCACACGACTGCCTGACGATTTCTTATCCTGGTTTCAGATTTCCAGTAAGCACCGCCTCCCTGTGTTTGAACAGCCAATCCCAGTGCTCTCCAGTCACAGACCCCATGACCAGACCTCGTGTAGTCTGGTAGCCTTGACGACAGACATATACAGATAGACGCCACTTTCACCGCGTTGTCCAGTCGACACGATACGTCAGCGCGTCCGCCATATTGCGAGTGGCAAAAGTGCCATTTAAACTAATAGAGGTAGTCGTGGAAAGCGGGTTTACTGATGAAAAAACAATAACGTTTCAAAGAGTATCGTTTACATACAACAGATTTTGGTGAATCGTTTAAATGCAATTATTTATATCCATTTATACACTAATAATGGCAATTATTGAGACAAAACTTGAGTGATGTCTGAAAGTCAAAATAGTAAGAGTGCACCTGGCCGTCTGGTCTTTCTTTTACCAGTGAGATGATCCACTCAATGACATAAAGAAACAGTTTTATGGGATACAAATTGTCTTAATCATTTCTGACGACATTTCACTCCTTCCTCTCTCAATGTCTCTCAATCTCACACACACACACACACACAGTGTGGTTACTTAGATATCTACAGGATGGGATCTCAAATCCTCGACACAGAACTCTCTTCCATAGTTTTTTCCGTGTGTTGCCACTCTGTATGTTGAGAGGATTCAGTCTGTCAATGAGGTGCAGCCTTAGTTTGTGGAAGACATGAGCATCAAATGGTGGCTGTCACTTTCAAACTGTGTTTCCTCGATGTCTGAACCGATCTCAGCCCGGACAAACTGACTGATCAAAGATACGCTGACGGCTCGCCCGAATGTCGACTGTCAGATAACACGCTCAGCTGCTGTGACCACCTTGACTGGACCCTCCTTTGTATCTTAATGTGAGTGAGTGGTAGCTTTGATCACATGATGCCAGTACAGCGTCTGTCACCAGACTAGCATGGCACACGTCACAGGACAGCTCTCTCCAAATCCCGTCTAAGGACTACCTGACCTCTCACTGCTTCCTGACCTTCAGAGTTTGAGAAATGTTAACAGCTAATAACAATCTACATAGTTAGTGACTAAATACGTTGTTTGGAGGCTCACTTGAGCACATACAGTAAATGCATAGCTTTGCCATCTTACGCTGGCGTAGCTAAAGTTAAGGTTATAAAACTGGATTTTCTGATGGCCAAATATAACCCAAATAATTGTTCAGCCTTACCTATGGAATGTAATCCCCGGGATCTGGTTTGCAGTGTACAGCGGTTTGTCCAATCCCAAGCAGCACATTATCCATTACTTCACGCCACAGCAGTGCCACTCACAATATGGCGGCGACGTTGACGTAAGATGCTGCCGGTCGTGCGGCGTCTAGTAATTCTCTGTCTATGGCCTTGACGGGCTGTAGATGGCCGGGCTCTGTGCTCAACTGAAGTCTGTCGCTCCAAGGAGGCAGGAAGCGCGTGTTTTAAACCCCACAATAGTAGAGAGGCTCGTCTGTCTGACATCTCGTGTTTTACCAACAGCAGCAGTGCCCACAAACGCAGAACAGGTTGCGCCTGCACTCGACATACCTGCAGTAGGATTTGGACAGGAAGCGACTCCGTGGAGCAGCCCATTATTAGCTGTCAGAAAAGGGGAGGAGCCTGCAATGCTCGTAATTTGTGTAATTTGTCAAGCCCTACAAAACGCTATTTGTGTAACCTGACATCCTCAGGGAGACAACTTCAGCAATGCTGTCCTCCAGTTTGACGTCCTCTCCGACTAGAAGTCACTTGATGTCCCACCGGCTTGACAGGCTTATGTTTTGCCGGTGTGGCGAGCTGAGCCGCCTGTCCTTTTTTTTTTTTTTAAATTCCCACCGTCTGGTGTATAAACAACCGCGATTTAAGACAACGGCGCCTTCAAGGCGGTCTGATTGAGTTAAACGGCAGACTTCCGATGACGGGAGCGCGCCGCTACTTCATGCAAATGAAGTTCGTGAGTGATGGCGCTTCTGCCCGCTAAGTTTTCAAAGTGGACTCGTTCTGTGAGAGCCGCGCTACATAAGCAGCTAAAGGCGCTATACTGTATATAAAGAATGTACAACGCAGGTAGCCACTGAGCCGCACCCCTTCTGCCTTCAGCTGCCACCTGACGGAGGTTTTGCTTGTAAAGTCTGCCCGGGCGTCACGCGATATCGTGACACGGACAGACCGACACTGACGTGACCTAACTGTGCGCTTCAAACACCCAAAGCTCGTCAGGGGACAAGCAGCGGCCGTGCGTGCGTGTCGTTGCTAAGTGATAATCGACAAAGGCGCATAGCGCGGCCCAGGGCTGCTTATGGTGGTCAACGTCCACATCAACGGGATGGAAACGTTTCAACTGTCACCCACTGCAGCGCTCCGAGGATTTCGGACATGTCGGTGTTGTCCTCTCCCTGCGAACAACTTGAGCGCGTTAAGCGACGAAGGCTTTCGGATGTTCGGAGATTCGGCTTAATCCACATAGCAGACCCGAGACAGCAGCGGTTTTCCGCTGTGACGGAATGCTTTATTTTTTATTTATTATTATTAATTTTTTTTCCAGTATTTCATCAAACGGTGACGCTGCTAACGATTCCTGCTGTTTTTGCACAAAGAGTGGAAAATGAAAATCCCCAAACCGGCTGAAGGAGGCTGAGCTGTACAGACCTGCAAAATGCGAATACCCCCCCGTCCGGCTTGTCAGGTCATTTATATGGATGTCTGTGAGGCGGGACCGGCAGGACTTGAGACGTGGCGTCTGCGGTCCCAGGAGCGGCTTGGCACATGCCAGGGTAGAACATCCAAATCCAGGAGGCTGGCACATGTTCAGCAAATTAGGATACAGGATGGCTCTAGAATTGACCATCCAGCCCAATCCCGTCCACCTGATTTCTCCAAAGTGACACCAGCTTGAGGTTTGAGGGTCGTTAAACTCCTCCTGTCCAGCGTCCCACTTGGTCTCTCATAACTGGTGTCTGTGCCACTCTGTGTGAAGACAAACCTTCTAATGTCTGTACCCTGTAGGGCACATGGTACTCTTGGACCGCTGACTCCACGCCAACACGGGCACCTTGGTGATGTCTGATGCCGTTTTCTTACCTCCTCATGTCAAGTCAGACGTTGGTGACCTGCTGATGGCAAGTGTGACAGAAACAGGACTGAAACCCAGCTTTATGTAGCACCTTTAATGCATAACTTCACTGGGGCATTGAGTGGTCTGCTTTATGTAATGGCTTTCCAGAGGAACTGTACTGGGCAGAGGCCTCATTTTATATGATGCCTTTCATGGGGAAATCTGCTGTTATGATGGCCCTGGTGTCCCCCTACTGTCCTGGTCTCCAGTTCCCTGCACCCTTCACTGTTTTATTACTCAGTAAATAATCCACATTCAGTAATGACTTCGGCCTCCTTGGTATCATTTAAGGTTCGAGGGTCTGCTTGAGAGAGCCCCCCGCCCCATTGGGTGTATTATGTTGGTCTTGTCACATCTGCCCCATCCTGTCCTCTGTCAGAACGTCACTTTTTTTTTTTTAAGTCAGGTGTTTATGATGGTGACATTGTGCCCCTCTCGGCTCCTGGTTACCTCTCCTTGTTATTCTAAAAGCTGCCCCCCGTCATGGACGTGTCATGTGCTCCCACATCTCAGAAAACACAAACTGGCAGGTGGGGTGCGGTTAAGCATGGCACCTGACCAAAGTATTAAAGGTTACCAGTTTGTCCTTTGCCCGGTGGTCAGTCACCAGACCCAGCTGCCACATCAGCCAGATGTTCTTGAATTTTTATTAGCTTTGTGTCTCTTCAGATATTTTACATGACGTCACCATCATTACAGTCTGCAAATTCTGAAATATTTAGGAGCTGTTAGAATAATCGTGTGAAAAAGTAAGTGCACCCCATATGACGTGTGGACAAATCAAGAAGTGATCTTCATTTAAACAGTCTCTTTACATACAGTAAGGGTGATGTGGCATGACTAACATCAGGCCATTCTAGAATGTAAATAAACAAAACCATCTGAGGAGTGGTGCCCAGCTGGCAAGAGGCTGTACCACCAGAATGGCACAGAGCAAGAAAAGTCTCACTTGAGACCTCACAGGGTGACAATCTGACGTGTCAATGTATGGGAAGGGTAAGGGATTGAATTGTAAAGCCGAAGGGTGCCAGTTCAGTTTACGGCTCGGTTCCAACGATTACTCGTCACAGCACCTAAATGAAATAAATACAATAAATAAATACACGCATGCAGTTGTGCTATCTATCTGCTCTTGTTTCAATGCTATATAGAATAATACTTTCTTGTTTGTGTGGCCCACCAAGGCACCACTACAGGAAAAGGAGTTACAAACTGATGTCCTTCCAGAATACTGGAGACATGCCATTCTTCAAGCCCCCTTGTGGTCCCAGGCATCCCAGTTCAAGCACCAGGTTTGGTCTGGTGGCCCTCCAGAATATTCTTCTATGTGATGCCCTCCAGTTCTCAGGGGGCATGAACTTGGCACTTTATTTGTTCCACGTGCTCTCTCGTTTTATTTGATGCCAACAGACTTACTACTGCTGGGGCACAGGCTATATATGTGGGCCATAGTGCCCTTTACTGGCTGTACACGAGCAGGCCGCTGCAGCTACCAGAGTGGCGGAATGCCAGGCCCGTCTTGCCTGCCTAGTGTCTTTGCGCAATGTCCTTTCTGTTCCTGCTGACCTGTCACTGTATTCGTTTAATTTTTAATAATGTGTTTTATTTATTTCTTTATTTTTTACATCTGCTCCTCTGGCGCCTCACAATATTTCCTGGCGTTCCAATAAATTGCTTTTTAATGGAGGTTTTGTCGAGGCTCTTTCAAAAAATATAACATTTATAAATAAAGTCATCAAATTACAGACGATAATTACTGTAATCAGCACACATAATTACAAATGAAATATTGCGGCCATTTAATGAGCCTCAAAGTCAAAGCCGTCGCGCGGCGGCCGCCCCACTCATCGAGACGCGAAGCAGATGTGCCGCTCAGCTGCGTCTCGTGCCTGTTGGAAGACCCCGCCCACCTACGATCCTCTGGCCAATCGGAGTGACGAGTGATGGAAACCGTGCAGCGCGCTTTCTGTCCCGGCCGGGCAGGTTTTAAAGTAGCGCACTTTACAAAGCCAATTTAAATCCTGGCTCTCCCAGTTCTCGTGCTGCCTCACTGACAGCTCAGCTCTGCTCTGCCCCGGGCTGGTCCTCAAGCCGCCGCTGATGTACAGTCGCACTCCATCTTTCCAGACCCACTCCGACACTCTTGAATAATTCATATGAGAGCCCAGCGGCTCCTCCTGCATCATCTTGGATTTATTTGATAGACTCTCTGATGGTGGCCGACAGGCACCGTCGGCTGGAGATGGATGCTTTTCCATCGACGGTGAGAACTGCCGTTCCTGGGCGCAGAATCAGCACCAGCTCAGCGTCCGCAGAACCCCTCGGAGAAAGAGTGAAAGAAAAAGACCAAAAAAATAAATAAAATCTCTCCGGTTTGCTGTCTACAGGCTCGAGGAACGCGTGCCGCCCGGCATGCGACGTGAAATCCGCGGTAATCAGAGACAGCTGCCCGCCGACACCGGCCGCGTACACAGGACGCCATAAATCATCATTTAGCAGACAGGAGCGCCAACAGCGAGCAGATGGGAGATGCGCTCAGCGCGAGGAGGACGCTGATTAAAGCAGCTGTTCAAATGTCTGCGAGCGGGGGACACGGCGGCCATGCGAACGGGCGTTCAGGGACAGACACGCGGCCTGGGACAGGGACACTGGCCGGCTGGGGCACGCGTACACATTCTTGGACGTATGCATTCGATTATAATCTCATAAAAACAGAGATACAGACATACAGGACAAACCATACAATCAGTCAATGGGTCGATAAATAAAGAAATAAATGACTGTGCGTCTGTGTATCTGTGTGTTGGTCCGGTTGGTAATGTCGATGGCGCATCACAAACAATTGTAGCAATAAAATGCATTGCATTGGTCATTCCATCAGATGGCGCATCAGTACCATTTTTTAGTAATGCATTGGTGCACCATCTGTTGGAATGAACAATGCAATGCATTGTATTACAACATCCATCCATCCATGATCCAACCCACTATATCCTAACTACAGGGTCATGAGGGTCTGCTGGAGCCAATCCCAGCCAACACAGGGCACAAGGCAGGGTGCCAGCCCACCGCAGGGCGCGCACACACATACACACACACACACCAAACACACACTAGGGACAATTTAGAATCGGCAATGCACCCAACCATCATGTCTTTGGACTGTGGGAGGAAACCAGAGTACATTAGAACATCAGAACACTCGAGACGCTTTCAGGCCATTCAGCCCAACAAAGCTCACCAGTCCTATCCACTTATTTCTTCCAAAAAACATCAAGTCGAGTTTTGAAAGCCCCAACCCGTACCCGGAGGAAAACCATGCAGACACGGGGAAAACATGCAAGCTCCAGGCAGGGAAGACCCGGGAAGCGAACATGGGTCTCCAAACTGGGAGGCAGCAGCACTACCCACCACGCCACCGTGCTGCCCTTTATTACAACATGCATTACAAAATACATTCTAACAGATAGCACATTACAGATGTTAATTCTGAGGTCCACACTCATTACGTGGATTTCAAACTGTCTTAGAAGGGTAGCACAGCTAGTCAATAAATAAAGAAAATTTTGCAGAAATAGCAAATTAAAGAGTATACAGCAAATATTCAGTCTGGGATGTCAGGAGGAAGCATTGAATTTCCTGCAGTGGGCAGAAGAGACCCCCAGAGATGCTTCTTAGCACTAGGAATGAGTCTGTGGCTAAAAGTCCCCCAAGAGAGCACCTCCTGAAGGGTACGGATGGGATCTTTCATGATGACATCCGATTTTGTCACCTTCCTCTTGTCCATAACAGCTTCCAGGGTGTCCAGGGTCCTCCCAGTGATGGAGCTGACTTTCCTGATAACTTTGCTCAGGCACTAAACTCAAGTTGCTTCCCCAGGAGACCACAGCATAGACCACCACACTGGCTACTGTAGACTGGCTGAACATCACTAGCTTCAAAAGACCTGCGTCTCCTCAGGAGGTCCAGTCTGCTCCAGCCCTTCACGAATGGCGCCACCGTGTGGTCAGACCAGTCCAGTTTGCACGTCCTCTCAATGAATGGTGATGGGTGTCAGAGGCCCTTTGGCACACTGGAAGTCCACCAGCAGATCTTTTGTCTTGTTGATCTTCTGCTCTCCCAGCATCACAGCATGAAGGCCTCCATAAGCCTCCTGTATTCTGACTCGTCTCCATTACTGCTGCAGCCGATGATGGAGGAGTCGTCTGAGAATTTCTGTAGATAGCAAGCACTGGGATTGTACCTGAAATTGGTTGGTAGAGGGTGACCAGGGAGAGAGAGACCGGGCAGGTCCCTGAGGTGCTCACCTCCATTTCTGACACGCAGCCCCCAGGCCTCACAAACTGCAGTCTGTTGGTCAGATAGTCCATGGTGGTCCAGGGGAATGTGTTGGGCATCAAGATGCATAGCCTTGAGCATTTACCCCAACTGATGAAGCAGAATGGGTGGAGCCACCAGAAGGCGGGGCCGCTCCGGCTTCACTGCTGCTGGCTCCTCCCTCGGGCTTCATAAGTCACACTCTCTGGCACAGAAGGATTTGAGACCCCACAGAACTGATTGTGATGTTTGAAACATGAATGTGGCGCTCACTCCTGCCACTTCACGACTCGCTCCTTATTTTGGGCTCTGTGACCGTCGGTGACCGCTCATCCAGAAAGGCAATGCATAGAGGACAGCGACGAGCAAAGAGGAACGCAGGGGTCTTGGACCTCACCAACAGAAGAGAAGCTCATCTGTCTGATGTTTTGTGATCGAGACAGTTTAGAAGAGATAAAAAGGGGGGGTCGTGATTGGGGTCGCCATACCAGTTAACCCTTTGTACAGCACCAGCTCCAACAGGTGGCACTCTGTTAAATGTCAGAAAAAGGGGTGCGCAGGACCGTGCTGGAGGGTCTCCAGTCATTCATACTGACAACGTTCTGCGACCAGATCAGCAACTACATAAATCAGCCCTTCATCTCGTAACATTTCACTCACCTTATGGCTTGTCGACTGCCTCCTAAGCACACGTGTGTTGAGCGGCTGGCACACTCTCTGGCATAGCAGGATTTGAGACCCCACAGAACTGTCTGTCGGCAACTGTGACAAGCCCTGCAACCAAAAGTCACGTAATGTGACATCGGCTCAGAACGCTTGGTTTAGTTTGATTTCGCCATTCAGGGACAGACCTGGGACAGGGACACTGGCTGGCTGGGTCACGTGCACAAACAGATTTGTGGCTACACGAATGCCTTCAATTATAATCTCGAGGGGACATTTAGAAGCATACAGCACGAAAAGCCCGTATCCCGAAAATGATCAAAAAAAGCTCGGAGTCCAGAATAGAACTGACTAACGGAGTGTGTCGGCCTTCTTCAACGTGGCTGGAACAGGAAGTGGACGGCCCCCGATAGGTAGGTCCTGGCATGGATAGGACGTCATCAGTGAGAACCGGAAGTGACGTCATCATCAGTCATCAGGTGGGCTGCTGGGGATGTCATTCCGAGGTACGTTGTTTGGCTGGCCTGCACAAAAAGGAGAAAGGACCGGATGACAGCGCCAACCCCTGGTCTGACTGAGCAATGACACCATCTGAGCCCATCAGCCGTCTCCTGTGTGCGCGTGTGTGACAGCAGGTAAGCACCGATGTGGACGCTGAGCCTTTGTAACTAAATCAATAAAGCAGGGGCTGCATGTGGGAATGTGACACACGTGTGAGTTGGAAGGAGCTCTTTGGACCAAGGGAAGGTAATTCCACGCCAGGCCAGTGGGTGGCAGGGTGCACTAAACCTTCTTCTGTTGCCTCTGCAGTCCAAGTACAGGAACGCCTGTCTGATTCACCCTTGATGACGTCACTTCCTGTTCCGCTGTGTCACTTCCGGTTCTGGCTTTTAAAGCCGCCATATTTTCACTAAGACGGGAGTTCAGCTGTGCACATCAGTGCCATTTACATGCCCTTTTGCTGCCAGGGGTGTTACACGGGTGGCTGCCCCAAACCTTGTGTCGGGAGACTTCAATAGCAATAAGCTGTCGACTGTTTCAGCACACAGGAAGCCTCCGTAGAAGTCGCTGCGCTGCGGGTGCCCTGCCTGATATCTAAAAGTCTTCTCATGTTAAATGTAACTCAAGAGTTCTGTGCGACTATTATCTAAAAATAAAAATAAATATATATCGGGATTATTTCGGGATCTGCCACTGGAGGTCTGCAGCCGGGCTCTTTTTGCTGATGTTGATTTGCTGAGTGCGTGCCACACAAACAGGTAGACCCTCTGAGGGGGCAGGATGGTGGTGAATCCCCTCGGGGTCCTGTCCTGTTCACACAATGGACTGCCAGTACAATACCAGAGCTCGCCATCTGCAGACATTCTCAGAGGACTCCTCCGTCATAGGGTGCATTCATAAAAGCAGCCCCATGAGTGACCTTGGGGGGACGCAGCACTTTCTGAGCACTTTGGATTTATCCGTCCTGATGTGTGGCCATCCGGGAGCCTCAGAGGTGGACCCTGGCCTTGGGGTGGGTTATGGAGCTGGGAGAAAAGTGTTACATATGGGCTGCCTCTAAAGTATACTGGTGCACATTTTAAACCAGTATGATACCAGCCTTTTGGGATTTTCAGTGCCAGAAGTAAACATCAGCTTTCTTCTCAATTTCCTTGTCACTCTCCATTGCAGTTTGTAGACTTCACAAAGTAAAACTTCGTGCATTGACGGCTATCGGGGGTCTGAATCGGAGTATCCATTATCTCCTTCAGAATTGTTTGGTACCAGTAGGGAGGTCCAGAAGCTGGTATCGATGCCAAAGACCATATCGTTGTGCTGATCCAACACTAGTGGCCCCTGAGAAGAGTGAGGTGGAGCTGGGCAGAGTGTTGGAGTGGGTGAACCAGCTGGGAGTGCCTGGTGCCCCTGAAGACCAAAGTGGCATAGTGGAAGAAGCCAGCTGTACCTTTTAGGGCCACCTACCACCAGTCTGTTGTGATTCCTGCTCTCCATCTCTCGTAATGCCAGGCTGTTCCAATATTAAGTTGCTAAACTGGGCAGGGTGAGCTTCAAACTCTAACACTGAGTGACCGAAACATTATAGTCTACTAGCAGGGGCACTGGAGGGTACAGAGAGGATGTGGTGACTAAAGAAATGAACCAGGGGGGCTTACACTCTGGCTAAACCCACCCTGGGGAGCAACTTTGTCTGCCTGTGCCAAACCCCAAAATAGACCTCCTGGGGGGTCACAACCCTAATAAAGTGCAGGTGTGGTCACTGGGGGCGTTCAGAATGAAGCATAAGCTGGGGTCTTCCACCATACAGATCTGTGCATTTGGATACCAGTCATCTCTTTCACATGACCTTGGATTATTCTTTCTTTCTTTCTTTCTTTCCTTTATATTTCTCAAAATTTCTTTCTTTCTTTCTTTCTTTCTTTCTTTCTTTCTTTCTCTCTTTCCTTTTATATCTCAAAATGTCTTTCTTTCTTTCTTTCTTTCTTTCTTTTTTTCTTTCTTTCTTTCTTCTGTTTCATTACACTTATGGCTGCTTTCCCATTGATGTGTGGTAAAAAAAAGTGAGAAAAGCAGCTCTGGTAATCTGGATGAGTCCCTAAAACACTGAAAAACCACGGAATCCTCTTCTGGCATCTTAGGCGCAATGCTGTTAATCAGGAGCAGCTGCTTCTTGAGCAGTCAGACACGAGTTCTGTTAACAAAAGTGAATGATGCCACATCAAGTGGGTGGCAGAGCAGGTAATGCTGCTGTGCCCATATCCTGGGTTCCCATGCCTGTTTTTTCTTTGTATGCTTCTAAGAAGATCTTTGTTAAATCAATTGGTGACTCTAGACTGGCCACCTGTGTGTGTGTGTGGTGCCCGCTAGTGGACTGGCAGCCCCACTTATAGCTGCTCTCTGCCTTGTGCCAAGTGCGGCTGAGATACTGCCCACCTGGTATGTTACAGCCAGGATTGATACCATTGTTTTTCTGTTTTTGTTATTTATACATTTTTTTTTTAATATTTGGATGTAAGTTTGTTCATCATTTAACACTTGTGTACTGTCTCTTTAAATGTGATGTCATCGCTTGTGCTTTGTGGGTGGAGCCACCAGAGGGCGGGGCCGCTCCGGCTTTACTGCTGCTGGCTCCTCCCTCTGGCTTCATAAGTCAGTCAGAGTGGGGCATCGAGATGAAGGGCTGGAGACCCTGGCCATCGGTCCTTACTCTTATTCTATGTTAATTGATGTTGACTTATGTTTAATTTTTATTGTGTCTTTTATTTTTCTATTCTTCATTTTGTAAAGCACTTTGAGCTACATTTTTTTGTATGAATATGTGCTATAGAAATAAATGTTGTTGTTGACTCTAGAGGGGTGCTGTGCCCCCCCACCCAACTACGTCACAAACCTGCAATGGATACCTTGTGCTTTGACATCCATCAAACTAAAGCTGGCCCTGGTGGACATCGTGGTGTTGTGTGTTTCATTTTTAACTTGCACTTCTTCACTTTTTGGTTTTTGTGATTTGTCTGCTTTTGGAGTGTGGATTGCACTTGGCTACCACTGATTGCTTTTGCTCGTTTGAGCAGATTTACTATTTTCTTTGTTAACAAACTGCTGATTAATTAAGGTTCATCTTTGCCCTTTTGTTTATAAGCCTGAGTTTTATTAGAATTATTTTTATTGACTTATTTGACTGTGTGATGGGACTGGGCCGTCAACACGAACACACAGTGTCCCGGGTTCAAATAAAGAGTGGTTTGTTAACCAAATGCCTCTTCCAAGTAACAAGCAGCACAGAGTCTCTCTCTTCCAATCAGCTCTCCTCTCACCACCGCCAGGTGAGTGTTGCTCTACGTCCTCCCAGCTCTGACTCACCTGGATAAGGCAGTGCGGACCCTTTTATTAAGGACCCGGGGGTATTTCCGGTGCCAGGGCCATTGCCCGATGGAAGTACTTCTGGGTCATACGGAAGTCCCATGAATTGGGGAGCACATCCCCGTGCAGCTCCCAGTTGTGGCACCCATGGAGCCCAGCCGGGCTGTGCTGTTGGACTACAACTCCCAGCATTCCCTGCTGGTTACCGAATGGGCACCGATACAGAGGGCTGCTGCCATCTAACACCTGGGGAATTAAATACGTCTCTGCAACAGTCCTTTCCTGTTTCCTTATCTCCCAGCCAGAAAATGAATTAGGTACACGTCCAGTCGGGATGACCTGTCCACTTTTTTGGGGCTTCCTGCCTGGATAGGGAATCTTCCATCCATCCCATAGGACAGTTTTGTCCAGGTGTGCCACCCTTCCCTCTCTTGGCCGGGATGCCTTTCTGTTCACTAAGGGTCTCCCGTCCAGTGTGAGGGACCTTCCTAACTTCCTGCCTGTCCATCCCGTGTGCCTCCTACGACTGACATCTTTATCCAAAGTAACTTACAACATCTGAGATCCCATTGGTCCCATTCATTGTGTTTTTCCAACTGGAGCTCAGGCAGGCAAAAGTGACGCCCTCGGGGTCACACAGGGATGTCAGCAATGGGATCTGAACCCACAACCTCAGGGTCTCAAGTCTTACAACCCACCCTGCCTGAGCTTTAATGGTTTCTCACTCTGACGACATCTGCCGTGTTCTGAACTTTCAAAGCGAACGCTCCATTGTAAGGCCCGTGTAGGCCAAAGCCTGCAGGTAGCAGTTGGGGGGCCGGTGTCAGATCTTGGGGCTCTTTGTAAATTATTTTCTGGCTCCAGCACTGAGCTGCATATCCTTATAGATATTTTCAACCCAAAGGAATCTGAAGAAATGGTTTGTGTTTTGATTCAGTGCTTCGTTTTAAGGTTCCTTTGTGATTTGCCCTTTAAAGGGGTGTGGCTTCAGAGGTCACTCATTACTCATCAGGGTGAAGGGTCACTCCGGGTTCACTTCTCACATTCCAAAAGCCTTCTTGCTCTTCCATTTTGTTAATTTGGTTTCTTCCGGACTTTGGACTCTGCACCCCTTTGTTTTTCTTTCTGTTTTTCCTTCCAGCCGTTCTCATTTTCTCAGCTGGCTGATTTGGGGTGCGTCTGTGAGGGGCTTGGACTGCTTCTGGTGGTCAACACACCCTTTACGCCGTGCCTGGATCTGCAACTGACAGCGCCAGCCTCCCAGTGACTCCGAGTGGGTGAGACTTGTCAGGCCCTGGCACTCAGAGACTCTGCAGGGCAGCAGACTGGCACAGCGGCTGTCTGTCACTGCTGTCTCTCAGGCCCACCAGCTGGGGGGTTCTTCTCCTGGCACTCCATCCCGCTCTCCTCCTGTTTTTCCTGTCCCCAAGCACAGTGAGCTGCCACCTGCTATTCCGGTCAGCTGCCTTGTCCTCCAGGTCATCGGGCTCAAGGAAGCCATTTCTTCTCTTCAGCTGCTGAAGCGTTGAGATAAAAAACATCAGGCAGCAGCCAGAAAAAGGTTTGGGGGTCCACCCCGTAGACTGCAGGTGAAGCGAGTTGATTCAGCGAGTAGTCGCAGCGGACTGAGCCGACACAATGACTGGTCTGGAGAGCGGCGGGCTCGGGAAGGGGCGGGGCCTTAGCCCGAAGTGAGGGCTGCAGGAGGGCGTGGTTTGCCAATGGAAGTGGGTGGAGTTCTAGTTGGGCTTTCCTTCTGGTGGTCTGTGGAAGACGGAGAACAGCCATTAGTAATGTCCGTTCCTCAACCCGACTCCACGTCTTACCCCCAGCTCAGTTGCCTGCCATGTGCGTGTGTCACCGTCACAGTGACTTCTCTTTATAAGTTCACTGTTGTCCAGCGTTTCCCGGGATGTGTGGGCCCACCTCTACCTGGACAGTAACTCCAAAGGTGTGCCACTCTGACATTTCTGAGCCCGTTTGGATCATTCTTCCTACTCAGAGATGCTGCACAAATATGGATGCCGGTCTTTGAACCATTTCTTCTTCTACAAGTAGCTCCTGATTTCCATCGCATCCAGCATCGATGTCCACTCCTCTCCTCTGATGGCTGATCAGTCCGATTTTGGCCAGATGGGCCATGTGATGGCAGCCTCCATGGGTGTGGTCCCCTCCTTTTCATGTCCCAACCACAGGATGTGTGGCCCACCTCATCTTCTGGCAGCTCCTGGTGAGTTACGACAGCTCGTGGGCTCCCCTGAGTCCTGGCGAAGGTCTCACTGCTCTCCTAAATAAGGAAGCAGACAGAGAAAGGTTTGGGGGGTCCACCCCGTCTACTGAAAATCAGCACAAGAAAAGAAAGAACTGAACTGAACTAAGAGGTTGAGGGGGGTGGGAGGAAGAGGCGGAGTCAGGGAGGGGGGCCGGAACACAAGGACTGATATGGCAGGAAGGGGGAATTCTGGGTACTGGAAATGATGTCATCAGGGTTGGCTGGAAGTGATGTGGACCTGTGGTGATGTCATTGAGATGCAGGGTCTTCGAGAGGAGAGGGGATCAGGTGAGAGCGCCAACCCCTGGCCTGGCAGACGAATGGCACCATCTGAGCCTGTAAACTGTCCCCCTGTGCACATGAGGACTGAGTGAGGTCATTGATGTTAGGTGGCATGCCTGGTGGGGGCTGGGTGGTCTCGTGGCCTCGGACCCCTGCAGATTTTGTTTTTTCTTTTATTTATTTCTTTCATTTTCTGTCCTCCTGGCCATCGGTCCTTACTTTTTATTCTTTGTTAATTAGTGTTGCCTAATTTTATTTTTATATTTTTACTTTTTTTTCTTTCTTCGTTCTATAAAGCCCTTTGAGTTCCACCATTTGTATGATAGAAATGCATGCTGTTGTTGTTGTGTGTGACACCTTAAAGCAGCTGATTTTGGGGACAGGCCACCGTTAACGGATGTCAGCAGGAGGTGCCTGATCACGGCGGGTGTTGACACCTTAGATGGATGGCACCTTGGATGTGGTGACCCAGGCTTCACGGCTGTAGAGGTTGGGTGGGCATGCAGACAGCTTGGTATACGGCAATGCTGAGACTGAGGTGCCCATTGCTGAAGTCCTAAAATGGGTGCCGATGCCAATTCTGAATCTCATGGTCGATACCGTGGTCTTCGGATTGGATGCTGCTCGGAGATTTCAACGACTGAACTGTTGTAAACTGAGTTAAGGTTGACTGTAAAGGCTGGTAGTGCCCGTGATGTTCTGCAGCTCAGCTGGAAGACCCCCTCTGTTGTGCTGGTGCCCGTCCTGCTGTAAGCTTAACTGAGGGTCTGCTGGTCAGCCCACTTGGTGACCCTCTGGAGTTGTTTCCACCCACAGCAATGCCCACTTTTTGCCCGTTAAGGTGAAGACGGGTGACGCGGAGCAGGAATTTCTGTATTAACCGTGAAGTGTGCGATATGAAGACGTTCCTTGTTCGTCTAAACAGCTGGCTGACCGGAGAGCCCCCTGGTCACACTGGCGACGGAGTGAGGTGACCGCGCTGAAGCTCCTTATGGAAGGGCGGTCACTCACCCCTTAGGCCCAGCTGCCGCGTTCACATGGGATCGGCCCTCTGGAGCGCCGGCCGCGGCGTCCCTCCTGCCCCCTTACTATTTCCGTCGTGCCTGGTCGACATCGCTCACTTTTTATTGGCAGTTGCTTTTCTCGCTCCTGTGAAACCTCATTTTTTTATTTTTTTTTTGCGCCCAGTGTAAACTACGACAGCTGTGGAGGTCCCCGGCAGACCCTCCGTTTAACAATAACAGGGTCAGCCTCAGGCATTCGGGCAGCTGGGAAAAACTCGACAAGCTGTAAGTTATGTGAGAACATCTGGCCAGCCGCACTTTGGAGGAAATCTGCCATTCTGAGTCCGTGTTCGTTTTTCTCAGATTTTTAGCGAAATCTCAAGTCTCCAGAGGGGCTGTAAGGGCATGGGGGTCCGCACACATGCAGTCAAAGCTGGAATGTTCTGTATAAATCAAGTAAATGAAACAAAGGGCACACGTCTTGTAATTGCTGTCCTCCTTTCGTGGGCGTCGTAGCTCAACGTCCATCCGTCTCATCCGCGTAATCCTGAGTAGGGCGGCAGGGAAGCTGCAGCCAATCTCAGCAAGCGTGGGACACAAGGCAGGAGCAAGCCCTGGACTGGAGGCCGGTAGTCCATGTCTGTTATCACAAAGAGTCCAGAAAGACACAAACACTTCTGTCACCTTCAGTGCCAACTGTGCCACCAAAGAGGAACAAAAGGCACCTCAAAAGATGTACAGGTGGGAGAGACGTGACGTTCTGTTTGGAGCTGAATTAGTCCATGAAGGCAAACACGTATCATCATCACGTCTGTCTGCAACAATGGATCTGAGCCAACAATAAACTGAAGAGCACATCTGCTTTTAATGGCGTTTTACAGCATCACGTCACCAACAGCCGAGCCCAGGCAGACCGCAGGACACCAGGGTGCTGATTCAGGGCGATGTCAGAAAGAACTGTCTGGGGTGTCCAAAGGAATCTTCTACAGCACGAAGGCTCCAGAAAGAAGCTTCTGTTATTTTAGATCTGCAAGAGTCGCCACGCATGGAATGAAACGCCCAGAAAACTACAAAAAGATCCGGGGCAGAAAACTGGCAAAGCAGCAATTGAAGGTCAACACAGAAGTGACAAACAGGAGGACTGTAAGGTCAGTCAGGGGAAGTGACGTCATCGGGCCAGGAACAAAAAAAAAAAAAACAGAAAGCGATGTCATCTGAGTCGGGGAGTGACGTCATCAGGCCCAGTACCGGAAGTGCCGTCCTCGGCTCCAGGCAGAATTTGATCTGCAGGGATAAAAAGAGAAAGGATTCGTGTACTCTGCCACCCCCTGGTCCGGCGTGGAATTACCTACTTTTGAGCCCTTTAGCTGCCGCCCATGCGCACGGTGGCCTCAAGATTGTGAATCAGGAGACATTTGGAGGCACCAGGACTCATCCTAGAGTTGAATAACCGGCGTAATAACAAGCAGAGGCAGTAAGAAGTATTGGGGCACCAGTAGGCCAACCCCGTGTAACTGGTCTCTCAAAAAGAGAAACAAGACAACAGGTAAGAGCGCTCACGTGTGACCTTTCAGACAGCAGTCTGGTTACAACTATTAAAGATGGAGGCTCTTATGGCTATGAGAGACGCTGGCAGGGAGTTGCGGGTCCAGGTGGAAGGACACCTCAAGTGATGTCAGCAGTGAAAAGCCATCAATCTGCCAGTCTGCTGAGGGAGAAAAACAGAAGGTGCTACCCCAGAGTGCCAGCCCCTGGAGCGGTGGAGAATTACCGTCACCAGAGAACTTAAACTGTCACCTATACACACACGTGTGACAGCAGGTAAGCAGGGTCTTGGTCAGGGAGATGACTGAGAACCCACTGGTTAGTCCAGCAGAGCTTCAGAGGTCCAGGCATGATGGAGCAGCGAGATGGAGGCCACTCGTGAGTAAAAGTCGTTTAAAAGAACGAGACCAAAATGGAGCTCACTGGTCAGAATTCCAAGCACTACGCCTGCTCATCACCTGCCTAATACAATCGCTAGCATGAAGTGTGGTGAGGTATGGTGGTGGCACCATCATGATATGGGGACAGGGACACTGGGAGGATGAATGCTTGCTCCAGAGTGCACGCCACCTCAGCCTCGGTGACAGTTCAATGATATGAAGCTTGGACAGAAGATAATGCTGGAGGGGCTTTGGGACGAGTCTCTGACTGGCCTTGAGTGACCCCCAGAGAAGGGTGCTGTCCTCATTCTTCGGAGTTCGCTTTGTGCCAATGTGGACCCAACTGCCCGTGTGGCCAGGAGAGCGGAGCTGGCATTGTGGATGAGACAAACAAGATGACTGCGTTGAGAGGCATGGAAGGGGCAGCATCAGAGGATGAGGAGGGCGTTGGCCGCTGAAGATCCACCCAACCTTTCCAGGGCCGTCCACCTCTAGCGCTGCCCGAATGCGGCCTCCGTCCATCCGTTCCTACGACAGACCATGTTGACCACAGTCTGACCTGAAAGAGCCACTCAGGCCGTGCAGAAGGGGGGCTTCGCTGTTTTAAGACTGGAGATTTCAAACATCTGCTCGGGCTTTTCAAATGGGATTTCATTTTTCATTTCAGAAGACATCCTAATGAAAAGCAAACTCTCCCAAAAATATTTCCTGGAAGAATAAGTGGCCCAAACTTCAATGAGACGAGTCCACTGGTGTCATGCAGATAGACGGCCGTTCATGGCGACGTCGTCAGTAGGTGCCTCACATTCTCCACTCATTGTCATGAACTACACATAAAACTTGAGGGGGGGTGTCAGGTGGTCCTCACCTTCCCCAAATGTCGATTTTTGACCATTAATGTGGCGTCTTCCTGATACGGAGAAGGTCTGGGACAGGCTGAGGTCACGGGTTCAAACCCCACGCCTGGAGGGAGTCCCGCTATCGCCCTTGTGAAAGGCGCTCTTGGCGTCCGAGAGCGACTGAGTTTTGAACCGAGAGAGCAGGTGGCGGACACTTCAGGACAAGCTTTGAGAAAGAACAATGAGGGAGGAGGAAGGTGCGGACCCTGCCACGCTGCGGATATCAATCAACAAGAGGTATGGCGCATTTCGACGGGGAATTAGGCAGATAAATGTGTGAGCCGGAGGGCCGATTCAATCACACAGATTTGTCCCGTCTGCAGAAACGGCAGCTCCAGGAATTTATTTCACACTTAGAGCTGCTCGGCCAGATTACTGTGCATCAGCAAGACCGCCCAGCATAAAACTGACTGCCGCTTGAGCATCAAAGTCCTCGGGACGCCACCTTGAATTGTAACGAATAATTCCAGGTCTATATAGCGCCTTTCTAACCTACTTACATAGTCAGCGGGGAGCCACACCAGCCACCAGCAACGTGCAGCATCCACTCGGGTGACGTGGTGGCAGCAGTCCTTGAACCACCACACATTAGTTATGAGCTGGTGACAGAATTAGCCAATTAGACACTGGGGGAGGTTAGGGGGCCAGAATGACCAGGTCATGGTGGGCAATTTACGGGACATCAGGAAGAACCCAATGCCGGGGGTCTTTTATCGGTGGAGAGAGTCAGGAGCTCGAATTTATGTCACTGCATTGTGGTATTGGAATCCACACACTCTGAGGGTGAGCGCCCCCTGCTGGCACCACCAACACCCCTTCCATGCACCACCCAAGCTTTTCCTGGATGGTCTCCCGTTCAAGTGCTGGCTGGACACCGGTCCTAAAGTGCTGGTGGTGCGGTCACAAACGGCACACCTCTGTGCACACTAAAGACGCCAATGATGAGTGATGTGGTCACAGGGTCCACTGGCAGGCCTGTTCAAATGTTAAAGGGGGTCTCATGATGGCCTGCCCTTTGTAATGAGCACCAGGGTCACACAGGGAATGTTTCTGTGTTTTATCCTTACAGATTATTCTTTCATACACTCTATGGTAAAAGTGTGAAGACATCGGACCACCACACCTATAGGAGCTTGCTGGACATCCCATGCCAAACCATTAGGCATTAATGTGGAGTTGCCCCCATAGCAGTGGCCTCTCCTCTTTCCACAAGATTTTGGAGGGTGTCTGTGCCACTTGTGAGGTCAGGTACTGATGACGGATGAGAAGACCTGATGCCAACTCAGTGTGTTCAGTAGGGTTGAACCACTTGAGCTCCCCAATCTCTTTATGGACCCTAGTGACACAGGGGGGCAGTCATGCCGGAGCAGAAAGGGGTCTTCAGAAACTGGAAGTACACACCTGTCCTAAATGTCTCTCCATGTTGTAGCTGTAACAGGACCCTTTACTGGACACCAGTCTCAAAACTGGGCACACGACAGGACCCCAACCCTGAGAATGGGGTCTTTCACTTCTCATTCTGAATGGCACACTAGTGCAGTAGACCCCCGTTACTTAACTGACATGTTCAATGGCACTTGACAGAAACATCAGTGTGATGGGTGGCCAGGTCATTAGACCCAGATGTCCCCCTTCCCTGCCGAGTTTATTTTGGGGGGATCTATCTGCATAGTCCTTAAACTAAGAAAGAATTAAGGTGAGGGGTCTCATAAAAGGTGGAGGAAACTGGTCAGACTGCTCAGTATTGGGGTCAGTGGCAGAAGCCTTAATGGGTGGGCAGAGGCCGCTCTGAATGGCATCTGACTTAAATTAAAGGACCCAGGGAGCTGCAGCCCACCCCAGCAGTGCTGGGCACTAACCAGAAATGAACCCTCAGCTGGATGCCAGTCACTCACACCAGGATGAATGTGACAAGAAAACAGAAATGTGCTTTAGTACACCAGGAGAAGTGACAGCCTCCAGGTACCTGGAGCAGAGGCAGTGCCATCATGGCCACCAGCACATGCAGACCCCAAGGGGACACATGTCTGGACATTCGATGACCCAATAAACCCGTGTGACTCAGGAACAGATGAAAGATTAGAGAGAAATGTGGGACGCCATAGAGACAAGACGAGCAGGGAGGCAGTGGATCTCACTGGGAAAGCGTCACTGTCACCATCTCAGGACGATGACCAGCTGACAGCCGCCCACTCCTGTTTATTTTCTCTTTTCACTCTCATCCCATTCATCAGGGCTTTGACTTCTTCAGAGGATTAGACAGAGCGCTCTCTCAGTGAACGTGCATACCTCACCGGCAGCCGCTCTCCGTCAGCTGCTTCATTACGGTTAGGGTGGCCAACGAAACACGCCACCCATCGACGAGTCTACCAGCTGGTCAAACTCAAAGACTACGCCAACGAGACAGCATTTCATCAATCGAAAGTGCTGCTCTCCTTCAGGCACAATGACAAAAGCACTGGGAGACACTCAAACCCATGTGCATGGTGCCCGCCTCAGACCACCTTATTGAGAAGAGAAGAAGAAGAAGAAGAAGAAGAAGAAGAGAAGGAATGCCCTCTGGCCCGCCTCACAAGAAAGAAAAATATATATATATTGGGTTTAATATAAACTTTATTATATGTTATACTGTGTCATCTGTCCATCAATAGGATATAGCGCCTTTCACATCTGTCTGTCCATGATTTATATAGTGCCTTTTATCTATCTTATAGTGCCTTTCATATCTATCTATTATACAGTGCCTTTTGCTATCTATCTACCCACATATACATGCTAGTAAGAATTTTATTACAATTTGTACAATAATCCACCTAAATTAAAGATTTAATGTCTGTTTGCCTGTGTATCTACGTGTTTGCCAGGTTGCTATGTCTTTGTCATGCCAACAGGTGGCGCCCCACAAACATCAACACTGATTTTGCAAATCCCATACCAAATGACATGTAACAGAGACATGCATTGCATTTATTATTCCAAACGGATGGCATATCACAAACATTTGTGGTACTGCATTTTATTATGGCAAATGTTTTAATGCGCCATCTGTTGAAATGACAAATGCAATATATATTGTCACTACATGCATTACAAAATACATTCCAATAGATGGTCCACTGCAAATGCTAATGCTGAGGCCTATGTTGGTTATTTAGGGTTCAACTTGTCTTAGATGGGTGGCACAGTACCTACATACATACATGTATACAGTGGATTGATAAAGCATTGAGACCCCTTCACTTTCTGCATACTTTACTGTGTTGTAGATAGATAGATAGATAGATAGATAGATAGATAGACGTGAAAGGCACTATATAATAGATAGATAGATAGATAGATAGATAGATAGATAGATAGATAGAGTGAAAGGCACTATATAATAGATAGATAGATAGATAGATAGATAGATAGATAGATAGATAGATAGATAGATAGATAGATAGACGTGAAAGGCACTATATGATAGATAGATAGATAGATAGATAGATAGATAGATAGATAGATAGATAGAGTGAAAGGTACTATATAATAGATAGATAGATAGATAGATAGATAGATAGATAGATAGATAGATAGATAGATAGATAGATCTGAAAGGCACTATATAATACATATATTTAATGTTGGTGTAGTCAGCAGGCTAGATAGATAGATAGATTTTAATGTTGGCGTAGTTGGCAGGATAGAGAGATCTGAAAGGCAGCCTGGACTTAAACCCCATATGCAGTTTACAAATGCTGCCCATTCAGTCTAATAGAGCTCGAGAGGATCTGCCAGGAAGGATGGGATAAGCTGCCCAAATGCAGGGGTGCCAAGCTTGTAGAGACTTAGCCAAGAAGCTGGAATTGCTGCCAAAGGAGCTTCTGTCGAATGAAGTGTCTTAATACTTCAGTTTTTGATTTGTAGACTTGCTGAAAACATGTTTTTGATTTGTCATTCTGGGATACTGGGTGTAGATTGATAGTTAAAATGGCAAACTTAATGAAATTGACAGTACAGTAAGCGTGCAGTAAGTGAAGGGGGCTCAATTCTTTATCAATTCACTGCACGTGGCACACCCAAGCAGAACAGAGTGGGTTTCATGAATCCCACCGCATGAGACCCAAACACAAAGCACCGTCTTCACCTTAATCCGGTTATTTCCTGTTTTGGAAGCGGGTGGTCTTGTGGCGCAGTGGCGAGTACTACGCCTCAGATCTTCACGACCCCAAACACACATTTCACAGTCACGCAGCTCACCGCTCCTGATTTTAAAGCGCCTTTCCCGATGTTACGCATTTGTGAATGGCGGCGCGTGCGTATCGACCCAGGCCGCCTGCGCCTCCCGACTCTCCCGAGCCGGCGATGTGTGCGGTGCAGCGTTACCAAAGAGCCCATTAAGGCTGGAGCTACGATGTCGCTGTCATTAACGCGATAACAGATGAATGGCCGCTCAGGGCCAAGCGCGACTCTGACTCGATTAGAGAAACACTTCATCCGTGAGACATCAAGACGTGCAGCGGAGCCTCGGAATGAGAACACAATGTCATTCTTTCCGCCGGCCCATTTCGCGTCTGTCCTCACACTTCATTACGTCTGAGCGGAGTCATTAGGGGGGCTTAACGTGTGAATACCTGAGTGGCGGCGCAGCGAGGCGTTCCGTTTGGGGACTTTCAAGCGAGCCTCGTTCAAATTAAAAGTGAGCGCGGGGGGTCGTGAAGCTGGCGTTGTCACTTCTCTTACAGTAACGGGGCACAGCGGCGCAGTCACCTCAGTCTGGTCCAGCGAAGCCGAGCCTGGCAGCCGCCCAGACGCGTCGTGTTCTCCCCAACCAAAAAAGCACAGCAGCAGCAGGCGGCTTCGGACGAGCGACAGGAATCGGACATCTGCTGAGGAGAAAGGCGCCGATTGGAGTTCTCGGCTTGGTGCCTCCTCATGGCTTTGGACCCCAGCCGCCATTCTAGGTGGGATCTCCTGGATGTCCACATACATGTTAAGCGCACACGGTACGCTGAAGCCCTCAGCATCCACATCTTCAGGTGAGCTTTCACCTGCTGAAAGGACCCTCAGAGGAGTCGCAGGTGGGGTGGTCGGCCACAACGTGCCAGCCTGATGTTGCTGAGGCAGAGGCCGGGGCGGCTCGACCATTTAGGGGGAAGTAGGCGGGGGCATTTAAAGGGTACAGGCCTACAGACACTCGGACTCAATACAACTGTCCGTCCCCAATTAATCCTAGAATGTCACATGGTGTCATTCTCACCTAATAGCGCTAATCGCTCTGCACATGCAGTTATCACACAAACAATGACGGGTGGTCTTCCAAATCTTGCTGTTGCACAGCACTGGGCTTCTCGTGGGACGTTCTTGTTTCTTCATTTTGTTCAGGTGCGCAAGTTTTACTTCCCCCCAAAATAAAGTACATCGTGAAATATTATTGGTGAAGTCAACAGCGTCGGACATCCACCGTGAGGCCATCTCAGCGTACAACATCCAACCTCCGAGCCTTTATGAGGAAGTTAATTCATTGGAGAGTTCGATTACATCATTTGCATATATTAGGGCGGGACTGGGAAACAGGAATCATGGGTAAACGTTTAAAGCCAATCCTTGTATTTCAGTTGTTTTAATTGTTTTAATCACATTTTGAGTCTATCAGTGTATTTCAGTCACTAAAAATGAAATGTTAAAGTGTGTGGAGCTGCCTTGGTAAAGTGACAACTGGATTGGCACCATCAGTGTAAGCCTCCTGAAGCAGCAGTTTAAATAGATTGCTATGTAACCCATAGTTCTCGTAGTTGGTAATCTGATTGTGTTCCTCAGTCCTAATGCTTTTTGCAGATACAGACATTGTCCGTGGTGCGTCCTGTGGGAAGAAGACACACTGCACCTCTTCTGGGAATGCCCAGTGGCACAGTCACTCTTTGATACCCTGGAAGAGTCGGTACCCAGAGACAATCTCTAGCACCATTTGCTGCTCTATGGACTTTTCCTGGGTACCCACTCACTGGAAGCCACCGAGGAGGCATGGCGTGTCACGTGCTGTGTGAAGGGCGCTCTGTGGGTCCCCAGGACTGCTGTAGATACATCAGCAGCCTCCTCAGAGACTATTCTAGCCTGGACTCCTTGAAGAACTGAGGATATACAAAGCCACCTCTCCCTCCAAGAGGTTATTTTTTTAACGTAACCTTAGTTTTACTGCAGTCCTCGGCAAAGCCCCCACTTTGAGGACAAGCCTTCAGAGACGGGGACCAAGTCGAGGTTGCAATCATTTTTAAAAAGTAATAGAATGTGGAGTGCTGTATTGAATGTAGTGCGTAAGCTTGTCATATTGTGAAGGATTGTGTTTTATTACCTGGGGTGGCACGGTGGCGCAGTGGGTAGTGCTGCTGCCCCGCAGTTAGGAGAACCGTCTGGGTTCGCCTGCGTGGAGTCTGCATGTTCTCCCCGTGTCTGCGTGGGTTTCTTCCCAAAGACTTGCAGGGCAGGTGGATTGGCGATCCTAAATTGTGTGTGTGCCCTGCGGTGGGCTGGTGTCCTGCCCAGTGTTTGTGCCCTGTGTTGGCTCCAGCAGACCCCCCGTGACCCTGTAGTTAGGCTATAGCGGGTTGGATGATAGATGGATGAATTTATTACCTACAGTATGTATGTGTAAATAAGGTGCGGTAGGTAAGGTAAGGTAAGACTATCAGACTATAGCAGAATAGTCGTTTCTATTTGAGGTAGTAGATTGTTATGTAGATTGGAAGACTGCTGGATTGTCTTTTATATAAATCAGCCAAATAAATATGTAAATAAAGTAGATTTTTCCATTTATGTGTCCATCTCCCTCAGGAGCCGCATTTATGGTGGGCTTCTCCAGGCACTCCGTCACCTGAGGACCGTAATCCGGGACCTGGGACACCACAATATGGATATAAAGGACTCCATTCAGGCCTGGCTTGTGCCTCTTTCCCAGTGCCCCCTGTACCCTTGAATTGGGCTAACTGGGATTGAAATGCTATTGTTATGATTGACGGACCATTTGCCAGACATGGACGCTGGCAGCACTTCCAGCCCACCACAACATTATATACTTGATTTTTAGGCAAAACAGAGGAGTGGGAGGCTGGTGTGTCACGGGGTGTGACATCACACTAATACGTGACATCTGTGTCACTTAGCGAGTAGACAGCCACAACCTGCTATGACAAAAGAGCAAATCTAAGTGGTGCTCAAAAACACACAAGTAGGCAACTGGCACGCCAGGCCATCAGCAGACTCTGCCAAGGAGAACATAAATATTGGAAAAGGGAGATGGCAGTGTTTTTATTTATTCATTTATTTTTTGCTGGACGTGTGTCCCAAATTTGGTGGCACCCCAGTGGTCCCGAGTCCCCAAATTCAGATCCCTGTAAGCAATGGCATAAACTCGGGTCCTTGGCTGCCCA
Organism: Polypterus senegalus; assembly: GCF_016835505.1. NCBI lineage: Eukaryota > Metazoa > Chordata > Cladistia > Polypteriformes > Polypteridae > Polypterus > Polypterus senegalus. Next base: position 5,702,440 of record NC_053166.1, on the reverse strand, counting down.
TCTCAGATCATAGCAGGGCTGCAGTCAGGAGACGTGTGGTTGAGGGGGACGAGGAATGGACCCCAGAATGCTTTTATGACACGGATTTACCAATCATGGGACAGAAAGTGCGGGCATGTGGAGCTCTCTGTGCATGCTGGGGGTCCCGAATGGACACTTGGGATCTCATTGAACAGTGGCGGGTGGGTATCCAGGGCTGCTTTGTTTGGTGCCTGAACGAGTGGGCTGGTGGAGTTCACAGGGGTCTTAGAGAGTCAGGGGTCTCCACCTCTGTTTATGTCTGAGACCAGACCCTCGGATGAGTGGGATGAAGTGCCTGCGTCTGGCAGAGCCATGGCGGGCAGAGCTGCAGGGGTCATGGGGGTCACCCTAATGGCCCCCCTGTTATAAATACCAGACCCGCGCTGGGCTCAACAAGTCTGCTAAGGTAATAAATCTGCTTTGTGCCTCAAACAGGATGGGAATTTTTAGAGCTGCTAAATAAATCTCGGCGGCCGGCAGTACATTCACATGTGTGCCATCATTTCTCAGCGAGCTCCCACAGACCAGCGGGGCGGCTTGGCCAGGGCTCTGCAACGTGCCGCTCGCTGCTCTGCCTTCCCTGAGTTCCCACTGGAAGCTTCAGTGTTTAAAAATCTCTTCCGGGGGTCTTGAAGGAAACTCGGAGAACACAAGAAATGTGAATGTGACTGGGGGACATGAAGGGGGTCCAAAAAACGCTGACGCCAAGCAGGGTGGCCTGGTGGTTAAGGTGGCGCACTGGAAACCACAAGACTGTGAATCAAAATCCCACCGCTGCCTCACTGTCGGGGTCACACTGTGGTGTTATAAAAACATAAAAAGAAAAAGTCTGGCAGGATACTGAATGGCAGTGCGTAAAATCAAAAAATAAAAATGAAAGACCCTCTGGATGGTAATCCTACAGCAAGCAAGATGCCACCGCTCTCAGCTGACAAACTGGCAACGAGTTTCGCCATCTTGGGGACTTTAAGCACCAGTACACCCTCTTCAGCCCTCTTTTGTTATGTGAGTTGTGGACCCCCTATGGCCACAGGGCACAAGGAAGAGCCCTGAGTGACGGTGGGGGTCTCTAAATGTCCTTTTATATACCACCGTGTATTGCAGTGCACTGAGCAGAGCTGCTGGGGTGGGCTTCAGCTCCCCATTTCTAGCCCTAAGAAGTTGAAAGCCTCTTTTCAGTGAGAGTTGAGGGCCCCTACTGGCCACAGATGCCCAAAGCAATTACTTAGCTCGCTTATGCCAGGACGGCCCCCTGGTTGAACCCGAGCCGGTCTCGCTACACCCACTGGCCACTTTATTAGGTACACCTGTGCAACTGCCCGTTAATGCAGACATCTAATCAGCCAATCACAGGGCAGCATTTCAGCCAATAGACATCGTCAAGACCACCTACTGAAGTTCAAACCAAGCAGCAGGATGGCAAAGAAAGGGCACTGAAGTGACTATGAAGGTGGCATGGCTGTTGGTGCCAGACGGGTGCTCTGAGGCTTTCACAAACTGCTGGTCTACTGGGATTTTCACACACAACCATCTCTAGGGGTTTACAGAGAGTGGTCCGAAGAAGAGAAAATATCAGTGAGCAGTAGTCCTCTGGGCAAAAATGCCATGGTGATGCCAGTGGTCAGAGGAGAATGGCCAGACTGGTCTGAGCTGACAGAAAAGCAACAGGGACTCAAACACTCGTGACAAGCGAGGTGTGCAGAGGAGCATCTATGAGCACTCAACACGTCAAACCCTGAATCAGGTGGGCTACAGCAACAGGAGACCACCACAGGGGGTGGCACTCCTGTCAGTGAAGAACAGACAACTGAGGCTGCCATTCACACGGACTCACCAAAACTGGACAACAGAAGATTGGAAAAATATCACCTGGTCTGACGAGTCTCAATTTCTGTTGTGACATTCGGATGGTGGGGTCTACCAAAATGTGACAGCAGGGATCCATCCTGCCTTGGATCAACTGTTCAGGCTGCTGGTGGTGTGGTGGGTATTTCTTTTGGCACACTTCGGGCCCCTTAGTACCAACTGAGCATCATTTAAATGCCACATCATACCTAAGTGCTGTTGCCGACCAATGTCACCCTTTATGACCGCAGTGTCCCCATCTTTTGATGGCTTCTTCCAGCAGGATGACGCACCATGTCACAAAGTTCAAAATATCTCAAACTGGTCTCATACACGTGACAATGAGCTCACTGGACTCAAATGACCTCCATAGTCACCAGTAGACCACCTTTGGGATGTGGTGGGACGGGAGATTCGCATCACAGATATGCAGACGACAAATCAGCAGAAACTGTGCGATGCTATCATGTCAATGTGGACCACAATCCATGTTGAACCTGCGCCATGAAGAATTAGGGCAGCTCTGAGGGCAAAAGGGGGTCCAATGTGGCACTAGTAAGGGGTACCTAATAAAGTGTCTATCTATCAATTTATTATATAGTGCCTTTCACCTATCTATCTATCTATGTAATATCAAATCTACAACACAGTAAAGTATGCAGAAAGTGAAGGGGTCTCAATGCTTTATCAATCCACTGTATACATGAATGTATGTAGGTACTGTGCCACCCATCTAAGACAAGTTGAACCCTAAATAACCAACATAGGCCTCAGCATTAGCATTTACAATGGACCATCTATTGGAATGTATTTTGTAATGCATGTAGTGATAATATACATTGCATTTGTCATTTCAACAGATGGCGCATTAAAACATTTGCCATAATAAAATGCAGTACCACAAATGTTTGTGATATGCCATCTATCTATAATATAGAGCCTTTCACTTCTATCTATCTATCTAACTATTATATAGTGCCTTTCACTTCTATCTATCTATCTGTCTATCTATCTATCATATTATATAGTGCCTTTCACTATCTATCTATCTATCTATCTATTATATAGTGCCTTTCACTTCTATCTATCTATCTATTATATAGTGCCTTTAACTTCTATCTATCTATCTATCTATTATATAGTGCCTTTCACGTCTATCTATCTATCTATCTATTATATAGTGCCTTTCATTCATCTCTCTTTGTCTCTCAACTCTGCCCAAGGTTCCCGTCTCCACACACTGCTCAGGATTTCCTGCTGCCAGCCATAGCAGAGCTGCGGTTCTTCCAATTTGCTTTCTCTTTAGATGTATGGAGACCCCTGTGTCCCCACCTTGATAACTTCGTTTGTTCTTCTTCCCCAGATCGTTGCCTCGTCGCCGTCCTGTCTCTAAAGTTCACATTCCTTCAACCTCCTGCTTTGGTTTGTGCTCACCTGTGGACCTTCCACAGACAGGTGTGTGTCCTCAGTGAAGTGACCGCAGGTGGACTCCAAACATCTCAGCGGTGATCAGTAGAGTGGCTGACCCCTCAATACTCGTGTCAAGAGGACATTTCAGTTTTTCTTTTTTTTAAGACATTTGCAGAAGTTCCTCAAATGTTGCTGTCACTTTGTCATTTTGTGGTCCTAAATGTGTGGCTTGATGGCAGCCTTTAGCAGGAGGCTGTGACACACCAAAGTGAGGGTCTGCAGGTACTTTGTATGTCGGTTGGCTTCTACTCACTAAATACGAATAAAATGATTTGATTTATCAAAGACAGAGACGCCGCTTCGAGGACCTGGCGCTGTCCCTTACCAGGGAGCCGCGGTGACAGCGGTGACCGCTCCTGTTAGGTCAGCTGACCTGCCGGCCTTAGTGCTGGAGGTGACCGGAACTCGGGGAGCATCAAGGACAGGGACGGACTCAGACAGACCACCGGCTCATCCCACCCTTCCTGTC